>NW_027211694.1:17927500-18260000 GCF_022749685.1 Semicossyphus pulcher | reverse complement strand
ATTCACTTTCAATTTGTTGACAAACTGCTGGCGTTGTGGTTATAGCATTTAACCCACATTAACAATAGACTCGGGCCCCATGGGACAAACATTACCAAGCGCATCGCACGTGAGGCTTGTTTCAAGGGAAACCTGTTAATGTAAAGTTAGCTTACTAACAGTTAGCACTGAGACGGCTGGCGGTCATGGAGCTCACCAACACGTGCACTGTTGCATCCTGTTTTCCTGCATACATAATGCTTGCAGACATGCTAGTGGATGATGCTATTCGGACTACAAACAACAAACCACTTCCAACATCCAAAATGTTCTCGCCCACAGATTCTGTGTTCATATGCAGAATATGTTTATAGGTATAAACACTATCCTAAATTCAACATAAACACCAAATATGGCAGCACCACTGCTGTCTGGTTTGATGAAGATGTTGTCACCATGGTTTATACCACATGAAGGGTAAAACAATTAAGTCATCAAGGAACTTACAACATGGTGAGGCAAAAGACAGAAGCCGTAGCAGTTTTCTGCAAAAAGGATGGATATGCTAGCTTGTATAGAATTCTTTTACATCAGTTTTTGGCTGCGTTAGTTCTGTTTTTCAGTTTGCCCAGGTATTACTTGGACAGGTGCGATGACTTCCTGGTGTAATCGACTGCCTAATCTGTCCGAGAAACCTGCTTTCATGAGTGTGTAAATGTACTAAATCCTGCTTGGTTGATTAGGGGAAAACTCTTCTTCTCAATGCTAATGTAACTTTCCCATCTCAGGCATGTAGGTGACACTTCTCAGTGCTTCATAAAAGCTGGCTTGCTTATCTGTTGGTGGGAACCTTTCACTCTCTGTAACCTAAAGGCCGGCTGCACCCTGAACAACCTGCTACTGCTGTTTACACACCTTTCGTGCCATGTTTGTGTGTGTTTAGCTATCATGACGTTAGCCGTGATAATCTATTGAACGACTGAATAACTGTTTTGCTGTTCCACAGTCCTGTTAACACCTGTTTTCTGTGCGTGACGTGTATTTGGTTACGTTTGTGTGTGTGTGAAAGAGATAGAGCAGAGCTGCTGGGAAAGTTTCATCACAAGGGAAAACAAGTATGAGCATGTGTGTGTACACTGTGTTAGTAATGGAAACTGTAGAGTTGGCAGCACTGGGCTACAAAAACCTCCAGCAACAGAACAACATCATCATCTTTAAATATTTGCAAGAGGCTTGTTTGTACTGATACAACCGATACAACAGCAGCAGCTTTATCATAAATCTCTAAAGCAAACATGTTGGTCTCCGTCATGGACGAAGATTTGCTTGTTAATTACTAATTTCCATGTCTGCCACCCAGGCTGGAAACAAAGAGCTACATCTTTTTGTGGTGGAGCTGTAGAGCCCTTCAGTACCACTCTCATTCAGGCTGTCTTTGAACAGACTGAAGGTGTTGTTATATAATCATTTTTCATACAAATGCTGTTCAGACAGAGACACTAACATCAAGGCCGTTTACTGTCGATGAACAAATGTTTATATATTTAGTTTTTGTTCAGATTTGTGCTTTGTAGCCTACCTTAATCATGCTTTAAGCCTGGCCCAATGTTACACATAACAACCATGTCATCTGAGGCTGATTAGAAGATGAACTGATGATGAAGACAGGTGCGGTGATGAGGAGGGGAAGGGTCGCACATGAGGACGGCATGAATGAACTGGAGGCAGAGAAAAGTCATATTTAAAAAGACAGCGACAATATGATAGACTAACGAGGAGGGTGTGCTGCAGAGCTATTGGACAGATGTGACCAGCTGATGAGTGCATAAGAGGTGAGCATGCGTGAGGGGAGTGTGAGCAGAGTGGTATGAGATATGAACATTAGAACCAGCATGCACAATATAGTCTTCCTGACTGAACTTACACTAGAGCTTCATTAATTAACAAGAGAAGAAGAAAGCGCTAGGTGCAGGTAAAGCAGGTGTGGCACTGTGAGATTCAGAGCCGGAGAAAAACGCAGACATTTCTTTGAGTGGAACGATTGAGTGGACAGATTTCAGAATGGTTTAATGCCAGGCAAGGTTCGGTACACAAAATAAGCAGTCAGACTCAAGCAGAGGTATCCAAAAAACGTGAGGCGAAAAGGCTGGGTAAAAGGCAAAACAGGGTCCGATCAGAGGTCAAAAATCGAGAGCTAGGAACAAAATGCTGGAACGCGACACAAGGGTACAAACGAGACAGGGAAAGACAGGGGGTAAAATACATCAGGTAATGAGGGTGATGAGACACAGCTGGGGAGAGCACAATCAGGAGCAGGTGAGCACACGACCAGGGAGGACACAGACCTGGAACAGAGACAGGGGTGAGTGATTTCAAAATAAAAACAGGAAATAGACATGACACAGGAGGAAAAAAGAAAAGAAAACTTAACCTAACAGGCAGACATGACAAATTACAGTATTTATAGAGCGCATGGATTGGCCTTGGATGCAGCGATCACCTGATGACCCAGTGCTTCTAAACTGCTGGACTGCTGGACTGCTGGAGCCACTGTGTCTCATGTCTGAAAAATGTGACAACACAACATAGCATGTCACATTATAACACAAAAAACTCAAAAGATCAAACACTTTTCTGTAGGTTAGGTGAGAGCGAGAGTAATCCCTTCATTAAATCCTATGCTAGCTTCCACTAGCTAGTGTACACTTTACTTTTAGGGGCTCTAACCAGAGCATCAACAGTGTTACAGACACAACTTGATTGTAAACTATTTGTATTTGTGTCTTTAACCTGTAAAAATGTATGTTTTTTGTTGGGCTCCCCCCTAAAAGACCACCAACAGTAGTTAATGAAAATGATTGTCACAGGGGAATAGTTTCCTTAGCAAACACTTGCCTCTTTTTTGTAACATATCGTTTGTCATGTTAGTCAGAAACACCTCTAATGCACTCATAATTCACTTCCTGCATGCTCTCACAACTTCTACATTTGCTAATGTGACCTTGCAAATATTGATGAATTGATCCCACCCACACACACACACGGAAAAGCACTGATGCACAGATGACCATGAACACACATATTCAGTCTCTCGCTTACAGAAACAACATCGGATTACCCGGCACTCCTCACACACACACACACATACAGAAGGAAGCTGTTTCCATGGCGATTTATGTAAACAGAAGGGAAGTCTCCTGACATCCCAGTAGTGGTCAGGGCTGTTGCCATGGCGAATCCATACCTCGATGGCAGTGTTTACGTGTGGCTGTGCGTGCGTGTGTTCATGTCTGTGTGATGTGAGCACACAAAGCAGACAGGAAGCATCATCTTTCTTTCTTTGCTTTGCAGTCACTCCCTTTTTCCATTGAATCACACACACACACACACACACACATTTTATGCCACTGGTGAGTTCTGCTTCTCTTGTCTCTGGGGAATTTGATGCGTCAGGCTCTGAAGAAACATTTCTGCCTAAGATGTGTCTTAAAATAATTTTCATATGAAAAATTCTTACCATTAGATGAAAGAAAATAATGATGCTCCCACATTCTACACAATAATTGAATAAGATAATACAACTTTAAGTACAGTGGACAGACACAGTGAAAAAAAATACACTGTATGTTGCCTGCATTGTTTCTCATAATCTTTCATCAGCGTGTTCAGTTATACAGTTTGCTGTTTCAGCAGTCTTGCAGGGTGTTACATATCAACATGGGCCTGATAAAATCATTGGTACACTATGTCAGATGAAACAGATCAGATATGTGGCATATTCAGCCGTAAATAGAGAAGAAAATATGCAAGCAGAGCAGAGACACGTTATCAGCTCAAATCTGCAATGATGGTCTGAGCTTGCAACAAAACACAGAACAACAATACACAGGGTTTTTTGTGTTATGGCTCTGTACCAACAAAGGTCAAGGCCAGAGGCATTATAATTCCAGGTTGTCCATGTTCTATATACAATATCTCAATCACTCATTGAGTAAGTTTGGCACAAACATCCACTTGAACTCATGGATAAACTGATTAAAGCTACTGATAAGAACGTTCAGTTTGTGTTGGTTTTGGCGCCCCCTGTGGACAAAGCTGTACCTCTTATCTCTTTGCTGATTTTGTCCTGTACATGTTTAAGTGCCAATTTTTAACAAAAATCTCATCCTGCTTTCTTTAACAGTCACAGGTATCGTGATATTACTTACATGTGTGTACTTATTTACAGGTATTG
The DNA here is from genome assembly GCF_022749685.1 of Semicossyphus pulcher. NCBI lineage: Eukaryota > Metazoa > Chordata > Actinopteri > Labriformes > Labridae > Semicossyphus > Semicossyphus pulcher. Next base: position 18,255,787 of record NW_027211694.1, on the reverse strand, counting down.
TAAACAAAGGCAGCGTGCAGGTAATCGCTTCGTCTGCAACATACCCCCCCCACCAGCAGTGTCAGGCATTAAAATGAACTCTATAGAAATAATCGATCCTGTCGCTGATGGTCTGGTTTTCTTCTGTAGGTCATATAGAGTCATCAGAGTTCATTTCAGTCTGTTTCAGAACCAATGAAAAACTCCTCACGGGAGCTTTAAATTTGGTGGTCAAAGGTCAAGCTCACTGTAAGCTCACTGCTGTCCCACTCTCATGAATGCCACTTTGCTAGTTTTAAAATGCTTGCATGCTAGCATGCTACGCCTGCATGATATGAGAAAACTTTTTGATGTCTGATTGTTGTTGTTCAGTATTGTGATCATGATATGAAGTGCGATAAATAAACAAAAATTAAGGAGTGCATGTATGCTAATATATTAGCTATAACTATAAGTTTCTATGTCTATCTGTTGTTCTGCATGTTTTACATAATACTGTCCCTCATGTCATGCAAACGTCCCTCCTGTATCTAAAATAAATCAATAAGCAGTTTTTTTATTCACCGCTAAATTGACACCAATTAAACTGAGGGAAGCTGATAGCTTAACTGGGCTTCATCTGATTGCATCAAAATGGTGTGAAAGCACGGCCATTATACCCAGGGCTCCATCCAATAGGTAATACTTTTGCATGCTTGGTGACAAAGGCTTGTTTACGTGTGTTTATTGTGAATGCTCATATTGCAATAACAAGAAAATTATAGTTTATTGCACAGCTCTAAAGCACTCTTAAACTAGATGTTGACTATGGTAAACATTATTATGGTAAATGTGGAGTTTGGATAGGCACTAAGCTTAAAATTCGTCTGACTAAGTACGGCCTCACTCTACTTTAAAAGTTGTTTCCTATTTCCTTTGTTTGCTCCTATTCTGTGGGAAAGTGAAACCAGTGACTCTTGTACCGCACATTTCAGATCCAGATAACTCCTCCACTACCATACCACCTAGCATCTACCAAGGAGAGTTTTTCCTTTCTTTTTTTTAACAGCTCCCCTACTGATGGAGGCAGCACATCCTATACCTACATGTTAGTATCGGACAAACCTTTGGTAGATGTGGATAAAGCTGTGAAAATGACAGAGTTTGGTTTATGCACCAAAATTACTTTGTTATGTTAGGGTTTTAAGCAATGTAAACTTCAAGAAATAATTACGCTAGTTATGTTAAGTTCTATTATATGCATATGTTACATAAGCGACTCCATGACATACTGTTTGTCAGTGAGGTTACACACATAGATAGATGCCGAGGGAAATGTAGGCATCCAGTAGCTAACAAGACAAGAAAGCAAACATCTGTCACCCCGCCTCAAGCCCGTAAGAAAATAATAAAATTAGAGACAAATAATAACCCAAAATTACAAATATACGCTGCAACATTGAGTAGTGGTTGTATGAAGGTAGTGCGAATATAAACATGATGAGCAGTTAGTGCAAAACAGTGCGGTGCAAATGTGCTTAAAGATTTATAACGATAATAAGTAAACGTTCTGAGGTAGATTAACTTGTCAGTGTGTTCGTGTTTGCTTGCCATCACCGAGAGGAGTTGTACAGTGTGAATGTGCGGTGCAGAGGGTGGTGGGTGTTGTCCAGGATGGATAACGGCGTATTCAGGGTCCACATAACTTAAAAGAAGTGAATATATTGGCGCCCCCAATCACCACCCTAACGGGACTGTAGCTCTTTTTAGCGCTATGCTCACCTGACTGCTGCGCGTTAACTTCACTTAAACTTGGTGAGTAATGAGCTGTTGCACAAACAACACCTACAGGTCGTATCGATGATGACAATCCTCCAGAGAAGCGTGTGTTTCTTTGCGGAGTCTCTATCTTGGTTTCTTCAGAATTATGGTTTTGGATCAGGACATGTATCTGAGGTATGCACACCTGAGATCTCAGCGTGTCATTGATGTGAATCCTGTGCATTGATTCTTCTATTTTGAAGTGAAATGTGACCTGAAGAAATCTCATCCTGCATGCTTTGGTTCATGTTCTTCTGTTAATGTTTTATTTAGCCCTGCAGAGCTCTGCATGCATGTCCCATCTGTTGCTGTATTGCTGGTGGAGTGGAGCCCACTCTCTCCATATGGACAATGGGTTGCATTACAGTGTCTTGAGCCTTCACACCAAATTCTTGTCGACGTCTCTGTTTTAAAGGATTTTTGTCTCTAATTGCACGGAAGAATGTATAGGCATTTTCTTTCAGTGCCCTCTCGCTCTCTCCCGTCTTCATCTTCTGCTGTCGGAGCCACAGTGAGAATACAGACTATAATTGGCACTTAATTGCTGCCGTGGCAACAGTGCTATTTAAGCCTACGTACTGTGCAACAAAGGCATATAGTGCACGCACATACACGCTCACAAAATTGAGGAAGGAAGACACTCAAAAAGGAGGCTCTAAGGTCTCTTTCCCTCATTTCATTCTAAATGAGTAAATGTTTTCTCACCTATGGAGACGAGTGTGTGTGTGTTCTTGTTTTCAGCGCCCATGTTGTACACCGCAGCTGTAATATAAGTCCTTGCCTCCTCTTGCCATAGAGATTTAGATCAGCACATCAGCCTGTAGGTCAAACATCAGGTCCGGAGATCATTTTGGAGATCATGTTTTGAGGTGATGAAACATTATTAGTTTGTAAAGTTAAAGTTACATTTGTTGTTGCAGGTCTAGTTTAAATCTTAATCTAGTTAAATAAACAGACTTGCTAAGTTACGGTACATTGTGTGAATGTTATTGTTCGTCATCGCAAGGGATCTTTAAGGTTATATTTAAATTATAATGCTAATTTCAAGCTTCATATTTCACTCTGTGATACCTGTGGAGTAGCTTAGCATAATTTACAGTTTAAAACACTTTTTCTTGGATGCTCTGTGCAGGCCCCCATACAGCCTCTGCCTGAAACGACTCAGTCAGCTCTGTCCCTTTAAGAAGCCCCGCCCCGACAAGCCCGCTTTCTTCTGATTGGCCAGCTCTCCGAAGTCTGCCGAGGCTTTGTGACATCACAAAGTGCAGCGTGTAGAAAAAACTGTGTGAAACCTGGCGTTCAAAGCAGCCTGCAGACTGAGCTGGGGATTACTCCAACATACTTTTACCTACAGGTTTGAAACGTCTCCAAAGTTTAGTCTGGACATCCTCACTGTAACATGATGTATATGTCTTATAATGTGAAGCAGCATAATACCCCCTCTTTAAGTTCCAATGTAACAGCTAGCAGAGCGCTATTTGATTCCACAGATTCACATGTTTGCTTTAAAAGCAAAACATAAGGGAGGGACTTGTTGGGGATATTGATTGGCGGTTACACTAGCCAATTGTCAAGTGCGTTAGAATTGAAACTCCAGAAGAACAGCGGGGAGATTGGCTGGAATATCAAAAGGGTTTGCTAACATGCTAGCTACCTTGTTGGTCCTGTGCTCCAGATGGTAACTGTCAGTGTTTAAAGTCATCATGTAGGGGCAGCGGTGGCTCAGTGGAGTCGTTCATCTTTCAATCTGAAGGTTGGTGGTTCGATCCCCAGCTCCCTCAGTCTACATGTCAAAGTGTCCTTTGAATTTCACTATACTGAAATTTCTCAGCAATGCGAAACCCCTGTAGCCTAGCGTGTCAGATGCTATGTTAGGTTTTCAACATGACTTACCTGTTGAAAAGTCACGCTCTACGCAAGAAAGCAGAGAGTGTAAGTGCCTACATGGCAGTATTGGAAAAGAGAAACAGCTTTTGTTTTTGAATGTTTTATTGATGTGACAAATGAAACCCTGGCTGCCTCATACTGTTCAATAAAAGCAACAAAGTCAACTTTCTGTGTCAAAACAAAAGCTTGGGGTCCTGTTTTTCAGTCTGAACAAAGCTCCAGCATTGTGGATTGAAGCCTCTCGGCCTGCTGGACAAGATGCTTCAGATGAAATGTTTCTGTCTGAGATCCAAATGACGACTGCCAAAATGTTGTTTTCCACCAAAATCACATTAGTACCTTCATCCCTCTGTCTCTCCCAGCTTTGTCAGTGTCATTCTCTCCTGCTAATCTGCTGCACACCAACTCTCCAATCATTTCACTTCTATTCTTTGGTTTTGTCAGTTTTCTCTCTGCTTTGGGTTCTCTTTGTGTCTCTTTCTCTTTTGCAGCCAATCTACTACCTCTGCGTGTGTGTGTTTCAGGAATCTTTTCATTCGCATCACGACGAACACTCGCCATTCAAACACAAGTTTTAGTATTCAAAGCGCATGAAAATAATGGTGCATGTGTGTTAATGTGTTGCGTGCGTGATCTGCTCAGCGATGACGATAGCTTGGCGCTTGCTAATTGTCCTTGTTCATGCTCTGTCATTATCAGGCCCTCTGCTGTGTCGGTGCACGTGTGTGTGAGTCCATTCAGAGGCAACCGCTTCTGCTTTGATTAAACTGCTGATTATTGATCGGGCAGGGGCAGACCTACAGAGCTGACATTATCCCTCTCTGCATGCATGTGTGTGTCATTGTGTGAATGAGGGTGTGTGTGTGTGAGTCACGTGCACGCAGAGAGCTCTTCCCAGCTGCCACTTTTTACCATTTAGCTCCGATTCTCATCCGTTAAATCAGTTTATTTTGAGGCTCTACTTGATTTCATTTTAATAAACAGCGCTGTTTACGCCCAGCTGCATCTAGACTTAATATCTATGTTATTACCGCCAAAATAAAAGTTGATTGTAGCAATAAAAACCCTAAAATGTGATAAAAGCAGGGAAGAAAAGACTCAGAGAAGCTGATTAAGTCGCAGCCAAACGGAGTGATGGAGAATAGATTGCACGGTGAAACTGTTTGTGGTTGAGCCTGATCTCTGGAGAAAATGTGTTAACAGTTCTAACTCAGTGAATAAATACAATCACTGTGCCCCGTTAATGCCATTTCACAGCCTCAATTAATGTCAACTCCGCCGCACCTGGCCGCTTTCCGAGCCCACAGAAGGACATTAATGGACTCTTTGGTGTTGTCAAGGATCTGTGTCTCCATCACTGACTCACTGCTCTTGTTTAACAACCCTTTTTATTAACACAGGTGTCAAATAATGCAAGTTAGACATTTTCACTCCATCATTAGGCTACTTTCTATATCAACCAGTCACTCGAGTTATTGATACTTACTATAAATCAGCTTCAGCCGAGGCTCCTCTCTGAGAGCAGGTGTAATATGATCCCCTGAAAACACTCCCCATAGGTTATTATTACCATGAGACAGTAAAACTGACGATGTGCACATTAGACTGGCATGCAGAGCATTGCTTTTACATCACAACCTTTAACAAGGCTACCCTTTTTTGTCTCTGTGCTTTCGTAAGCTTATAGAAATTATTGAGGGGCTCCATTTTTACATGCAAAAACGAAGAGGAACCAACACCAAATTGCATTCTCATCACCATTGTGACATGCGCCATAAACTCGCTAAAGACTCCCTGAAACAAAATAATAATAAAAACCCATTTTATGTATATGCGCCATTTATTCATACTCACAATGCAAACATTGGCCCCATTGGATGGATCCTTAGATATGTGGGCCATGCATTCACACCAGTTCCTCAATCAGGTGAATCCTCACCTAGCCCTCAGCTACCCTCAGGTGTTAATGTGAACATCACGCTGTAGTAAAGGGGCAGTTTGCCGGTTGTCAACCACAGTCCTATCATGCTATAATGGGGAGCTGATGAAATTATGGTAGGAAAAAAAATGCAATTTCGCCCTGTGCCTTTGGAGGACGCTATCGGCTTATCCAATGGGCCCTGGAAAACCTCCGCCAGACAAAGTAAAACATGAGGGAGCTTGCTAAACTACACTTCCTCAATCTAGGACGGCCACCTCCGATGTCATGCCTTGTTCAAAATCGTCAGGTTTGAAATGTAGACTGCAGACCTGAGGATTTTTTAGATGATCCACCTGAGCCATTGCCTCTAGCTCTAGCTCAACGGTAGTACACGGTAGTTTTACACTACCTTTCACATTCACCCATTCACACCCTGATGGCAGAGGCTGCTACGTAAAGTGCCCAACTGTCAATCAGTCATCACATTCACCGTTGGTTATAGCACTGGAGCAATTTGGGGCTCAGTGTCTTGCCCAAGGACACTTCAACATGTAGACTAAGGGAGCTGGGGATCAAACCGCCAACCTGCCGTTTGAACCGACCCACTCAACTACTGAGTCACAGCCGCCACTAAAGCAGAAGGGTCATTTTCCCATAAGCTTTCATACATCTGACTTATTTTTGAAGCCAGTGGAGTCGCCTCCTGCGGGCCATTAGGAATTCATTTTCAGACACCAAAGCTACATCCACTTCTCATATACAGTCTGCGCTCCTGGCAGCAAAAACTAACATGCTATATGGTCACAGCCATTTACACAACAATAGCACATGACCTGTATGGTGTGTTTATAGCAGTTTAACTTTGGTTGCAGGTGTTTTCTTTTGTTTTAGCGCAACAGAAGAATCTGATGACTTTTCAGGATGAAAGTATTTTCAGCTTGACATTGAGAAACACTGTTGGCTGCTGTCAGTCTCCATGTTAAATGTGTCACTGTCACCTTGTCAGCCTATTCTATTCTCTGCCTTTCTATCTCTGTCTTACGATGTGTGTGTGTTTGTGGGTGTGTGTGAAACAGACTGTTTCGCTGTTGGATCTGCACTTCAAGCAGAGACACACGCATGCACACACCATTGCCGCCAATACTTTTGGTGCTCGGCGCACCGTCAGAGGCAGTGGAGGTCGACTGACACAATTACACCGGTTCATACAGGAGGAAATGCAATCATTGTTGCTGCAGGTAACAGCAAGCAGGGATCGCAGGCCAGTCAACCCCCTGACGCACACACACACTGCGCAGTTTGTGAACTCAGCCAGATGTTATACAAGCTCCTTTCCTCCGATCAACCCTACAGGTCTCTAAGTGTGTGTGCGCGTGTGTGTGTGCGCGTGTGTGTGTGTGGCAAGCAAATACATTTATGGTTGTTAAATTGTGAAGTGGACCATGCTGTTTCCCTGCTGTTGCAGTTGTGGTGGTGTGTGTGTGTGTGTGTGTGTCTTTGTGAACCTGCAGGTAGCTTATTTATTAGCTCCCTTCTACCTCCATTCACATTTTTGGCTCATACACACATGTGCACACTCTCCCTCTGCCTCTCTCTCTCTCTTGACCTTTTTCCTTTCCATTCAGTTCAGCTCAGCTTCATTTTTCTTTCACTCCTTCCCACCATTCAGACATTGTATTCAGCATGAATGAACAGCGTGTGTGCGTAAATGCAAGCTATACGACAAATCTCTACTCACCATTTCTCTCACGTTCGATTATGTTAAAATGATAAGTGGATTAGATCAGAGCATCAGCGTTTTCTTGCAGATCATATCAGTGTTAAAACTCCTTGAACTATGCGCCTCTCGTCTGTAGAATTTACTGGAGGAATGAACACCTTATGTTGTGTTTTGGTGACGGTTGTGGATGTTGTTCCTTCACAGCAAATGTTTCATTTCATTGATATCGTACAAGTTGTGAGTATAAGTATAAGAGTGGGGTTAAAGGTTAACCTGTTTGATTTTAACAACAAACTGAACCCATTTGCTGAAAGCTCATTAAAAGAAATTTCCTTTTGGAAGCAGAGTTTCTTTGTGGTGGAAGAACCACTATACCGACCATAAAGTATGGGTGTCTTTGTAACAGATTATTACAGCTTCAGTAGCATGAAGGACATGTCGATTGTATGCATTCTTTTAGTTTAATGTGTGTTGGTGTGAGGAATGGGAATGTTATTCCTGGAGGTTGTAACGTTTAAAAGGTCTTCTGCTCTTGATGTTAGACAGTCGCTGACACTGTTGGAGCCTTGTGAATCTTTCATTCAAAAAACGGACAAATAATCCGTCTCTCTGTGTGACTTGTGGAATTTTCTTGCCATGCAAGAAGTCTGTGCCCCACCTTTTTTCAATTCTAGTATTAATGTATTGATATATTTTTACACTAAGTTGCAGGTATACTGTGCCTGCCATACCTGGCTTGTGAGCTCGTTCAGTGTTTGTGAAACATTCATTTGTCGCCCACTGTTAGGAGTCAGGATTGTGTTTGCTTTTCCCAGGAGAGATTACAGCGGATCGTACTGATGAGAAGGCCAGTTATTTAAGTTTCCTGATACTAACTTTCACGTCACGAATCCACTACTACTTTTAAATAAACATCTGCAGTCAGTAACTACAACAAAAGGAACTTCACACTGTGGGAAACACAAAGTTAAACCATCTCATTCGCCAGATAATGAATCAGCCACAGACACAGACTGTTTAACTTTGATAACTCGCCGTTTGACGACCTCGAGCTTCTGTCCACCACCACCACCTTCTGTTCCAAATATGGTCGCTTCTGGCTCCAGAAAACCAACATGGCCGCAAGATGGTGATGGCCAAAATGACAAACTCGAGGCTTTGTTGTAACGTTTAAAAGGTCTTCTGCACCTGATGTTCACTTGTTGATGTCACTCTACAATCAACTCAACTGTTCTGTATCAGGAGAGAGATCTGCTGGTTAATTTGATACAATAAAAGTTAACAAACAGTATCCTGTTCACACATCCAACACCAATGACGGTATAGAAAGATGGACGACGTGTCTCGATCTTCTCTCATTGTACAAAATTTAAGCCAAAATACCCACCGAGGTGGGCGCTGCCATCTTGCGCTGGTGAAGTTTTTTGGAGCCAGAGTTGCGCACTAGAGATCTGCGAATGGAGCCGCCATAGCCACTTCAGCTTACCAAAACACACACTTAACTTACCGAAGAAAAAAAGGCATAGATCCCGCACGGCAGCGTATTTAACAGCAGAACAGCTTCTTGTCTTGGTCTGAGGTTAATGTTCACAGATATGGAAACTTCGGTGACTGTAGTGATTGTTTTAATTAGTCGCCTCCTCTGCTCTGCTAATCAAGAAGTGATCGGCTGCAGGAGCCGGATTTGTCAACAGAGCTGTCAATCATCCTTTTTACAGCATCAAATAACTAATTACAAATAAACTTGTCAGAAAAATGAACACTTGGATGTAATTCAGCATGATAAGAACTAACTATAATGATGAAACCATGTTTGAGAAAAATGTATTTGACTCATGTCCCATCTGTTAACATGGAGGAGGCTGGCTCTATGACCTATACTGCAGCCAGTCAGCAGGGGGGCGCTCAACATGTTTTGGCTTCACTTTTAGGGAGCTGTCATGTCGTCCATCTTTTTAAACAGTATGGCACATGTGAAGCAACATTAGAATAAATTCGGGGTCATGTTTTTTGGTCACCTTGCCAATGTAAGTCTAATATTCACTCTGTTTGTACCTCTGTTTTTGGTCTCCACCACTATAGTAATACATTGGGCTGTTTACAGTTTTAGTTTAAAGCAAGTTGCAAAAAAGTTTTTGCTCTTTCTTTTTTTTTTTTTTTTACAGTTGCAGTTGCAAGATGCTTAAATAAAAAATCAGCTAAAAGAAGCTAAAATATTCCTCAGAGTTTAAAGGAAGGGAGAGTTTGGTAAAAAAAATTCTCTGCAGATTTGTCACTTTAACCGTCCTCTGTAACACTACACATTGTATATTCATTCCATCAAACATTTTCATCAAAATTCAGACTTTAGCAGCATTTATGTTTTCCTCTTACTGTTCCATAATATATTATCACTACATTATTTTACACCTTTAATTAAAATCCTGTTTTAACTGACAAAATCACAACAAACCCAACGGCAGCTGCGATCTGCCCACCTGTGATCATTCATAAGACCTGCAGCTGTGAACATGTAAGAGCCATAAATACCAGTCGTGTCAAAGCTAACCTGTTGTCTCTATGCAGTGGGAATGTTTTACATAAACCAGACATAATGTGTTTTGTCTTTTCTGCTATAATTGCAGGATTATTTGGATTATCTGGGGGAGGATTTCAATTCAGATTAAAGCTGGGGTCAGTTGGGTAAAAAGATACCCCTCATATACGCACACTCAGGCCGGGGGTGTGTGAGAGCTTACGTGCATATCCCTGTTTGGCTTTTGTCAGTGGGCGCTCATTCATGTGTGTAGCAGTTTCTCTCTGAGGAATATGAATGGAAAACTCCTAGTGTGTGTGTGTGTGTGTGTGTGTTTGCATATGGAAAGTGAACAACAATACAAACAGAGCTGCCTTGTTTTGTCTGCGCTTTGACGTCACAGAAAACCCCTAACAGCTGCTATCAGTGCAAGCAGGTGTCTGCTGTGCGTGTGCAGCAATTGAAGTGATCTGATCTTGTACCACACCGTCCACCTTGATCTCCAGGGGTAACCGGCTCTGTGATCACTTGTCAGTGTAAAAGATGTGTGGAACGGGAGGTGGGAGACAAAGAGAGAATGACAGAGAGAGTAAGAACAGGAGGAGGAGGAAGTGAAGGTGAGAAAAAAAAAGCGAGATTCTTGCAGAGAGGGGTGAGAAAACACCAAGAGGAAGCGGTGGCGTAAAAGGCGAGGATGAACCGTTTTCTCTCTGCGTGTTTACAGCTGTTTTTTTTTTAAGGCTGCTCGGTCTCATGGCAGATGGGCGGCTTGTCAAATGTGCTTCACTCTCATGGGCTCGAGGGCTTTCTGCATGGCAGCGCGCACATATTGACGTGATAAAGAACTCATTCACAACAGCCTCTTTCCCCTTGAGGAGACTTAAACACTCTCACAGCACAATTGCACACACAATAATACACACAAATGGAACAATGAATGAATGAAAAGCTAAAGGAATAGTGTGGCATTGATGTGAAATCCATTTTCCAAGCGGGCCCAGTGAGTAAGATAGAAATTCATTGAACTGAGTGTTGACTGATTGAAACATAAAGCTTTGACAGTTATTAGAATGAAGTGTTTAATCATCAGAGCGAGGTTAGTAGAGCGATCCTGAAACAGATTTAGACAGTTCAAAGTGTATTATTAGATTCCTATTCTCTGTAATAATGCTAATAGCTGTCTTTTGTTTGTGAAGCATGTTTGACTCAAGGTTACTTAGTGTCGCTCACATACAACCAAAGACAAAAGAGACAAAAGCCACGCTAGAAATAATGTCCAGCTGCATTTCAACGAAGCAGTACTTCAAGTTGAAAGCTAAGCTTGTTAGCATTTGTGAATAGGGCTGCACCTAACGATTCTTTTTTTATCGATTAATCTGACGCAGGAGTCTCCAACCTTTTTTCATCTTGAAAAAATGAAAGAGCTACTTGCATTACATCGCTGTAATCACAGGTGGCGCCCCATGTTGATTCTTTGTCGACTGAAACGTTGGTACCACCGATGAGGCACACACACGCGTCCTTCACAGTCGTGAATAAAAACTTGCTTTCCCACTCCCCGTGGAAATATTATGTTTTCTGCTTTTTCTTGGCGTGGCCACCTTCATCGTCCATCATAAATCTGCCTCGACAGGCTAATGGTACCGAACTCCTCACTTTAGCTCAACTAGCGTACAGCATAACTGACCTGACTTGTCGATGGAGGGTGCTGCAACAACGTTGCTGTGATTGGTTAGGTTCAGACGTTGACAAACTTGACAGGACCATCACCGTTTTTTAATGACAGCTGATAGGTCTATCCTATTATGTTGTATTGGAGGGTGCGGGACATCTGTGTGTTTGATTTAATTGAAGTGGGAAAGAGGCTTTCAAGGTGCATTTATTGTCGTCGGAATTTGTACAGAGTCTATGAACCTCACGAGCTACCGGTTGGAGACCCCTACTCAAACGTCGATTAGTCGATCAATCTAACGACTAATTTATCTATTATTCAAAAGATTATTTTTTTAAGATGACTTTTTTAGTCTCCAATTTCCACGTCACTGTGTGATGATATAAATAATGATAAAATAAGTTCGTAATAATAATAATAGACTGTTTGTCAGATGCCTGGTCAGAAACAAACTGGACCTCAAATTCAAAAGGATTGCTATGACAGAATTATTTAAACACTGTGTGTCATAGCAGCCCTTTCTGTGAACTGGAGAATCAGTACTTTTACTTTACTTACTTAAAACAAGTAGAGTTAGCTAATTAAACAACAGAACGTACTACTTCAAAACATAACTCAACAATATTTAAAAAGGTACTACAGAGGCCTTCTTCTTACCCTCCCCTCTATTATAAGATCGAGTTTGAGTTTTTCACAACTGGACCTGAACACTCTCACATCCCTCATCTCGTTGTTACTTGTGAAGTGCGTAGTGAATGAGTGAGTGGTCAAGCAAGTAAGAGAGAGGGAGCGGCAGAGTGACGGTTAATACGAGCAGAGCAGAGAGAAAGTTAAACTTATATTTAACATCGTTCTGGGGCTTCATTCAAAATGTTTGAGGCTCGAGCCGGCGCTCCCCAGAACGTGGCGCTGTAATCGCTGAGGTCGACGAGTCGCCCCAGCCCTATTTGTGAATCACTTAACACACATGTGGAGCCTATGGGAATGGGATTAGTGTTGCAAGTATATGCACATCTATCATGGCTTACATGGCGGAGAGTAATTTCAACTCTGACATCATGGTGACGCTTAGGGGATCACCAAAATGATTCCAATTCATCTTAAAAGTAAAGCTGTCAGTATGACAAAATATAGTGTGTGACAAAATTATTTTTTTAGTCATTTATTGTTCTGTCGCAAATCCCACTTCATCCATCCATCCGTTATCTATCCCACTTACATGTACCCTGTTCAGGGTCACGGGCATTTCAGGCTCATGTTCAGGCGGGGTACAGCGTGGACTGATCACCAGTAGGTCACAGGGCTGACACATAGACAGACAACCTTTCAGGCTCACACTCACACCTACAGGCAATTCTGAGTCACCACTAAACCTAACGAGCATGTCGATGGACTGTGGGAGGAAGCAAGAGTAACCCACGCATGCACGGGGAGAACATGCAAACTCCACACAGAAAGGCCCACTTCTTCCAAACCACCAAATCTTCCGAATCACACTCTTTATGGCAAAAACTTTTGTCTTTTGGACGATGCTCTGAGTTAAACCTCACTGCACGGATACACCAAGGAAATTTGCTTGAAGGAAACACAAACAAACACCAAACGGGTGATTCTGAAAAGATTCTGACCCGCAAAGACAAACCTAAACTATGTTTAGGGCTTAGCGAAAAATTGTTGAGTATATAACTCAAAATATATAAGTGAATAGGTCTTTCCATATGGTCAATTTATATTTTTCATTAAATAATGCAATGTTGGTTGTATTGCACTGCCCCTATCTCTAATCTAGCTCCTAGCTAACTGTCGACTGTTACCACAATACACAGGGGACCACAATATACAGTGCAAAAATGTGATGCACCACATTGCATAGACTCTGTCTGTGTTAGTGTGTGGTTGCATGCCAACTTCACTGTGTGCAGAGTTTTTCCACGACCGCAGCTAGCTATGCAAAGACATAAGCTATATAAACTGGTACTGAATTAGATAACCATTTTATTTTAACTACAGGATTGTGCATGCATCGGTTTAATTAATTTATGTTAATGTGAAATGTAACAACACTCTCAAGGTGTTTGTAACAGCAGAGCGTAAAGTTATTAGTCAGCTGGTGAACTTAATAGCAGCTTAAGAGCCAGACATTTCCCTCAGGAGTTGGTGGAGTCCAAAAGTGGAGCTAAAAGGAGCGTTATTGTGGTCTTCATCAAGCGGCCAGAAAGAAACTTTAAAAAGAATGCTTTGTTTCTTTGTGCCCAACTTTAAGACTATTTAAGATTATTTTCTTGGCCTTTCATGCCTTTATTGAGAGGACAACGGATAGTGTTGGAAACAGGGGAAGAGAGCGGGGATGACACGCGGCAAAGGGCTGAGGGCGGGAGCTGAACCCGGAGCCGCTGCATCGAGGACTATAGCCTCTGTATATGGCTGCCGATTTAACGGCTGAGCAAAGTTTTACACAACTACTTTATATGGTATTAAAGTCAATATTGTGTGAACAGTTTGTTCCTCAGCCTCCAAATGGGCACAACAAAACCAGTAAATGAAATCCTATAAAGTGTCCTACAAACATGCTCGTATGTGGCTTTATTTCAGAAGAAATAGCAAGCAGCCAGGCCATGAGGGGCCTTAAAACAGCCTTCTTGTGGTCTGAAATTCAATATTGTTGTGCCTTTTGAGGCCTTAGTACAACATATATTTAGATTTGTGTCAGCTCCAGGCCCCCTGTACGTTACACAGACAGAGATGACAGAAGAAGGAGAAGGAAGCAGAGAGAGCGGGAGAATGGATAAGGAAAGAGACGTTTCCTCTAATGTGACGCTGCTGAAGCTGAAGGCAGATCGACAAAAGAGTCAACACACAGTTCAGGCAGATTAACTCGCAATAGGCTCATCTTCATTCATCACCTCGCTTGTCTGGCTGACGCGCACACGTACGCAAACACACACACACACACACTCGTACAAGAACTGGAAGACATGGCTGAATTTATATTTCCAAGTATTTTCTAACACTGGTGCCGTGGTTATTGTTGAGGATCATGACTTTCTACAGCGCAGGAAAGAAATACATTTAAATTATTGTGAACCATAGCAGCCGCTCTGCGTGAGTAAATATAAAGATTGCTAACGTTACACTTGGCAGATCCAATCACATTACCATTGCAGTGTAATTTTCTGCAAATGAAGGTGTTCAGATACCTGTACCTGCTGTAAATGGGATGCCAAAGGCAAAACGGCTGAATTCACACTGTGTTAAATGGAAAATTACACTTACTCTTTTTATCATGTCCAATAAAAAGAGTTGTTTTTTTACCTTCGTTTTCTACATTTATTCTGGCCACAGCAGCGGCATAGAAAATGTGAGTCTCAAGAGAACTACAGTTCAATCTCTTAAAGGTAGAACATAATCAACAACCAATTACAGGACATAACAAAACAATGAAAGGATTTAAAGGGGCATCCCACTGATTCGACAAATCAAATCAGCTCACATGTCGTGAGGAGCATTACTCAACCTGTGAAAAGAGGCCTCTAGCTTCAGCTTGAGACTACAGATTTGTAGCACAAAGCCTGCGTAAGAACTAGAGGCATTTGGGCATCTTTATTAACAGAAGCTATTCAGCAGGGCTGCAGAGTCACAGCCCAAAAATGACACAGGATTTTTTTATCCCCCTTAGAATGTATCAGAAATTGAAGCAGCTCTTGGCCACAGCTGCCCATATCAAAGTGTGTGTCACGCAAAAAACCCTTTATTATAATAAATTGCGTTTTCCCTATATAGTAAGTTATAGTTGTTATAGACTTGTGATATACTAGTTTTAACTTCCAAAGTTTGCACATCATTTTCTTTTATTTTATTTAACAAGTTCCAAACAGAAGTCTCTGACGGCTGCAGAAGTCGCCTTTTTCTCCGGTTCTGAATCTCACAGCGCTACACCTGTTTTACAGGCACCTGGTGCTATTGGTTTCTTCTTCTCTTGTTATTTAACAGTGGTTAGCAAACAGCTTTTAGATGCGCTACAGCCACCGTCTGGAGGTTGTACAGCATTACAAACAGATGCAGGTAAAAACTTTTTAAAGCTCCTGTGAGGAACTTGTTTGTGTAGATTTTGGCGCCCCCTGTGGACAAAACTGTGCCTCTTATCTCTTTGCTGATTTTGTCCTGTACATGCCTAAGTGCCGATTTTTAACAAAAATCTCATCCTGCTTTCTTTAACATTCATATGTATCACTCACTTTAAATTTTTGCCCTTGAAAATGTAGACAAAAGCAATGTGCAGTTAATCGCTTCTTCTGACACCTACCCCCTGCCAGCAGTTTCAGGCATTAAAAATAACTGTATAGAAATAATCAGTCTTGTTGCTGATAGTCTGGTTTGCTTCTGTAGCTCATATAGAGACAACAGAATTAATTTCAGTCTGTTTCATAACCAGCGAAAAACTCATCACAGGAGCTTTAAGATGATAAGTCTGCAGCCCACTAGCAAAGCATTTCCTTCCTCGGTATGTCAAATAGTATGCAGTTAACTATGGCTATCCACCACCACGCTAACATTGTGTCCTAACATCAAGCAAGCATCCATCTCTCACATGACATACACATGAAACAAAGGTCAGAGCAGCCTTTAAGTGTGCAGTACCCATGTTGCGTCTAACACTCCATGCTTACTATCTACACAGTTTAATGTTTCCTCTTTTTTGGCACACTTGTTTGTTGACCATGTTCATGTCACTGAATTTCTCTATTAGCATGAACCAAGACAAAAAAACTTTTTGAGACAGTAAAATCACTTGAAGTCATTTGACAGCAGTCATAAGTGTGTTGTCCAATCCTTAAGGTCACCTGTCACTACATGTAGCCGGATGTAGCCTGTTCACAAGACCAGAGAAGCCTCATCAACAGTTGCCCGATGTGATTGTATTTTAAACAGTTGCGCAGGCTAGCAGGCTACCAATACTAGTAGGGACTAAAAATAATGTTATCTGGACTCTGACACCTGAGTTAGATTGAACTTGCTGCACGAAAAGTCAAAATGCAGATTTGAAATATGCACCGGAAATGATACAGATAACAATAAATTCCTCAGATAGCCTCAGATAGCCTTTATGCTACTGCTTCTAGAGTCTCCTCTGAGATAAAACTCAACGTGGTCCTTGTTTCTATCTTGCTGGTTTATGTGAGGCTGGAGATTTAAGGATGAATTTCTCTGATGTATTGAAGATAAATGTTTTGCAGGCTCGACCCTGCAGGTTGTCCATCTTCCCTCCACAGCTGACAGAAAGCAATTTGTTTCTCAGCTCTGTTTCTAGAAAACATATTTATTATGCAACCCAGTAGGACAGCAGAAGATGGAAGGAAACATTACCCAGTAAGTGATGTGCTTTTGACTCACGTGCCTTTCTGCGTGCGTGTGTGTTCACAGAGGAGCGTTTTCCGAGGTGGTCCTGGCCCAGGAGAGGCTGAACGGCCGGATGTTCGCGGTGAAGTGCATCCCTAAAAAAGCCCTGAAGGGGAAGGAGAGCAGCATCGAGAACGAGATCGCCGTGCTGAGGAAGTGAGTCCTGTTCGACGAACACACACGCACATGAGCCTCCTAATTCCTGGTTACCGGGGCAACTGTGCATCTCCTCTCTTTTCCACACATCCAGCCCCAACCCCCCCTCTCCACCCCCAGGTCACGATCCACCTACCACACATAACCACATCACGACTGAAACTTCTGTCTGTCTGGGCACAAAACACCTGCACGACATTAAACACAAGATTCGTGTTGTGAATTTTGTTTGAATATTGTGCTCTTTGTTTGAATTTTAATGCGCTTAGAATGTGAAAATGATCGAGCCAGCCAACATCAGCATGAATGTGCAACTAAAGACAGAAAGAAACGTAGGTTCACGTATGTTTAGGTAAAAGACTTTATGAATGAGCTGCCGTGTGCAATCTTTAACACAACTAGATGGTTATGCAGCTTGTAGCGTGCAATGGATATAAAGTCTACTTCCTACAGAAACCTTTCAAAATAGAAAAAACAACATGGAATATCTGTGTTTTCCCCGCGTACACACGTACACACAGACATCTCAAACACCAGGGCCTCTGCTATAGCAATACAGATGTATTATGCCATTAAACTCAATAGATTTATTAATCTGGCTCTCCTGCGTAACATTAGAGAAAATTAGAATTGCCTCCATTAATGAAGGAGAGATGCAGGCAATCATTTAGACAAATGAGTGTCATTAGTGTGAGCAAATGAGAGCGTAAGTGAGCAGACCGACAGTCTCTTCCAGCCTGCACACTGAGGAACAACGGCTCCTTTCGAGGGTGATCAGATGTCGTTACGGCGTACGACACAGGGGAATCGAGGTGGAGAAGGGAGGAGAAGTTGGCAGGCAGTAACAAGACAGGAGAGGGGTTGATGGTAGACAGCAGAGCGAGGCTAGGCTGGACGGATAGAAGAGGGTGAGTTGTGTGGGAGGCATGGGGGGTTAGCAGGTAGACGAGCAGGGAGGCAAAGCATGAGCTGAGAGATGAGCTGAGAGCAGGGAAAGACAGTTTACAACAATAAACACAGAGAATTACAACCCTGCAGGCATGTGCTGCTTTGATGGTTCCAGTTCTAGAGTTGGGAAGTCGTTCTCTGACAGCAGTGTGTTCATGAGCTTTAGGTCGACATGTGGAAACAACATGGACGATATATAAAGGAGGATGTACCAAATGTTATTGTCAGAACTAAAGTAGGTAAAACAGTACAACCCTTATAACCAGTGTTGGGTACCGTTACTTTTAAAAGTAACTTGTTACATTACTGCATTACCTATTGAGAAAAGTAACGTGTTAGATTACTTTTACATTACCAAAAATTAAACCCCCTTTGCGACTCGTTACACATGTCGGTTATATTGTCAGGACGGCGTGTAGCCTACATTACGTCTACCTTTCAATAAATTGACTCTACCTTCATTGCATAGCCTCGTTTACGGTCCTGTAACTCTTCTGTAACAGAAGCAATATAACCTTTACAGCTCTCATCATCAGCTGCAGAGGGTACCAGGCTTTTATATGAAGCAGGCTTATGTTAGAGACAGGCCGTTATTTCTAATTCCCTCTGTACATGTGGTCATATTTTAGTATGAGGCCTCATTTTTTCTATTATCTGCTCTGTTTGCGCTGTTTTTTCCAGTACCTGATGCTTTTGGGATCAATGTTAAAGCTCTAAGCTTGATCTAAAATTCAACTTGAGATAATTCTCTTGAAGCTGTGATGAAAGCCGCTCAGCATTCAGATTTTCCGACTTCCTCGAATGCATCCATTCAACAAAGGAGCATTTTAAAAGTAGTTTTCTTCTCCTCTTGAGGACAGACCTGACAAAGCTCGTAGTCCCACCAGTGTTGTGGAGCTGTGTTTCTGCCATGTTTCTTCATAACATGACATACATTTTGTCAATTCAGCAAGTCTGGAACCAAAATATTCTGTCTTTTTTTCATATTAGTGCAATATGTGAATACAGTGTACCACTTTAAGAGACAAAAACGCAGCATTCAATGTGTGAAAAATACAGGTTGAAGTACTGCCAGGCTGATAAGCTGATCGACAGTCGGTGAGCCGCTTCAGCAGGTGTGCGTCTGGATCAAGTAGCCAGGAAAATCAGAGAGGGACGCCACAGACACACTACAGACACACCGGCCCAATCTTAATCTCCACCCTAAGGACTAAGCGTTTAACTCCTTACAGACTAAATTCACTTCACACACATTGTGAAGTGGGACACAACATTAAGACACATCCTGTTGTCTTGACACAACACATTGCCAATTGAAAAAGGAATATGTGTTCATATTAATGAAATATTAGTGTTTATACTGATATTACACTTACATTATTTATGTCAGAAACCTTCAGAAGTCCTGAAAGCCATGTACATTTGTAAATGTGATGCAGAATCTCTAAGAGCTGATACATCCCTGTTTTTATACAATCTCTGATGCACCGTCTACAAAACGAGTGTGAATAGTAGGTGTGCACAACCAAACGAGCAAAAACACTTCTTCATTAACTAGAAAGATTTTTTGTCATGGATGCAGTTGAAGTTATCGATCGTAAAAGAGCCTGTCTGTCTGTCAGCAAATAACACTTTCTATTCAGGCTGATCATTCCTGAGCGTTTGGCTGTATACCATCATTTCAGTTTTCCCTGAATCATTTAGCCTAATAAATAATTTACAGTGTTCGAAAGACACCATAATCACACTCTGGGCTAATAAATAATGAATTAACAATAGAATATCAATAAATACAGACCCAAATAATGAATAAATTATGAGGCCATTGTGCCAGTAGAAATGGTTCATGTACCTGTAAGCAAAATGACATCAGGTTTCTTCCTGTGCGGTGTTTGTTAAACAGGTTACAGGCCAAAAGAGAAAACACTGCAGCCCTGGCGCTGATGACTGTGTGCCTCAATTAGTGTTATTACAAAACTCCATCAAAAGTCTCTACAGCTGTGATTGCTGACTGACAGCTGGAGCAGCTGCGATCAGCTGCGTCCCTAATGAGAAAGAGAAGTCGGTACACGTGACGCTTAAGAGGAAAGGAAGTCTCATTTCTGTAAAGACAAACTTTTGTGTTTCTTCTCACGGTTTTCCTGCGTCTGGTGTTAGGGGATGGATTTCAAAGCCCCGTAAATCAGGATGTTACCTGCAGTTCTGACGAAGACGCAAGAAAAAGGAGCAAGCGAGAGGAAAAAAATCATCAGAATGTGCATCTTTGGAAATATAGATTTTATATTTTAAACGTTTCTGTCAATGAAGCATTGAATTTCAATTTATTGACAAGGGAACATACTGAGTCATGGGCAGTGCTGTAACAGATGGATTACTTTAGCCCCTTTCCCACTGGTCAAAAAACCCACTAACTCCTGCTAACACACGGCTTTTTTGCTTAGTGGGAAAGGTTACAATCGGCATTCAGACTTGGGTAATTCACTCTGATCGTCAAAGATGGGAACACAAAACCCGGGTCGACACACTAATCTCCTACCCCAGTTCGGTACGATGCTATGCTCCGTTGGTAACTTCTGCGACTCCTTGTCATCTCAGCTACAAATTCAGCTCGTCTCCGTCCGAGCAGCGCTCAAACATCTTTCCATATATGTCTGCGCCGAGTTTGATAAACAGACTGAAGAACTAACCACCGTAACATCTTCACTGCTTACGAACTCTGTGCGTTTGTGACATCAGACGGTGACGCAGCAGAAAAGAGACCAAAAGGAGGATACTTCACTGGCAATGGGAAAAGAGACAATCATTTATTTATTAAAGGGTCTTCCCAGGTCTGAAAACCAGGGTCAATGCGCTAATTTCGGTGGGAAAGGGGTACAAGTGGCACAATTCAGACAAAGGGTTTTGTATTTTCACAGCAAATAGAGCTTAAACTTGACTTTAGACAAGGAAAGAACTATATAAAATCAAGAAATTCTTAGAAATGTGTTCTTAATTTGGAGGAGCTCAGACAACAACAATACAGGAGACCAACATCATCATCACTGATAGTTGACATTTCCGTCTTATTTCCCATGATAGCGAATTTCTAGGGACTATCTTAGCCTGTGGCTAAAAATAGGCGACGTGCAAACCAGCGGCCTCATTAGTTTACAGATATTAGAGATTTGACTTGAAGGATAAAAATAGAAATTTCTCTCCTTTAAAATACTGCTCGATTGTCACTCAGCCATAAACAAGCAGTGGTTATACCATTTAGCTAACCTGAATAACAACACACACACTTTTTGTTTGATTTCACCGGTTGTTTTTAGATGAGAAACTAAAGATGTCCTGAAGCAGCTGAAAGAGGTAATGGATCTCAAATTTAAAGGAAGAATGAAGATTATTCCAGATTGAATGTCATTAGATGTACTATAAGCAACAGCATAATCAAAATTAATACATGTTAGCTGTATCTTTGTAGAAGCAAAGTTTTTTCAGTTAACCAGTGCACATTATAAGCTCTCATTGAAAGCCACTCAAGCAATCATAGTAGAGTGATTCCAGTTCCAGGTGTAAAAATCCAATTCCTTTTAGTGGCAGGGGACTCATAGTTGAAGCATTTACATAGCTGGGATCAGCATGACTCTGCTTGAGTCTGTATCATTTGAACAGCTGCATTTCAAAATATCACTTTTTTTTTATGCCAGTGGACATAAAAATGTAAGATCCAAAAGTAACAACCACTCTGAAGAACCATCCCATCACAGAGCTGGAAATTGTGTGATATCAGTGAGCTGGAATCGAACTAATAAAAGACACTGCTGAGAAACTGGATAGCAGATTAAATGCTTAAAGAGCAGCTCCAGTCATGTTTTAAGACAAATAAAATGCTCTGCTTGAAACAATAAATTGTGTCTGATGTGTTTTTTTTTGCAAAATATGTTAATCACCTTGTAAAAATCCTTCCAAAGCATTTCCTCCTTCTCCGTCATTAAAAATTCCTGAATCTGCATAGGACCCGCCCACTATGCACATTTCCAACCGCCCCCTCTGTCCTCAAAACAAAACACATCTCTGCCGTCATTTAGTGGCAACTTGTTAAAACTTAGCTGGCTTGAAATGTAGTTATTAGTAGGAGTAACGTTAAGTAGTAACGTTGCCATAGGTTGCACATAATGATACGCATAGCGTCACCCTGTCCGCTAACGGGATTGGCTCCTTAGGTTTGTGACGTCTCAAACCTGCCTATCTGAAAACGTGTTGTTCAGTCTGTCCTGGTACACTGCAGTTTAAAAGCAGACAGGCCCAGCCATGGAGATAACTGCTGATGTTGTCCCTGATATGTCTTGTAGCACATGAAAAACACCACATGGAGATGTTCACAAGGTTAAACACTTGATTTTCACTGGAGGGGGTCTTAAAGTTCTGGATTATTTCAATTGTAAAAAACAAAAAAAACAATAACAAATAAGGTAATGTACTTCCTCTTTGATTCCTACCTTTGAACAGCGGCTATCGCCAATAGGTATTGTAGTATTTTGAGGCCCCTGAAATGCGCCAAATAACAGGAAAAAAAGCTAGGCCAAAATAAGTCATACATTAAAACTATGCGATCTTAAAGTTATCCTTTAGAGTCCCATCAGAATCAGAAATTGCTCTTGATTAATTTCCTGTGAATCATCTAAACATGAATGCATTTATCATGTCAGCTCTCGTCAAAGCTAATGTTGCATGAAAATCATTTAAAACGATGAAAAGTGGCACACCTGACATCTGTCAGTGTGCAGCAGTAATTGAGAACAAATGCAGGACAAATCCATGAATGAGAACAACTAAGTGCAGCGTAATGCCTGTGATGTATGAGAGGCTTTTTCTGAATGCACCCTGGCTCATCCTCTGCCATTATAATCAGACTGTTTGCTGCCAGCTCTTCATTATCCCAGGCAGGGCTTGAATACACTCACATTATCCCTCTTCAACCTGCACGCCTGTCTGTGTGTGTATGTGTGTGAGTCATGTCTCCGCTCTGCGGTTCATCGCCTGCATGCCGCTGCTGAGGTCATATGCTCCATAATAAGTGTTTGATGCTCACCTGCTATGTTCCTGTATGTGCTTGTGCGTGATGTGTGTCTGTGAAAAAGATAGACTTGGGGGAATTACCTCTGTTCACAATGCAAAAGATGATTAACCCACACACCCACACACAAAATCAATCGTGATTCTACAAGGTATGAGGTGTTGGGATAACAAATGTACACCTACACACACACACACACACACACACACACACAGGAGGATGAAACACCCTCATCACAGCGCTGTAACCATGGAGAAATAAAGAGAGAACTGTCAGAAATGAGTTGCCCGCTGTGATAGGAACGTTCCCTGTAAAAACCGTGCTGCAAGGAAACAAAAGATTTCATGAGTGAAAGTTCATTCTTAACTTTGGAAACAATAGGTTTTGCAAAAACTTCCTAATAAATGTACCCTAATAGTTTGATACTGACTTTTCTGGGAGCTTATAAAGATAGCTCACTGTCTTCCTCAGATGTCAACAAGTCGCCCTGTTAGCTTGAGAGATAAAGTTTAGTTTCAACTAACAGACACAATCTTACCTTCAAATGCTTCCAAACTAAGCTCAGACAACAGTTTTATTTCTGCTTTTTTAATATCAGTATCATGTATCATCATGTATGAGTATCATGTTCATCTATAAGATGCGTATTTATCAAAGTTCTCATAAGAGCTAGCTAACAGCCGTACATTTAAACATCTCTAGTCTACTAGTCAAGTCAAATTTATTTCTATATCACATTTAAAACAACCCAAGCTGACCAAAGTGCGTCAAAAACATACTATATAGTGTTTTCAGACATGTCACCATGTCACCATTCAGATAACTAATCACATCAGTTATCTGAATGAAGGATTTTAGTAAGCTAGCGAGCTAATGTTAGCCGCAGCTCGGCTCTAAGTCGAAAGACTCTTGTTTTCTATGTGTCACTGCATAATTCAGTCTTTTACAAGTTTTAATTACGAAGTCCATTTGATTTTGGAGAGGAGAAACCCTCTGTAGAAAATGTGGCACCCATTAATTAAAGCTGTGAACAATGAACATTGAAGGAATCCTTAGCGAAAAACAAAGCTGAGCATCTACAGTTAAGCTAGCAGAGACTCAGCTCGCAGCCCCTCCTGATGTCCTGTGTCCGCTAAAGAAGAGTGTTCCTTTATACAGTGTTTTTACTGCTTTTAATCACAATTTCTTTATGTTTGGAGAAAGGGAGATGTCTGGGGATTTTTCTTCTGCCTTTTAAACACTTGTGAACAATGTACACTGAGGGTAGACTGCTTGCTATGGTTTAATCCTGCATAGTTGTGTGTACAATGATGCAGCTGAAAAAAACGGCGTGCTTAAGTGTCTAGTCTGATGAAACTTTTCTTGACAGATGATTTGAGCCCTAATGCAACGCAATGGAAAGTTCCAGAAATGCTACTAAATGGTCCTTCAAGTTACACTCTTTTGTCAGTAGAAAATTGTGTCCGTTCTAGGAAAAGCACTTTCTATTAGCCTGGATTATCAGTGATGTTTATTAATGTCGTAAAAAAACATTTTTACAGTTCAACTGCAGTCATTGGGATTAAAAGTTATTTAGGTCTGCTAATGGGTTGTTGTGTGATGTAATGAAAGCTGCAGCTTAAGAATAAAAAGCTTAACTAATGGTTTCTCTTTGCTTTGCAGGATCAAGCATGAAAACATTGTGGCGCTTGAGGACATCTATGAGAGTCCAGATCACCTCTACCTGATTATGCAGCTGTGAGTTTAATCATTTTTTTTTTTCATCCTCTACTTGAATTTTGAAGTTTGATATATTGAAAAATATAGATGATCATGCAGCCCTAATACTCTGCTGTGCTGACACTTAAACTGATGATCCTCATGATATTCAGTTTACTTTTCACAAGGAGTATGTGTCAGCCTATAAACAGTTGTATCATGTCTTCTTAAGCTTTTCAAAGTTTAAAAAACAACCCTGATGATGCCCTTAACTTTGTATATTTAACAGAACTTGGAGATTTGAGCTTTGGAAGAAGGAGGCTGGTTTGATGCTGCCAGTCTAGGGACAAGATCCAGCTCGCTAGACACTTGTCTATGGCCCTTTTCATGCTTAGAATATAATAGAATTCAAAGGTGGCACGCAATTAACCTTGTACTTTGTACTTTCTCTCTTTATTATGTCGAAGAGTTATAATTTGATTTTGCAACTAGCCTAAAAATCTTTTTCACATTGAACATTTAGCAAGCTGCCCCTATCTCTGCAGCTTCTGAACACCAGCACTTAACCTAAAAGCCGGTTCACCTGCAGGTTGAAGGTTTTAGTGGACTTTAATGTGACTGCCTCCTGTCTTATTTATGAGGAGAAAGTTCTCCAGTCATGTTTCTTCTGAGCATGCAGAGTAGTATGACTCACCTTCCAAGTGTGTTGAGCTTCTTTCCAGTTGTTAAGTGGTCCCTCAAAGAACCAGGCCTGTGACAATGACTAACAGGCTGTCTGAGAAGTTTTGAAAGACACGTTGTACTTTTTTGAGTGTTAGATTTTAAACAATCAATCAGTCAACCCTAACCCTAAAAACATGTAAACAGAGAGCTCAATAAAAACAGGAAGTGATGAAACTGAGGAAATGCCATCAGTACAATTTTAAATTTTTATTTTGATTCAAAAAGATGGCAGTTGTTTTTTTTCCTTGAGTTTTTCATAGTAAAAAATTCTTTACTATTTCATGAGACAGGTGCGTGGGAGAGGAATGAGTCCATCAAAGATTGTATGCAAACTCCCACACACTGTCTAACTTGCAAAAGTGCATATTGGCATATTATTGGCAACATTTTGATACTAAGCAGTTTGTAGAGAGAAATAGCAGGCGGTGTTAAATTGAATTGAATCATTTTGATTTGCTTGGTACGATGCAATTTAAGCTCCAGTACAGAACATGAAACTGATGTGTTGCACAGAGAGGTTAACGCCTTTGCTATTTTTCAACTCCTGTCCCTACGTGACCCTTCACAACAATACACAAAGTCTATGCACTGATACGAATTAGTCATTTAAAATACAATAAGCTAAAAATGAGTACAGCTTTGGTTTGCTTTTAGCCAACATTAGACCTTTGTTGTGAAAGATTTATATCTTTTTATTTCCAGACTTTACAGCCCTTTATGGAGACGTTCAGGGGCGAGATTGTTGATACATTTGAAAACTCATTTGAGAAAACATGACTGCATGAAGCTCTGAAAACTTAATAGGCTGTATCCTTTTAGTATATGACAATGATGCCAACTGAATGGGGTTTTTTGTCCATTATTGCCAGGGCCCGATTGTATAATGATAAAAGGTTTCCGTTCAGGATGAAGCTTGAACCCATACTGTCATACAACATGAAAAGTGAGAACAAATCATAGAAAGCATGAATACCTGGGCTGACTGAGTTGGTATACAGTGCCTAATTAATTTAAAACAATTTAGGTTGGTGTTTACTGTTATTGAAAATGTCTTCACGTTTATCAAATTTAAGCTGCGGATCTAAAATTATTCCTAAGAACTATAGAGGGTGCATGCAAGCCTGCAACCAATCAGCATCATCATATCCGATCTGACTAAGGCCGCATTCATACTGCAACTAAAAGTGTCCCAATTCCAATTTTTGAAAACAGCAAAAAGTTGCATGATGTTGCATCTTTAAGATTCGTAACTGGGCTATTTGAATATGTGGTACTAAATCGGAATGCAAAACATGCGACTTGTAACTGTACACTCAAATTGAAATTGGTCCACGTAACCTTGGTAATAAGCACATTTCCAGGAGTGATTCTAAAGAAGAAGAAGACTTCCTTTTTCCACTTGACCATGGACACGCAGCAGTGGAGAGACGGCGGAATAGCAGATTTAATTGCTATTTGGGGCGATGCCTCAATCCAATCAAAACTAGAAGGGTCATAGAACGGTCATACCGCAACCGAAGTGTTGGAGATAAGGAAAGGACTAATGCCTTGCCGCTCCTGTCCATTTCGCCCTTCTCTGACGGAGATGTCGTTTACTTGCGGAAACTTGTTTTACGGAAAACGATCAGCAGATGGGACGTCTTTTGTTAGTGTTGTTTGCGCACTTGTGTCTTTTTAAAATAATTTTCTGTTCACATTGATATCTCACCTGGGTCACATTCTAAAAAAGATATGAACAGTGACCCCGAAAAATCAGATATGAGCCCCAAATTGGAATTGAGCATGAAGGCCTGCAGTATGAATGCAGCCTAAGTAAACTAATAAATAAATAAATAAACATCAGCTTCCTGACTGAGAGTTGACGTACCATAAAGTCACATAAAGCGAAAGAAGTCCAATCAAAAACAAAAACGTGACAATAGATCATGAGTCCAAAAAAGTAAATCAATACTCTCATCCACCCTAGTCAAGATTAAGTCCCCACAAGGCCCCCAAAATAATAGTCAAACAATGCACAGTGATGGCAGGTCGTGGATGAACCTAACAGAGAAATTCAGTGTCTATTCAGAGTTATTCATAAAACTCTCTACATGAGCCAACAATTCATTATACTCCATCTCACACTTAGAATCTTATTCTTCTGCTCACCCACACAAACACAAACACATGCACAATTTCTCCAAAATGACAGCTTTACTGAGATGACAGCATCTCACACACAAACACACACATGCTAAAGCCCACACGTCCTCCCACACACACAAACACACCACGCAGCTACAGGGCCTCTATTATTGTGCATCAGTAACATCTCGGCTTTGATGGTCAGCTACAGAGAGGGAAGCAGGGTGGCCCGTGGCTCACCCAGGGGTGCCCTACTAACCTCCTGTGAGAGGTTATTATCGCTTACATAAGGGGGGAAGTTGTTCTGGAGGTTTGGCACTGGTATTGGAAACATTTCAGTCAAGTTCAGGTGGATGTCATGGCTGTGGATTACACAACAGTAGCTATGTTTACAACCCAATGTCAGAGGATTATCTGCTCACCTAGCACATGTGTTCGGGTCCTTCGATTCGTACGCCAACTCTGGTCAAGATACAGCAAAAAATACCAGTTTTCTCTTGTTGTTCTGTAAAACCAATTTTTTAAATGTTGAGTCGGAGGAACAAACTCTTAATAAAAGCAAACATCATATCTTACTTTGAATGACACGGTTTTTGAAGGTACTAATTGCACTTAATGACCCAGGTTCATTTGGCATTAAAAATAGAACATCAAGAAGTGACTTTGTTACTTTGAGATTGAAATATTAATCTTGTTCTCTGTGATCAAGAATACAATTTATGTAGCAGCTGTTTGTTTAGCACGAGTGTCAGTTTTTATTTGTTTCTTCATAATTTAAATAGTCATTTTCAGGCTTGTCAAAGGTTAACAACAAACGATGCAATATGTGTTGTAAAATTCACGCCATTCAAAGAAACTTTAGAACAGACAGTTTGCAGTCACTGGCTATATAAAGGCCTACAGTGTTTCATACATTGAATAGTAACAGTTAAGGAGGGAAACTGGCAAACTTGTAAGTGTTAGTATTAAAGTGTTAGAAACAGATCTACTATAGCTTAAACAGGTTGTTATGGCTAGGCTGCACAGTAGGATATGTTGATAAGAGTTTTCTCTATAATAGATAACTGTGACATAGTTAGGTCAGTTACAATCCAGTTAAAAGACATGAATGCAAAGAAAAGTGCTGTAGTTGTAAGACCAAGAGCCTTAGGAATACTATGCACCTGTTGAATATACATGAGGGTTAATGTTTTCATTTATGGCAGAGCAGTTTTCAGCCATTAGACCAGAATACCAAATAACTATACTGATTTAAAACAAGATGTCTGTGAAGGTTCTCAGTCATCCAGGTCATGGTCATTCTAAGCTTAATCCAAAGGGCAACTGGACTTGGTTGAAGTTCTGGAAGGCGTTTCACTGATCATCCGAAAGGCTTCTTCAGTTCTAACTGACTGGTGGACGGAGCTGGATATATAAGCCTCTGCAGGTCAGTAGTATGCTAAGAGATGTGTAGTCAGGAGTGAGTCGTTAACCTGAGCTGTTGACCCAGTATCTAGTTTAGTTCTGGTTTTGTCTTGTATTTCGGTGTTCAGTTATTATTTCTCGTTTTACCTTGTCACTCTGTCTGTTGTCCTGGGTTCTCATCGTTTAGTTTTGCATTTAGTTTGTTCTGTGTTCTTGTCAGTATTTAGCCTTGTTTAGTTAAGTATTTCACTTGTCTCTTTGGTTCGATCATTTCCTGTTTTACTTTGTCACCTTGTCTCTCGTGTTGGTCCACTTCCTGCCTTTGTGTTTCCCGCTTGTTTGATTGTTTTCACCTGCCCCTTGATTGTCTCACCTGTGTCTGATTAGCCTCACATCCTAAGTTTATTTAGTCTTTGTGCTCCCCTGTCTCGTGGCTGGTTCATTGTCTGTGTCGTCCATCCTGTGGAGTTGAGTCTATGTCTTTGACCTTCCTTCTGTGATTTTGTTCTTCGTGTCTACTTTGGATTATCTTCGTGCCTTCCCTGATTTCCTTGTGGCTCCTTGTGTTCCCTTGGATTACCTGTTTCCTGGTTTTGTTTGTAAGTTTTTTGCTGTGTCTTTTGATTTTCCTTTTTTGTTGGAGTTTATATTTTGTTTGTAAGTTTTTGCCTTTTATTTAGTTAAACTTTATATCTAAGTCTGCTTCTGGGTCCTCACCTTTTTGTTTCTATTGAAACCGTAACAGTGAGAGTCGTTAGTACCCTCTGGTGTTGATGGATGTGAACCCTGCTGTCTTCTGAAGACAGCTGCTTTTAAAGAGATGTCAAGGAAGCCATCTATGTTAAACTGGAAAAACCCTTTACAGAGGTGGTGGCCTAAGACACCACCAATCACCCCCTTACAATGCAGTGTTGAATTCTCTGCCCAAACACCTGAGATCACACTCAGGATCATGTGAGACTAACGACCCATCAACACCAGAAGGTGCTAACAACTCTCAGTGATACTAGGCCACAGCTCAGGGTAACGACTCACCCCTGACCACACATCTGTTAGCATACTAATGACCTACAGAGCCTTATATTTCTAGCTCCGTCCATCAGTCAGTTAGAACTGGAGAAGCCTTTCGGATGAGAGGTGAAACGTCTTCAAGAACTTCAACCAAGTCCAGTTGCCCTTTGTTTTAGAATTTAAAACAAGAGTTTGTGACTTAACAGTGGACATCGTGGTAAGACGTCATCGACAAACTGACTTAGTTACACCGATCACCCATAACATAATGACTACTGACAGGTCGAGAGAATGGCATTGATTATATTGTTACACTGGCCCCTGTCAGTGGGTGTGACATGAGGCAGCAAGTGAACTGTTTGTCCTCAAGTTGATGTGTTGGAAGCAGGAAAATGAACAAGAGTAAAGATGTGAGCGACTTTGACAAGGGCCAAATTGTGATGGCGAGACGACTGGGTCAGAGCATCTCCTAAACTGCAGCTCTTGTGGGGTGTTCCCGGTCTGCAGTGGTCAGTACCTACCAAGAGTGGTCCAAGGGAGGAAAACCTGTGACAGGGTCATGGGCAGGCAAAGGCTCATTGATGTGTGTGTGGAGTGAAGGCTGGTCTGTGTGATCCAATCCAACAAAAGAGCTACTGAACTGATGAAAAAGTTCATGCTGGTTCTGATCGCAGCTTTTTGTGTATGGGGCTACTTAGCCTCAGAAGCAACTTACAGGACTTAAAGGATCTGCTGCTAACATCTTGCAGCCAGGTACCTCAGCACACGTTCAGAGGTCAAGTGGAGTCCATGCCTCAATGGGTCAGGGCTTTTTTGGCAGCAAAAGTTGGACCTACACAATATTAGGCAGGTGGTCATAATGTTGTGGCTGATCGGTATAACTGTTCAACAATAACTACCGTGTGTAAAATTTGCTAACATTAGCTATATTGTATAATAAGACCTGTAGCCACAAAACCACATATTTAAGCAGTTTACTGCTCATTAATGAAACCTTTGAGAGGAACTATTTCTTCT
Organism: Semicossyphus pulcher; assembly: GCF_022749685.1. Taxonomy (NCBI): domain Eukaryota; kingdom Metazoa; phylum Chordata; class Actinopteri; order Labriformes; family Labridae; genus Semicossyphus; species Semicossyphus pulcher. The sequence continues at coordinate 18,224,756 of NW_027211694.1, read as the reverse complement.
GTCAAAAGTTACTTCCTGTAGTAAAAGAACAGACTTTTTTGAGGCTCATCTCAAGCCGCAAGCTTGCTAGCTAGCTAACAAGCAGCCATAATGACAGCATCCTGCACAGTGAGCACAGAGATTAATCATATTTTAGTTTGAGTGGTAAATTAGGATGCACATTCAGCCTTTCACAGAGCTGATGATCCAACATGTCTAGTGAGTGTGTTACATCACATGAAATCCCTGTGTCGGCCGGCCTCCAGTCAAAGGTCTTACTCTTATTAAGCTGTTTACCTACAACATTGACCTTTTGACTCAGTTCCCTGTTGTCGTGAATAAACCAGTTAACAGACTATTCCTTTTTCCTGGCTGGCTTCCACCAACTGTTTGTCACGTTAAATACTTTTGATAGCATTACAAGGAAATGAGAATCCCTATTTAGTCCTAACTGTTGAATCCTTTCATGTTGTTACATGTTTTACTATGATGGGTGTTGCTCTGGACCATAGACTGTATAAAAAGATGGACGACATGCCAGCTCCCTAAAAGCTTCACTTTTGTACAATAAAAGCAGATAAAGATGCATCGTCCATCTATATGTACAGTCATCAAGGTTTCTTATTGTGGCTTCAAGTTCTCTCGCTTAAGGGTATGAAAAGGATATCGCACCACTGACACTTAAAGATATAATCTCAAAGATCTCAGTATCGTTCTCTTTGGCGGCACCAATGGCGATAAACGGTAATTGCAGGAGCACACTTCCCAGATATCCAAACAGTGTTGCATGTGTGACGTCCACGGTTGGCTCCGGTTGTAACTCTTGATTTTCCTCGCTGACGGTCGCTTTCCTTTTTGGACTGTTTGCCTTCATCTCAATGTCGAATTTGTTTCTTTTTCTTTGTATTTTCACTTATTTTTGAAGTTGTATCTGTAGTCATCCATCTTTTCTTTGTTTGTTCAGCCATAGTAGATTACTGTTTACTCGCAACACTTGCAGAGACCGGAAAAGCAGCCGCTTAGCTCCGCCTACCCTCTCTGGCAGACCAACCACTGCTGGCTGATGGAAAACGCGTCACTAACTGGGCGCCGCTTGTGAGTTTTTTCCCACGTATGTCGCCACAGACACCCAGTCTGTAATACTGCAAATGCAAAGGCTTTCATCAGTGGGCCATAGGCTCAATCACCACTGTGTTACCTCATTCGGCGATAGATAGAGACTTAACAGACATTTATTTACATGAAAATCTTCGAGATTATAACTTTAAAGGTTATTGCCACCTAAATACAAGTTTGACTGAAATAATGCTTGCTATAACATTGGCTCTTACTTTGTCTCAGAGCAGCCATTGAGTTAAATACCAATACTGCTGGTGCTGTACTTATTTCTGCTTTAACAGCACAGATTGTCAGACTTCATATATCGTCACCCCGAGAGCTTTTGTCTGTACAACCTTGCAGTTTCATTTTACTGCTTTCACAGTAATTTTAATGCCAGTATTTCTAATCAATTCAAAGTGTAACAAAGTGTGACACGGACAGTAACAGGAAAGACCTTGTCTCCGCTCCCTGGTCCTCCTGTACACCTCCCTCCATCCCATCATCATTCTCCTCTCCTCTCTCGCACCATCTGCTCCTCCCTCCTTTCACTTCATTGCCTCCTTTCCTCTCCCCTCACACCTTATTTCCATCGCCATCACCTCTTACCTTTCGCCTGGTCCCTTGCATTTTTTCCTTACCTACCGAATCTTTTTTTTTTTCCATCCATCTGTCACCATCTGTTCATGTAATATTGGTTTGTTGCCATAGAAACAAGGTCAAAGGTAACACCTTGCCTCTTATAATTTCAGGTGGTATTATCAGCATTAAAGATGTTTGTTGTGAAGTTTTTGAATGTCACAATAGATTAGACGTGAAGATGCTGCAAATGTATGTGCTATCATGTCAATGATGTAAAAATCCGCCATTTACATGAAACTTTTATCAATTTTTATCATTAATGAATTATCTTTAAGCTGCATTAATACATATTTAGTTCAAATCACTCTTAAATAATGTGAAAGGGGTTTATCATGCGGATTCAGAGGATCATCATTTGACTGCAGTTCTCTCAACTGTACATTTTACTGTCTTTCAGCATATTCTTTTGGTTTTACAGAATCAGTTATTCACAGAAAAACTTTCATTCAGCTAACCTTCTGCCTGACCCCAAACAGCAGACAAACTGCAGTGACTAGCTGGTGAACACGGTGGATTTATTTAGCAGCTAAAGCTCAAAATAATTCCCTCAGGAGCTGGAATATTGGACTTAATTCACAAGGCTGCCAGACAGGACTGTAATTGAATGCTAATATTACTGTGTGTCTACTGGATGTGTAAATAGGGCAAGCAAGCTGTGTTCAACATAACAACTTACATATAGTATGTCATTATTTTGTTCTGACTTAAGGTGGCCCAAAATTCAGTTAACGCAGCTCTGAAGCCGCACCAGTTTACTTTTTATCAGCCCCTCCAGGAAGTTGCAAATCAGGGAGTTCACACAAATTCAAGCAATCCCTGCAACTTTTTCACTACCTTGCAATTTTGGCCAATCTACACACCCATCACCAAATATTGATCTTCATACATCATGTGGCCCAGTGGTAGAGTTGGTCGTCTCTCAATCGGAAGGTTGGGGGTTCGATCCCTGAACGCTACAGTCACATGTTGAAGTGTCCTTGGGCGAGACACTGAACCCCAAATTGGTATGCATGATTGATCTGATTGGAGATTGGCACTTAGGCCTTTGTCATCAGTGTGAATGTGTATGAATGGGTGAAAGAGACATGTAGTGTAAAAGCAGCTTTGAGTGGTCGGAAGATTAGAACAGTCCATTTTACCTTTTTTCTTTTACCATAGGTCTGCAATGTTGTATTAACAGGAAGACTGCTGCAACGTTCTACCTTCCTATGACTTACCTATTCCAGCCTCAAACTACAGTGTCCTTAATGAGACTCTATACAGTGAATACATAATAACCCATCCAATACTTAACGTCTTCTTGTGATTATTTATCCATGCTGAAAACTGTTAGCTCTTCACTTAGCCACTTCCTGCTCCCTTTAGCGTTCCACCAACCAGAAGCTCTGTTACAAATGTAAGTCAGTGTTGATCTCAGAGAGTGTTTGTACAGTGAGATACTAATCGCCGTCTCTTATCAGAGGTTTAAACAAGCGTAGCACCTGAAATAACAGGAAGAGAACAAGCATTGAAATAAGCACAGGCAGTGCAACATTTCTACTCCATGGTCATTTTCTTCCGTTTCATTCCATTTTTTCACATTTTATTCGGCATCTTGACACAGAAATTGACTGGAAGTGATGTCTGTACTGAAGAGATGGCAGCTCACAGTGGATGTGTCATGTGTTACACACAAAAAAACCTTGAAAAACATCGCAACTTGCATTGCAACTTTTTGATAGATATGCTGCAAAATCAGGCAATAATCAATCAGAGAAAAAGCCTGCGAAATCCTGGAAGGACTTTATTACTATATTATATGCTGCTTCTTATTCTGCTTGGCTTATGTTTTCAAAGGGCTGTGCTAAGAATCAAAGGAAGACTTGCTTCAATGAAAAACATATTAAAATATAGAAGACCGAGTGCAAAAGCATTAACAGAGACAGAAGTTCACTCTCCTTTTCATCCGGCCTCAGTGCTGCAGGCTGTTCTTCTTTAAGCTGTACACAGGAGCTTCATCCCTCTACAGCTGATCTGCTGAAACAGACTATTTCTTTCCATCATTTTAGCAGAGAAATAGCAAACATGAATCACTACAGTAATAGGTAGACTGTTATAATTATATGCCTTTATTGAGATGTCAGGGTTTTTTGTCAGCAGACAGGAATCTCATTAATGCACAAGGCTTTTTGAATATTTTCAGAGTAATTGCGTCGTGGCAGATCGATGCGGTCTGACAGCGCTTCCTTCGTTCCCGTTCATCACAGCTTGTCTTATGTAACCTCGACCGCAGGGAGGCAATCAGTCCGTGTTGGCAGGAAAATCGATGCAACCAAGTGCAATGTGGGCTTTATATTGATGCTGTTTGTTTTGTGAATTGGATATAAGCAGAAGATAAAAATGCATGTAGTGTAGAGAGTAAATATATGCAGCATCTGACTGTGATGAACCGTCACCACACCTTTTGATATGTTGCCAGTAACGTGGGATCCTTTTAATTCTTCATATTTGTTTTCAGTGTGTTTTTGGTGTACCGCCCCTTTAAAGCAGGAGCTATGCTAACAAGCTGCACGCTTCTTTGCTGGAGTTCATAATTACTTACAATTTATTTGACTCTAATTGGCTGAACTCAGTTCTGCAATGTTTCCATGTTAGGCTCAGGTGAGAACAGTTATGTTGTGATAGCATCGTTTCAGCATCACAGCGTGCACCTCTGTCCTGTTATATAGATCAACAATACATTTGACTGATCATTTCAATAATACAGGAGGATAATAAAGGATATAAAAGTCAATAAATCCAGGTTTCTGGATAAAAGTAGATTTGGTTGCCTCAGGGTTAAAATGGGATTCTCCCAAATTAGCGCGCTGTTAGCATTTAGAGTATATGCATCAAGTGAATATGATCATACCATCTTGTCATTAAAAATCTAAAAATTCTTGGCAAAATACAATTAAAAACTACAGAAGAGTAATTAAAGTTCCCATGAAAGAGCTAGCAGAGTGTTAACCTTTTGTTTTACATCTGTGAAGACTTTTGCAACCCCATTCATTGCTTTGAACAGAGCGCGATGAAGATCATCAGGATTGATCGGATGGCTAAATAATAAATGATTTTGATCACATTTTGCATTCATAAAAACGATGCTTACTACAAGTAAGTAGGATTTAAAGATATAATCTCAAAGATCTCATGTTCGTTCCCTTTGGCGGCACCTATGTTGATAAACTGTAATTGCGGGAGCACACTTCCCAGATATCCAGACAGTGCCGCACGTCCACGGTTTGCTCCGGTTGTAACTCTTGATTTTCCTTGCCTAGTTTGCCTTCATCTGAGCGTCGAGTTTTGTTTTTTTGGGGGGATTTTCACTTATTTTTGAAGTTGTATCTGTAGTCATCCATCTTTTCTTTGTTTGCTGTTTGGTTTCCGTCATAATAAATTGATGCAAACACAAATTGAAGTCAGGACCAAATGCTTTATTAACATAGTAGTATTAATGATTTACTTAATAGCTCTCTAACTGTGCAAATTAGGTCATGTTTACATTGATACATTGATCAATCTAAATAGTGTTATTCGTGTTCACCACATTGACATATCACAGAGAGCAGAATGTAACAGTTAGTGCAGCCTTACAGAGGGTCTTTTTTTTCCCACTGATGGCAACTAATCATCGCAGCAGCTCGGTAGCTGCGGTCAGACCTCTGACTCTCTGCTGTGATCAGTCTGTCAGGTCCCCAACACTGTGTCGCCTCTTTATCTCTGCCACAGCGCACAGCGTGCAGCACGTACACACACACATGCTCAGAAATAAGGCTTGCTCTCAGCCATGATGCACAGCCATCGCAAGAAGAGAGATGGAGAGAGAGATGGATGAATGGATGGTGAAAAGGAGGGAGGAAGAAATGATTTAAAATAGTGGCAAAATATAAATGAATATAAATTGTGTGAGTTGGTTCGAGAGGGTGTTGTGCTGCACTTATGGATGTCTGACTTGACGCTGGACGAGGACGGGGAGTAGCGACGTTCTTCCTCTTGGCCTGCATACACTCATCATGCTGCACTTTGCTGTGTTTTTTCAGTTGGTTGAACACGTGAGTTGTGTTGTTGTGCGTTGCCGACACAAGTGTCATGACCTCTGTGCATGTTATTTTTTCTTACCTAACCTCACTTACCCTAAACCAGAAATACCTCCAAACAACCAAGGCCCTGTGCAGCCCTGAGCAAACAATACATTTAGTGTCAGGCAGTGACTTCAAACACAGCCTCCAACATGATTAAATTGTCAGGGTGCTTTGACCTTTGACCTCCTTGATATTGGATTTTTTTTAATAGTGTATGATATGATAAAAGCTGAGAGGACTTGCTGGCTGCGTGTATGTGTGTGACATTGTGTTGATTGTGTGTGCTGCCTGTGTTTCTTGCTGTTGCGTGTGACCTTGAATTCATATCTTTGGGTTTTTCACGCTTGTCTTCCTGTTTTAGTGTGTTTGCTTTTAAAATGTTCCTGCCCTTACATCTGTATCTCTGTGCTGTGTGTGTGTGTGTGTGTGTGTGTGTGTGTGTGCGTGTGTGAGTGTGTGTGTCCGTGTGTGAGTGTGTGGCTGCTCCTGTCTGATTGCCATGGTCTCCTTACGCAAACGCTTACGCAACCATGCAGCCTGGTGGCTGATCTCCCTTTTGCCATGTGTGCATGTCTGCATGTCTGTCTGTGTGTGTGTGTGTGTGTGTGTGCGTGCGTGTGTGTTTTTAGCCCTTTCTTGTCATTCCCAGACATGACTGCCTCTGAAACCGAACAAGCCGCTGCCCTCTTTGAAGAGAGAGAGGATTAGCAATTAATTCTGATCTCTTTTTTCCAGAAACTTCATTAGAGTTTAACTTCCACGGGCTCTAATCTGATCCGTCGCCGTGACGACGCCACACACATACGGCGTGTAACTGTGTGTGTGTGCGTGCACGTGTTTGCTTTCGGGCTTGCTTGTGCCCCTGGTGTGTGTAATGCTTTAAAGCACAAAGTATAAACATGTAGTATATAGAGAGCACTACAAGGTCAGTTACTACTACTACTGTTATTTTACTATGACTAGTAATATTACAATCACTGTTGCTGTATTGCAGCACTTACTTCTTACATGCTGCTTTATATTGTTGGGAATGTTTGCTACAATTTGTAGTGCACATTAACACACAAGTACATGAGATGTTGCTGTGAGGTGAGGGGAAGACGTAATCCTCCAGCAGGGGGAGCTATGTGTCTGCACAGCAGATGGTGAGCCTTGCCCATCTGTATGAACTGTATCTATACCTGAACAAGTCGTTTCATGTTGTCTGGAGTCATTAAACATAACTTTCGATATTGAAAGAATCCGCCGAGGGGTGAAAAGTTGCAAATTAACTCCAAGTGTGAGTTTCTTTTTTTTTTGCATTGATGGGTTTCATTCTGTCTGCCTATGAAGAGTTCCTCACAAAGATGTCTTAATATTTTACCACCTTGGCAGGAGCTTTGACTCCTGTCATGAGGGGATTTTGTGATAAGTATTCATATGGTTTGTTTTCTTTTGCTATGGCCCATATTTTTTCTCTCAACTAAGCTGCAAAAGAGCTTCTTGATCAAAAATCAAATGTTTGCTGCTGTGTTAACAATGTAATTTCATTCATTTCATAATCCAGTTAACATGTTTAAAGATGAGGACATTAAAGGAGCAATTCGCCCCTGGAAAAAGCCACTGTCAGTCAAAGCTGGCATACTCTGTAATCGAAAGAAGAAATCTGAAATTGGCGCCAAAGTTGTACAAACAGCTCGTGGTTTCATCCAGCATGCATTGCGCCCCTCCCTTTCCAAGGAACGACCCAGCGAGTGACACTGGAGTGAAATACTACCGTTTTGTTGCAGGCAATGGCTCAGAACGGTTCAAAATCCTAAATACATCGAGAATAATATACCGGTGGAAGTCTAAAAAATCTTCAGGTCTGCAGTCTACATTTCAAACCTGATGATTTTGAATGAGACATGACATCGGAGGCGGGCGTCCTGGATTGAGGAAGTGTAGTTTAGCAAGCTCCCTGGCCTCCACCAGATGATAGTTTTACGTAGTCTGGGGGAGGTTTTCCAGGGCCCATTGGAGAAGCAGATAGCGTCCTCCAAAGGCACAGACCGAAATTGCATCTTTTTCCAACCATAATGTCATTAGCTCCCCATAATAGCATGATAGGATTGAGGTTGAAAATCAGCAAACTGGCCCTTTAAGGAAGCAGAGCTGGGGAAATTGTAACCATCTTCAATAAAACTTTAAACTTAAAATCTTTTTGACAAACAGAGACAAAACCTCACAAACGCACACACACAATGTTCTTTAATTGCATATGAAACATGAAGAAGTCAGGAAGGTTGTAAAATCCAGATAGGAATCAGTATGAAGGAATAGAGGATGCATTTTACACATTTGCCACTCTCAGGTATAACATGAACAGATATAAAGGTATGGCAAATGCTACAGGGTATATGAGTGTGTGCCTGTGTGTGTGTGAGGTAGCACATGGCTCACAGCTTCCACACTCTCTTGGCTGGAAACACCTACAGCTCATAAATTACCAGAAATCTCAACCCAGCAACCCCCCAGTCTGTTACCCGTTACTGCCATGTGTGTGCGACAGAGCGTTTGTGTGCATGCATGCTAACTTTATTAACAAACCCACACTGACACACACGCTCCTTCTCATCCTACAGGGTGTCTGGTGGCGAGCTGTTTGACCGCATTGTGGAAAAAGGTTTCTACACGGAGAAGGATGCGAGCACGCTGATCCGGCAAGTCCTGGATGCTGTGAACTACCTGCACAGGATGGGCATCGTGCACCGAGACCTTAAGGTGCTCTAACACACACACACACACAAACACACACTCCTCCCCACATTTTACAACCACACGAGCGGTTCCTTCCCTCTTGAAGGCCAAAGATTTACTGCAGCAATAAGGGCACTGGCTCCACACATGCAGTGCATTGTGGGTCAGCGTGGCGCGTGCCGGCTGTTTTAAGAGAACTGATTGGTCAGAGCTACCCTCATAAACCAGCACACTGTAAACTGAGGAAGATGACAGGGTTGTAACTGTCACTTTCTTTTAAAGTTGCAATTATATTAGCTGCTCAGAAGATTCTGAGCAGCTAATTATAACTTGAAAACTTGAAAAGCCACAAAAATAAAATATGAACGCTCGTTTTTTTCTCCCCTTCTTTCCTTCTCTCTCCGTCCTCCAGCCAGAGAACTTGCTGTATTTCAACCCACAGGACGAGTCAAAGATCATGATCAGCGACTTTGGTCTGTCAAAGATGGAGGGCAGTGGCGACGTCATGTCCACTGCCTGCGGCACGCCGGGATATGTGGGTAAGTCAGTCAGGCTCCCCTTGCCTCTATTGCCTCCCTTGCGTCCACTATAGTCATACTTTTTCATTCAGTCTTAGCAAAAGCTTTCATAGCATATAAGCACAAAATTAAAGGGATAGTTCGGATTTTTGGACACCAAGTTGTATGAAATACCTGCTAGTAGTGTAGTGAATGCAAAGCTGTTGGCTTACTCACCGAGCCCCGTGGTCGGAGTTCTGGTCGGTTCCAAAAGTAGAATAAGTAGTTCCTGCGAGATGCCAGGGTCATCAAACCAAAAAGCTTTACCCTACAAAAACAACACGCAGGCGATGGTGATCCATTTCCAACACAAAGTCATTGTCCTACAATTTCATATACTCCGCAAAAGCTTCTCTCTTTCTCTGTCCGTTCTATGTCCATCTGACAAAGTTCAGCATCAGTATATTCAGGTTCGTACAGACATCCCGTTGGATCTGTTGTAAAAGGTAAATCTTTCTCTTCACTTTCATAGTCCGACATTTTTACTTGACGCAATTGAATCAATGTGAAACAGCTACTAGGTCGGCTTACCTGAGAAACCGACCGGCCCAAAAAATCCTAGAACGATGATTTTGTGTTGGAAACGGATTACCATCGCCTGCGTGTTGTTTCTGTAGGGTACAACTTTTTGGTTTCATGACCCTGTCATCTCGCCGGAACAACTTTTTTTTCTCCTTCGGAATCGGACAGAACTCCGACCACGGGGCTCAATGAGTAAGCCAAAAGTTTTGCATCCACTACAAAAAGGATGAAAGATTTCATATCAAACATATTTCATTCTATCACAACCCTTTTAAGCTGCTTAGCTGTACTTGGACAGGCGAGACAAAGGTTCAATTTATGCTTCAACTGTTTCCCTCTTATTGTTAGAAGTGTCAAGGTTATTTGAACGAGGACAACCAGGTGGATGTCATACCTTCTCGGATAAGGTGTTTGGCTGGAGCTGCTGTAGTGTAAACTTCTCTCAATCCAATTAGGAGCCTAAACAGAGCCGTTATTGTTAGCCTGAACTCTGCCAGCATCCAGGAGTGGCCTCTATTTAGCGGTGAATTTAGTTTGCCAGCCAACGACATCAGCTTACATCAGAGCAGATTATCACATTGTTTGGTCTAATCCTTTGTTTTTGCTCTTATTTATTTGCCTCATGCACAACACTTCTGCACAAGGACAAATCCAGAGCTGGACAGACTACGATGGGACAGTGGCTCTTTGGGGAGGGGGTTTAGCAAACAGGCAATGGATAATGTGTTGATATCAGTGTTATGTTTTATTTCCCATTATGTCACCACATGTTTGTGTAAATATGAACCTCTGCAGGCGTCAATCCAACAAAGCACATGAAAAATTCAGAGAGTGCATGTCGTCGCATCCGACACCTGTTATGTTTCCTGCATCGTCTTTTTTCATTCACTGTGATCTAGAGCACTTTGTGTGTTTGTGTGTGTGTGTGTGTGTGTGTGTGTGTGTGTGTGTGATTTAAATAGTCAATATATGTGCACCTTATGAACACATACACGCTCACCAATCATGCCTATCACTCCCTTACAGACTAACCCTCTCTGCAATATGGGAGCAGAACAGAGCTAATGCTGCTTTCTGAATGTGTGTGTACTAATACATGGAACTGTATACATTTTGTATTTGCTTGTACCTGTGTGTGTGTGTGTGTGTGTGTGGGTAAGATAGGAGACAGATGCCTAGTGTTGACAGATCACACACTTCCATGTTGGAGCACAAACAGATTGATTGTTCTGACAAACAGCGAACAAACTCTCACACAAACAAATCTGTCTTAGAAATACAGACACATAATTAACAGTTTTGAACCTTGTCATTTATTTTGCAGTGCCCCCATCAGGCCTGTGAAATATAACCTGAACAAAAATGCAGATACTAATCCCTCAGATATGTACATTTGGACGCACACACATTCACAAACTCACTCCAAGACTCAAACTTTGACTTTAACTGGTCAAATCTTTGCATCACTCTCTCCTTCTTCGTACGTACCTCTCTGACCCGTCTATCCCATTTATTTAATTTATGGGCTTCACCCACGACCCCGAGCCTCCGCGCCCTCCTGCAGAGGTTTGCTTTGCCATAAGGCATTTCCACTCCAGACAATGTGTTTCTAAAAATAAAACTTCCAAATGAAAAGCAGACCAGAACGATGAGTAAGAGTATGTGCATGTTGAATCACATGCTTTGTTTTACTTTACTTTTCAAGATCCTCCTTTGACAGAGTTTCATCTCTTGGGCCACATAATGTGGGTTTGTTGAATTTCTGGCTTTAAGCAAATGCCAGGATATTTAGCACAACTCTGGTCATTAACTATAAAGAGTTTACCATAAAGCATAAATATAAACCTAAATTAAACGTATCATAATAACACACCTACAGTATGAGCTGTAAGCAAAGGCAGAATAGAGAATGTATGACACATTTTTTAAATTAAATTAAAGGAAAGAAGTCACACAAGGTTTTAAAAGCCTTTAGCGATGGCTGTACACTGTTCAGGGTTGCAGGCGGGCTGGAGCCTATCCCAGCTGTCATTGGACGAGAGGCGGGGTTACAACCTGGACTGATCGCCAGTCAATCACAGGGCTGACACATAGAGACAGACAACCTTTCACGCTCACACTCACACCTATGACTAATTTTGGAGTCACCCGTAACCTAACAAGCTTGTCTTTGGACTGTGGGAGGACGCCGGAGTACCTGTAGAGAACCCACGCATGCACGGGGAGAACATACAAACTCCACAAGGAAGGGTCCACTACTAACCAGAATTCAAACCAGGAACCTTCTAGCTGTGAGGCAACAGCGCTAACCACTGCCTTATTTCCCCCCCGGACAATCTGTTTCCACAGAAATGACATTCAATTAAGTACGTTTTGATGCTATGTTATGCCAAAATTGGGAATAATATCTGCTGTGCCAACTGTTTATAAAACTACAAATATATCTAGGATATGTGCGGCAGTGGCTCAGTGGTCGTCTCTCAATCAGAAGATGGGTGGTTTGATTCCTGACTGCTACAGTCACATGGGCAAGACACTGAACGCCAAATTGCTCCCGAAGCATAGCCATTGGCTATGAATGGGCATAGATACTGACTGGAGATTGGCACCTAGGTCTTTGCCATCAGTGTGTGAATGGGTGAATGTGACACCAGTGTAAAAGTGCTTTGAGTGGTCCCAAGACTAGAAAAGCGCTATATAAGTACAGTCCCTTTACCATATGTAATAATCCTGAAGCTGTTTTATTGATACAGACTTTCAGGGACATCTTTGTTTTATTTTATTATTTTTGTGTCATGTGTTTACTGGACAATGTCAAGAAATCAACTTTCATTAAAATATTTAACTAAATAAACATGCACAAGAGATATAAAACACATGGCAGCTTGGCTTTCACTTCAGCTTCAATTTTATTATGCCTGATGAGAAGGTGGTCTTGAAGCCAGGTTAAAAACAAATCACATAAAGACACACGGACAGAGTACAAAAAAACATGCTAGAATAGAGAATATTTAACCATCGCTAAAACCATAATCACCCACTAGATCAGCATGAGGAGGATAGGTTGGGTTCCATGTTGCGTGATGGCTTTTCCCGTGAAGCAGCTGCAGGCGGACAAATGGAATTTAAGTTTTAATTTAATAAAAAAGGAATTGATGGACAGACCTTTGACGTGTTTGTTCCTATGACTGCATACACAATAAATTGGACAAACCATCTGAAAGCTCAAGTCACCTTGGCACAAATGTTCGCACAAGACAATCAAACTTTCTTGGAAATAACAGAAGAACCAAATAGAGATTTAAAAAGGTCATCATGAAGAAGTCCAAAGATGGTGAATTCCAACTGTAGCAAAGCTAGCACGATTTACCAAAATAAACCGAATTAAACAGAGTAAGATTACTACACATTTACTCTCTACCTGCATATTTGACCCCAAACTTTTGAATTCGTGAGCACCAGACACAATGACCTCAGTGTGTAAAAATGTCCTCGTTCTGAATCCAGCAAAACAAGAACACACACACACACACCTTCACAATGAGTCAGAGTAGACCAATAAACACAGCTAATCACACTGATTCAGCACACGTGTGCAGAGTTTATTCTTTGCCCCTGATATGAGTGGTATTTCTTTATATCTTGCTTTGTGTTTGCGTGTGTGCGTGTGCTTGTATGTGTTTGTATGTGTACATGTGCCAAATGTATTTCGATCCAGCCTTGAGTTTGTATGTGTTATTTGATTTTACTGTGAGCTCACTGTCATCAGTAATTTGCACGGTGGTGAGCTGCAGAGGAAGGTCAGGCCAGGCCAGGTCAGGCCAGGTCAGGCCAGGCCAGGCCAGGCCACCTTATCAATACAAACACATGATAAAAAATGTGAAAAACCCACAAACAGTTTATGTTAAAATAAAGAAAAGGAAGACGTTTTGTTAAATCATGACATCATTGCTTTGTTTGTGTTTTTGTTTGGGGTCCTTCCTGGCTTCTGACTTTACAGAGTCTATTTTATGTCAGGTAAAACGTGAGAACCTGTACCTCCTGCAGAACGTTTCCCACCATTAACCAAACCAACATGTGATTTTAATTTGAAAAGACACAACAAGGCTGCATATTTGGTCTGTATTCAGGCTCATAAAACAGCTACATTCTCATATAAAAAAATCCACAGCAGTTTTAACTGCTCAAGCGGACAACAAAGTAAAAGACCAATAAAAACACTATCCAGATTTAAGCTTCATTAAAAAACACCAGACTACTGCAAAATGGAGTCACATTAACACAGTTGTAGCAAAAAACAAGTCGCAGAAGCTAATCACGGTTTTCTTCTACTTTCAGCTCCAGAGGTTCTTGCCCAGAAGCCGTACAGTAAGGCGGTGGACTGCTGGTCCATTGGAGTCATCGCCTACATCCTGTAAGAACCCACTTCTTTCTCTTACATCACACTGTACAGCAGGTGACACACATTTCCAGTTGGACTCAGATTGACAGTTTTCCAACCACAAGCCCTGCTGTTAGAGGACCAAGTTGGAAAATGTGCATGCTTGATGCCGACTACACCACGAGTTGTAATAGGCCTACTGTAATCATTGTTTCTCACATGGATGCATCACAGAGTTCTGTACCAACAAAACCTCCTTTGAGTATGTGCAGATTGGAGACTCTGCATTGAGAGATAACCCTGTTGTTGCGACGGCTGACGACAGTGAGCTTTAAAAGTATAATAAGTAGGATTTTTTCTTGCATTTTCTCAACAACACATTCAAACTGGGCCCCTCCTCCTGGGCTCTTCGTCATCAGAAGCTCACTCTCACTCTCTCGTGCGAAAACACGCCCACCCCGCCAAGCTAACACTGACAGCATCACGGTTACCTTTACGTTAGCATGCTAACTGCTGGTTACCTTTGCGCTACCATGCTAACCACTGGTTATTATACCTTTAAGTAAATATGAAAACAATGGATTAATTAAAAGTTTATTGCAACATGTATTTCTCAGACATCCCACGTTATTGTTCTGCCTTAAAGCGGGCGTTGACGTGAATTTATTTCGATTTATTCAGAATTTTTTAACTCATTTTTGAACTAACAAAAATCGTGTTGACACATCTTGAACTTTATGTTGCTGTAAGACTTTGATGTGATGAGAAGGTCTGTTCTCCATCCTCTTTAACTTGAACAGAGGACTGTAAGTAAGAACATGTAAGTAAGAACGGGCTGCGTCATGAACGTAATTGTTCACATACTTGTCTTTGCACTACGTGTGTTACTGGAGGATACCTCTAGAGAGCACACCAGAGAGCTCAGGCCGGATGCCACTACCATATGTGGGGGATGTAATCAACAGACATGGCAACACTGGAGGATGTTACTATTTCTATATACTAGAAAGTGACAGCTTTTGTGTGTTCGGTGGACAGAGCGAACCATCGGCCCCGCCCCCATTCTGTTTCTCCAACATATTCCTCAGTGCACGGACGTAACGGTCCCGGACTTGTTTTCATTTAGTTTTGCAGGTTTCTAGGTCGACCTTTGAAATGCAACTTATCTGTTGCCAGCTATTTTGACAGGCATGTTTGTTGCTGTGCATCGCACAGATGTGGATGATTGCGGACTTGATCTATCAGCTCTTCTTCAAAACTTTCTGCCATTGTTGTTTCATTTCATTTGTTTATTTTTTGAATTAGGACAGTGCACATTAATCAACCTATCAGCAATATGTTTCAAAGCTAATATGCCGGAATTAGCACAATAGCTACATTTCATCCGTAGTCCTAAGGCAGGTTTCTGCTGCTGTGTTGACCCTGTCACATCCCCTTTTCTCCTACACTGCCCCACCGTTCATGTACATATTGCATCTCGCGTATGTGTAGCACCACACAGACGCAGCCATCATGCGTAGGTCAACACGTAGTTAAAAGCAAGTATATCTCCGGCTTTAGACAACACCTTTGGAGGGGGGGAGTGGCTTTAAAGACTACAGTTAAGCTGTGAAAAAAGACTCCCAAGACTTAAGTGCAAGACAGTTGTTTTTAAATAAGGTCTTAATTTGGCTCATGTGTTTAGTATTTTGCAAATTATGGTCCCAATATGTTGACCATGAGTCTTGGAGACATTTTGCAACTTCGAAACAACTTTTCTCACTGAACAAAAGTTGAGGTTAAATGTGTCGGCTTTCTGCTTGGCTACAGAAATAGCGGTAAGATTCGGGATACACCTGATTTTTATTCCAACAGAAAAACATTGCAAGACATGTTTGTGTGTGTGAGAGGATTCCTATCCACAGGATGAGAATAAATAAAGTTTCCTTCTAAAGATTTACAGTTATTTTACCTCCACTGAATCTAAAGAAGACAGACTCTAGCAAACATTAGTCTTCTTGTTTGTCTTACAGCACAAAATCTGTTAAGCATCAGAGTCTGACACACGTATGACACAGAGTGACTCACCTCCAGCTAACCTCGTACACACACACTGACAAATCTCCTGGCTCAGTTGTGATGTACTACAAACTCCATTAACCCAACAACACGAAAACCACCTTCACATTACGTTCATGCTAGTTAGCAAATTGTCACGCGCAGGCAACTGCAAGAAATTAGCAATGCTAGTAAATGCTAACATCAGCCTGGAGCTCACTGCCCTCACAGGTCACACAGCGCAGCTCTGCTCCGGAGCTGAACTTGAAACACTCGCATTGGTCCCACGTGTGTGTTTGTTGATTTTTACCCCGCCAGTGTTTTTGTGTGTATGCGTGCGTGTGTGTGTAAGTGAGTGTGTGTTGATGATGTTGCATGTGTGCCGTCATCAGAGCCAGATGGAGCTCTGTTGAATGGCCTTGTATGGACATGGAGCTGCAGGCTAGACTTCTCTTTCTCTGCTTTTTGTTTTTCCTCTGCCACGTCACCCCCAACCATTACCACACACACACTCTCACTTGTGTGTGCGTGTGTGCATACAATAAAAACTACAATACCTGTGTGTTAGCTTGTCGTTATGTGCATGAGGTTGTTTTTGTGTGTGTGTGTGTGTGTATCCTTTTGTGCCCACCTATGTGTGTGTGTCTGTGTGTCTGCAGAGCGTGACCACTAATGTGTGCACAAAGCTGTTGACACCCAAAGCAGCCAGTTTTAATATGTGTGCTTGTTTCTCCATCTGCATCTTCATTTATGTGTGTGTGCTCCACCTGACGGAGACATTATTATCTTTAGTGTGAGGTCAGATCTGGAGTCAAAGGTCAGAGGTCATCTTTAGGTTAATAGGATTCAGAGCATATGAGGTGACAGAGAGGAAGGCACAAACTGCTGTGTGTCTAACAGGTTTCTGATGTGACTGAGATGTGTTGAGTGAAGAGTCATTTCCACAGATGAACATTGTTAAACATGCAGAGAATCAGGTCTGGAAATTGTCTGGAAACATCTTTGACACAGTGATAGATTGTCCATGACTGATTTTTGCATTGGTATCACTACAACACATCATTTTCACCCAATTGGGAGAAGTGAACGCTCCGGACTATCCATGCTTGTCTGGCTCACTCGGACATTAAACAGAGTTAGTAGTAGGGAGCAGGTAATGTAAAGTATGATGAGTTCTATTCAGACTCAGGTAAAATCTGTCATGAATCACTCAACTCACTCAGGTCGCTGCGAACCGTTCTTGCGGCTGTCTTGCTGCTGTTCGGTTTCTGAAAGCTTTTAAGATCAATTACTTATTATAAATTATAAATGCTGTCAAGTTGAGTTGTTTTAAAGCATATAAGTGCTATTAACATGATTTAAACTGAAATGTGTTTCTGTTTCTCACTATGAAACAGCTGTGAAGTATTCAGGATGATAAGTTTTACAATACAAATAGCTCCAATGGCATCTAAGAGTGCAAATGGCACGGGGCGGCTGTGGCTCAGTGGTAAATCGGAAGGTCGGAGGTTCGATCCCCGGCTCCCTCAATCTGCATGTCAAAGTGTCCTTGGGCAAGACACTGAACCCGAAATTGTTCCCGGTGGCGTAGCCAATGGGTATGAATGTGAAGACTGATTGACATTTGGGCACTTGAGGTAGCAGCCTCTGCCATCAGTGTATGAATGTATGTGTGTGTGAATAGATGAATGGAACATGTAGTGTAAAGCAGCTTTAAGTGGTCGCAAAGAATAGAAGCGCGCTACATGAGTACAGTCCATTTAAGCATATGCTTAATCAGATTATGAGGGGCCCTTGGAAAATGTTCTCCCCTGTCCGTGGCTCTAAAAGTTTGAAAACCCAGAGCAGATAAAAGTAAGTTTGTCCCCAAAAAACCTCCTCAGTAGTCTGCAGGTGGTTCAGTTTTGCAGCACACAACCTTAAAAGCACTGACCGCTGCAAAGTTTGTCTAAACTCTGTGTCAACTTACAGCAGCAGCACTCCTAAATCATCCTAGTATCTCCATTCAATGCATGCAGCAGTTAGAGTTGGAGATGTGTGTGGCATCGGCTGCGTTTTGCACCTTCTAAAAAGCTTGTAACTGAAGTGGCATCAAATGTATTAAAACCATGAAAAAGTTGTGGTGTAAAAACAAGAGATTCAATTTCAGGAAAAATATTACCCATCCCTTCTCTCACCTTCTCCCTCCGCACCTCTCGCTCTCTTTTACTATTTATACACTAGTGTGAGTGCGTTTCAGACTTTGTACGTGTGTCTTCACTTGTCTGTATAGCAGATGTTTGATGAAGCTTTTTCAGTAAAAGTGAGAGAATGATTTTGTGGTGCAGCTGCTAACCCAGTGTGGAAAGTGTGTGAGTGTTTATGTGTGTGAGAGAGAGAGAGAGAGAGAGAGAGAGGGAGAGGGAGAGAGAGAGAGAGAGAGAGCAGCTCCCTGCTGGCAATTAGCACAATTAGCATTGGGATTTAGACCTTGTTAGCTTTTAGCTGCTGCTCAGGTGGAAAGATCAAATCAGGTAATCAGCCATGATAATCACCTGGGATCCTGGATGTGCGTGTGTGTGTGTGTGTGTGTGCGTGTTCAGTGGGATGGATGGTGTTTGTGCGTGTGTGTGTGTGTGAGTGTTCAGTGGGATGGATGGTGAGCGACAGCAAAGTCTCCAACCACTCGTGAAAGTGGAAAAATAAAGGGAAAGCATCTCTTCAAACCAGGCAGAACCTACGTTTCTTCCTGATGTGTGTGTGTGTGTGTGTGCGTGTGTGTGTGTGTGTGTGTGTGTGTGTGTGTGTGTGTTATGAGTGTGTTCAGTGGAGTGGATTGTTAGCTGTGTGACAGGTGAGTCTTTGACCAAATGAGAAACGAGAAAAACAAATGAAAAGCCTGTCTTTGCTCACGGCCGGCAGACTCTTCCCTCCTTTCTTCTCCTTGTTTTTCTCCTATTCGTTTGGTGTTAGTGTGTGTGTGTGTGTGTGTGTGTGTGTAGGTGTGTGAATCGATGGAGAACGGCATTTTAATGAGTTTTTATGAAAATCTCTTGGTGCATCCAGAACTTTAGTAATGAGGCCCGGATGATGTTTTTGGTTGAGCAGCGGCTCTGCTGTTGGATCATTTGGCTCATTACGGAGAATCAGACCGCAGCGTTCTGTTAATTTGTGTTCAGTAGCAATCAAATGTTAACCTGATTTAGGTGCTACAGCCAACTACTGCTAAGACTGCTGGTAAATTTGCCAAAAACATGTTGTTCCCTGGCTACAAAAAACGGGCAGGACATCATTAACAAGTATGATTAAAGAAACCCTGTGCATCGAAGGAAACAATAGTGCTCCCATCACAACAGGGCACTAAGGCTCTAACTAGACTCTTCTCCTCAGCAGTCCCCAGGTTGTGGAAAGAGCTACCAAACCTTTTTCGGTCCGCAGAGTCCCTTTCACCTTTAAGAAGAAGCTAAAGACCCAGCTCTTTATGAACACCTCTGCGCTTAATGATATTGATGCTATTGATGATGATGACATTAAGGATGTTGTTGCTGTTGATTATTACAAACACCCTGTGCACTGCCTGTTGGCACCAGTGTCCGATGGCACTTGAAGCTGTTTGTTGGCACTTACTGACTTCGTTCCCTCCGGTCTTGATCGTTGCTTGTGTTGTGTTAACTCTCAGATGTACGTCGCTTTGGACAAAAGTGTGTGCTAAATGAAATAGTAAAAATTG
The DNA here is from genome assembly GCF_022749685.1 of Semicossyphus pulcher. Lineage (NCBI taxonomy): Eukaryota > Metazoa > Chordata > Actinopteri > Labriformes > Labridae > Semicossyphus > Semicossyphus pulcher. The sequence continues at coordinate 18,205,010 of NW_027211694.1, read as the reverse complement.
TAATTGTAACAATTTCCTAAATTGGCATCATGTTTGCATCAAAAGTCAATTTAAGATAATGTTGAAATAGGGTTTGACATCAACCATGTTGCCACAAGGAGTAACCCTATGGTCAGCAAATAGCTCACGTTGGCCTCAACTTTAATCCCCATTGGCAAGACTTTGCATATGCACTCTTATAGTTCCATAAGCATCCAGGTAACTAGGGCTAGCATTAGCTTGGCCTATGCTGCAGCTCTGTAAGTAATGTAAAATGTAAAAAAACAGCTTACATCCTCAAATTTGTTTGTCAAATTAGCAGATTGAAACACAACAATGTTCAATTTTATACTGATATATAACAGAGAATAGTAGGAGCGGGACAAATTATCGACTTGTGCAATAAAATTATCGATCGGCTGTCGAAATATCGAATTTTTAATTTCCAAATGTAGATGGCGCTCTAAACAGATTTACCTGCCATTTTGACTCAGCGCATCACTACTTGATGTCTCCTTGTGGTGGCGCTTATGACATTCATCCAAATTTGCTTTTACAGTTGTTCTATAGTTCTGTAAATATAATTAACAGACTGAAAACATCATCATTTATTCATCTCACTTTGTGTCAAATTTAGTGAGACTGACACCAAATTGCAGCGAATAAATACATTTGTATTCTTCAGTTAATCAGATATCGTGATGTATCATTTAATGATTGCCTTGCAATACATCAATCGCTGTATCGTGATAGTATCATTAGCGTGGGCCTTGTATCGTATCGTATCGTGAGTTACCCTGTGATTCACACACCTAGAGAATAGTGACAAATCTCAACATTTGGAAAAAGGAAACACTAAGTGTTGGCAAAATCCTGGTAATTTGTAATCAAAATTGTTGGATATTTTTCTGTGGATTGACATTGTAAAGTGAAATGAATAGATATAAACACTGCTGTAATGATCATTTGTTTTCTACAACATGAAATGACTGAGAAAGTTAATAAATCAATCAGTCACTGAAGGAGGAGGCGACTCAATGAATGACTTAATAAGGTCTAAGTGAATCACATAGTGAGTGGATAATTGAATAACCGTCTTGTCTGCAGGCTGTGTGGTTACCCTCCATTCTACGACGAGAACGACTCCAAGCTGTTTGAACAGATCCTGAAAGCCGACTATGAGTTTGACGCACCGTACTGGGACGACATATCGGACTCAGGTGAGCCTTTGTCTTCCTCCTCAATCTCCTTCTTCTCCAACTCCCTGCACCATTTTCCTTCATCGTCCACCATCTACCATGTGGCACATATGGACCCCACACCACCTCTAGTTCCCGGCCTGTGACGTCGTCTGCCTGGAATGAATGTATTCGGGAATGTGTGTGTGTGGGGTCAGCATCAGTCACCAGCTCAGCTATGTGCAAGGCCTGGTAGTAAAACCAGCTGAAAGGCTCCAGTCCAGCGTGTGCATGTGTGTGTGGGTTTGTTTAAACCTCAGTGAGGTTTGTTTTCCACCCACAGTACAAGATAACAGCCCTTGTAGCTCTTGAAACCCAAACGATTGTTTCAAATGAATATCATGACTGTTTTGGGCCGTGCTTTGGTCCAGACCAATGACTGCATAGATAGACGACGTGTCTCCATTTACTCTCGTACAAAATTAAAGCCAAAATTGCCCCCGTGATGGGTCGTGCCACCTTGGGCTTGTGATATCATTTGGAGCCAGTGCTGCGCAGTAGAAATCGGCGGGTGGAGCCACTGTAGCCACTTCCGCTAAACAATGTACCCCCCCAAGAAACAGCAAAGATCCCGCAGAACAGCTTCTTTGTGTTGGTCTGAAGCAGACGTTCACAGATATATAAACTTCAATGACTGTAGTGATTGTTTTAGTTACGTTTCCCTCTCGCCGTTTGTCCTCTACTCTGCTAATCCGGAACAGATCGGCTGCAGGAGCCGTATTTGTCCACAGAGCTGTCAATCATCCTTCTTACAGCATCAAATAACTTAACTTAAAACTACACTCGTCAGAAAAATGAACACTTGGACATATATCAGCATGATAAGAACTATCAATGACAGAAACCATGTTTGAAGACAATGTATTTTGATTTGATAGTTTGACTCATGCCCCATCTGTTAACATGGAGGAGGCGGGCTTTATGACCTATACTGCAGCCAGCCACCAGGGGGCGATAGAGATGTTTTGGCTTCACTTTTAGGGAGCTGTCATGTTGACCATCTTTTTATACAGTCTATGGTCCAGACTCAAATATCTCAACAGCTACTGGATGGGTTAAAATGAATATTTAGACAGACATTCATGGTGCCCAGAGGATGAATCTTATTGACTATGGTATATTCATTTTCCTCTACTGACAGCATGAGTTGACATTTGTGGTTTTGTTATGTTTTTTGTCAAGACACTTAGTTGGTACACAAATTCAGGATACCAGTAGGATTAGTAATAAATTTGGTGATCCCATTAGAATTCATTTAGCGCCATCATCGTCATGTTGAACTGAAAAATGCCTGTTTATGAAAAAAAACTGCCCCAACTGTACTTTGTGTTTAAAGCTAATTAGCTAATGTTAGCATACTCAAATACTTACTAAGACAGAAAAAATTATGCTCTCTGAGTATATTATTATAAATGCATTGTGTTTTCGACATTTTGCAAAGAGCACTGCTGTGCCTGATTACATCCTCACAGAGCAGCATGCATGGCTGTAGTCTCAGTCTTGGTTTTGTTAGAGATTATGTTCCACAGATGGTTTTGAGCAGATGACAAGAGAAATGTTTCCCTCCAGTCAGAGGGATATTGTCACAGGAAATTCAAAACTTGTGTTACACATTTCATTGTTATTTGGGTCACAAATTTATTCTCTGAGTAGATTATCCCAAATATTGATTCAAAAAGCTGTTTGGTCTTTATATGTCAAAAGTTGTTGACCTTTCGTGGCCTTCTTGGTGTTTTTATTCTTCCAGCCAAGGATTTCATCGGCAATCTGATGGAAAAGGATCCAGCCAAGCGTTTCACCTGTGACCAGGCACTCAGACACCCCTGGTGAGAAACACACACACGCATGCAAACACAGAATGCCATACACAGGCTACAAAAAGGCATAAAATCAATATAGGTATTGATGTACAGTCAGAAGTGTTCACAGTGAGTTTGTGCATGTGCGTGCGTGCGTGTGTTTTTGTGTGTGTATAAATAACAGGATCGCCGGGGATACAGCACTCTGCAAGAACATCCATGAGTCAGTCAGCCGGCAGATCAGAAAGAACTTCGCCAAGAGCAAATGGAGGGTAAATGCTGTTTACGGCAGTTCATACTTTGTGGTTTTGGCTCTGGTGCAGCACACTTTCGTATTTCTCCGGTACGACTCCTCAAACCATTGTCTGTGTTTTTAGAAGATGAATCACTCTGTAGTAAAAACCTGGCGCGCGATGAGGTCTGGAGCTCACCTTCATCCACTTTTCTCCTGAAACTTTTTTCCATAGGGAGTAATTTGCAGACTTGAAATAAATTCCACATTTCTTTAAGACCTGCTCTTCGCTGTATGTCGTTTTCAGCTCTGGGTGTTAATAGCACATCCAGCTCGTGTAATCTTTGAACCTCAGATGGTTTTAATGATAGATAAACTGCAACAGAAGACCATATCGCGGTATATCTGCAATAGTGCCAGTTCATTAAAAGCAGATTCTGGTCTGAAACTTCAAAGCCACTATCAAATGAAGAATTACTTTTTTGATCTTTTCTATGACATCAATAATAAAAAAAATCCCAAATATGATCCCGCTCCTACAGTAAACCCGTACTGGCTGATGTCATGCACGGACCAAGAGAGAAATAAAAACGTCAATAAATAAAACCACCCCAGACTTTTGGACAATTCTGCTCCTTCCCGCCTCTCTCTTACTGGTTATCATTTGGTTTACACTCCTTGCTCTTACACGGCACCCAAACATCTTATTTTAACAAGAGACACATAATGAAAATCAAACAAGATGCAAAAAATGACAAACAGAAATTGATGCAAAGTGAGAGCCATCCTTTTCTTTTCTTTTTTACCTTCTTCACTCCAGCAAGCGTTCAATGCCACCGCTGTGGTTCGGCACATGAGGCGGCTGCAGCTTGGCAGCAGCATGGGGAGCAGCATGGACGCCTCCAACCCTCCGACCAGGCCGAGCCAGACGCAAAAACCTGCCCAGAGCCAGAGCCAGGGGGGCCAGAACCAACCAGCTCAGAGCCAAACCACCGGCCAGGCAGCGCAGAGCCAGAGCACCAACATGGCTGCCAGCAAAACCTCTTCCATAGACAACAACATAGCAGCTCCTCGCAAGGATTGTAAGTATGAGTCAGTGTTATAAGTAGTACTAAAAAGTCAAGAGAACACGTGTGTAAGAATTTTGATCATTCGCATCATTTGCCAACAGCACTTGTCCAGTCCTAGCTTAGCAACCGCAACTTGACACAGCAGTCCTGTTATTTGGATTTACCCACAAGCCATTGTGCTGTGAATGGGGTTGCAGTAAGTGATATTCTGTATGGACATTTAAAGTATGGGTAATGTTTGGTTTTCTTTAGCATTTTTAGAACCAAAAAGCAAGATAAACAAAGGATTAAACACCCTGTCTGCTTTGATGTATGTTGAAACGTTAGCATCTCAGGCTAGCTAGCTTAATACCCATTAATCTAGAGTTACTGTCGAGACACAATTTGCATTTCATAGTATTTTATTTTATCAGGTTAAATCATGTAAAAATGATTGGAAACCAGTTCTGACTGCTACTTTATCAAACAGAAGGCTAACATAAGCGCCTCTGTCCTGTTTATTGGATTCGAGGAAGTTTACAATCCAGCAACCCCGGCCAATGTTATTATCCAGGATATTGTTGTGTTCACATCTGATAGCCCTTATCCTAAAAGCCTTGTCTTATGTTACGTTAACATTAGGTTAGAATGAGATCAAGTTCAGTACATTTCCTTCTCTTATTAAATACTTGGACTAACTGGCTCTACACTGCAATACAGAAACAATTATTTTTTCCAGGCCTTATTCATGTTTTGATTACCATAAAATCCGGCTTATAAGACGCAATCTGTCTTTGGGGGCATCCTAGAGGGGATCAAGGTTTCTATAGCTATTTATTAACAAAAACCTGTATACAAGTTTGTATACTGTAACGTTGATAGTTGTATCCGCATATCCGTGATGAAGCTTTAGCTAGATTATAGCGCCATTGTCTCGTAACACAATAAAATACCTCTTTCTGCACTTTATACTGTTATATTGCTTACACCGGTATATAGGACACAGCCCACTTTTTAGATAAAAATATATATATCAAAAGAGCATCTTACACACCGAATATGACGGTACTTTTTTGCCTGGAACCCTTTTAGCATTATTTGAGATATGTTTCCATCAAGTGACGATTGAAGGCCCCTTTACAAGATTCTCATTTTAAAATGAGTTTAATGTTTTAAACTTACAAAAGTCTGCCAAATGTTTGAAGCTAATGTGAGCTTAATTAGCTATAAAATGCTGGCTAAACGTATGTCATTTTTGCCAGCAAAATCTTCTTGGTATTGTTAAAAAGTCCTCCACCTTAATTCCTGTTTTGTGACTTCTATCGTGTATGCTTGAAGAGTAATCAACAGTTTCAATGGGAATAGATTACGTCCGACTAACCACACTTCTAGAACATTAACCAAACAACAGGAAGAAAATGGCTGGTGTTGGACTTGAAAACCCTTGTACATGGTTCGTGTAAAGTTTACAGAGCTTTCTGTTAGCATAATAAACTAGCTAGCTTCAGCTGACACAAACTGGTGTCACCAAATAGCACCGTATCATCTGCAAATGATGTAAATTGCACACATGCTGTGTGAAAAAGGAAAGAACAACAACAGTAGTTGAAAAGGGGGCGCAGTTTTGGAAGGGGTAATTGTTATACTGATATGAAAAGTATATGTTGCTGATCCATCTGCTGGTTCTCCCCTTCCAGGTGTAACTGCACCAGCCACACCCTGCAGTCTGGCATCTGCAGCTTCTTCTCCCGCCACAGGAGCCGAGCTGAACCGGCCACACCCCTCAGCAGTTCCTGCTCCGGTGCTCACAGAGACCAAGTGACGCCAGGTCCCGCGGGGAACCAGCTGGGAGGCCACAGCGCTGTGAGGCAGAGAGACGGAAAGAGCCAGGGGACGACAGGAGAAGAGGAGCACCCCTTCTTCTTCTTCTTCTTCCCTCCCTCTCCTCACTGCATTTGGATGCGCCCCTCAGCCAGTTCCACGCCCTGCTCCCGGGTGAGCAGAGGACTTTACTTCCTCCCCACCTATTCAAGCCACACAGCGCTATACTGTGCACCCAACGGCCACTCACCAGGACGCTGGGATTCTTTCTGCAACAGCAATTGCACGACCAGTGACTCTGGATATTTGAATGGCCGTCCGTGATTGGTTGCTGTTTGATGATAAGTGGGTGTTGACTCAATTTGAGCAGTAATTGGTGGTTGACGGTGGTTGACGGTGGGGCTGGTGATGTTATATTATTCAATGTCAGTCAACATCAACTTCCCTCTTGAATCTGATCTGTCCTGCGCCACTTTATTTAGCTTTTTTCCTAATTAGGTTTGACTGTTGGCAACTGGATTGTTTCCTTTTTTTATTCTTCCTGTTTATTTTAAAGGTGGTATGTGTAACTTTTAAAAAGGATTATCATTGTCAAATTATTGTGCTGTTTTGGTATAATTACTGTACAGAAATAAGACCATAAACAAGAAGATTGGTCGCCTCTACTTCAAACTATTTATCAGCTATTAATTGTACAAGCGTTTCTCTACATTAAGACCGCATTTCCCATAACCATCACCAAAAATACCAACACATTTTGGCCATTTGCTCGGGGAAGAAAAAGCACTCTCTTCCTGTTTCGTGCCATAAAACAATCCAGCCGATTTCCCTCCAAATCTGACCTGGTGACGGCATACAATGCAAAATAGAGGCTGACAGATCTTCTAAGTAATGACCTGATTTGTCTACACTAATTTTACCAATGTAACAAACTAATTTGACAATGATTTGTGTTAAAATGTTACATATAGCACCTTTAAGACATTTAATACGTCCTTATGGGCTTGTTTGTATGTTTGTTTGTGCTTTAAGAAGTGCTTTAAAAGTACCATACGACTGTTCAGATATGAAAACACGAGTAAGCGCTTTATGTATTTTGCACAGAGAGGGTCAGATAAGTTCTCAGACACAGATTAGCCACCATCCACTTGAGTTTATCAGAGAGTAGAGATTGTAAACCTTTATAAAGAATATAACCAAGAGTGGATGTTAGATCGTCTGAAATTTTCTGATTTGATTTTCTTACTTTATAAGACTTTTATAACAATCACCCTTTAAGGGACTCACATACAGGTTACTATGAAACATGCAGCAGGTTTAAGCTAGGCTAGATAGAGGAATGTACTGGATGTTAGCGACTACATGCTAGCTTGCTATTTGATCTCTGAAACAAAGGAGCCCGGAGCAGCGCAGTCTAGTTTCAAACTGTCTCCCACATGGGTCCGCAGAGTGTTTTGCATGTTTGGAGATCAGATTAAAAAGATGGAGAAGCTGCTGCCTGTTCCCTCCCCCTCTAAAGAAGCCATGATCTCACCTTTTTGCGTCGTCCAGCTGCGCCCAGTTCAGAAGTGCTCAGGGAAAACTGCAGCTGCACTGTGAGCTGGCAATACCAACTTACCTGGTTTAGGTTGTTCTGTCAGTGCATTTGGTCCAGTAGTTGTGACATCACAGTTAATGATCCAGGGCTGTGTTCTTTTTATCCATGTTGAAGTGACTCATGACAGTTGACTACTGAACTGTGACTATTGAAGACTCAGACTTGGGCTTACACCACTTAGTACTCCAAGGTTGTTTTGGACTCGATCATCTTACGCAGCTTGCTCAACCTATTTTGGTATTTTAAATATTGTGTCAGAACGTTTTGTTTGACAGAATTGGATGGAACAGGCATAAACATGGAGGATAGATTGGTTTTGAATCTTGCTGTATCCAGTAGTGTTTCTTGCCTTCTACCTTTGGAAACTAATTATAGACAAAAATCAAAAACTTGGCAAATGTTAAGTATTTATTGGATTTAAATCAGCAAAGCCAAAATATTTTATCCACTTCCTACTTCCTGTTTGAAAAAGCCAAAGTATCCGTGATCATTGGGATGACTGAAGTCCAAAGCTTGGAGTCCCTTTTTTATTGATAATCTAAGTTTAAAGTGGTAATCTCGAAGATCTTTGTTTCGTTGTCTTTGGCGGCACCTGTGGCGATAAATGGTAATTACAGGAGCACACTTCCCAGATATCCAAACAGTGTCGCATGTGTGACGTCCACGGTTAGCTCCGGTTGTAACTCTTGATTTTCCTCGCTGACAGTTGCTTTCCTTTTTAGACTGTTTGCCTTCATCTGAGCGTTGAATTTGTTTCTTTTTCTTTGGATTTTCACTTATTTTTGAAGTTGTATCTGTAGTCATCGACCTTTTCTTTGTTTGTTCAGCCATAGTAGATTACTGTTTACTCGCAACACTTGCAGAGACCAGAAAAGCAGCCGCTCTGTTCCGACTACCCTCTCTGGCAGACCAGCCACTGCTGGGTGATGGAAAACACGTCACTAACTGGGCGCCGCTTGTGATTTTTTTCACAAAAGTCGCCACAGACATTCGTTGATAGATAGTGACTTAACATTTATTTAAATGAAAATCTTTGAGATTATTACTTTAACATGACCGACTGACTTCTGTTTCAATTTGTTTTTGATGGAACTCAAATGTTACCTTTTCACGACCCTGACATGACTACAGTAGTTCAGATTATTGTGTCACTAGTTTTAATGGCCTTTTAGACAAAACTCAGAGAGCAGAACTGTAAAATGTTGGGTGCTCACTCACACATATCAGATTGTCTTGTCTTTGTCAGATGCAATTCTACCAATCCCTTTATTTTGAATTGTAGCCAAAGACTAGTGCTAGGTACAATAATTTGGTTCAATCTACTTGATGAATTAGTCAGAACCCAACTAGTCAGATATGAAGCTATTTGAGATACAAGTGGACTAAAACTAAGGGCTGAACTCCAGCTGCAAACTAATCTGGAGAGAAATGTATTGACCTTTGATCCCCTTCCAAACTGTTGCCATTTATCTTTTATATTATGTACACAGAGTGGTGCTGAAAAGCACCTGCAAATTTTTCATAATACATGATTTAATCTGTTTGGCATGCCAGGAAGGTGTGACACACCAGCTGGATGAAAGTCAATGTATGCTAAAAACAGTAACAGTAAATCAAATCTCACCTGAGCTTTCTGGAATTTACTTCTGGCTTGCTGCGCTTTTGGGTGAATTAAGCTCCACCTCTTTGGCACTGACATTGAATGCTGTCTAATGTATTCATGTTCTCTGTTCTTCAACAGCAGCGCCTCCTTTTTTTGATATGGTCTGAAGGACATTTCCAGCGTGTTTGGTTTTTCTGCTCTTTCCCTCTAACAACATGCCAGTCACTCTCACAATACTTACAACCTTCCTACCCTGTCTTTAGCTCTTAACTCCCAGCCTTTGGCTTCTCCTGGAGACATACATCTCTAAAAATGAGTCATAAATATATAGTCAGAATTTTTTGGAATAATATCCTAAAACAGATGCCTCACTGTAACTGTTAACAAAAGTTAGCAAACAGGCATAAAATGTGCATTTGATGGGGACTGTTTTTAGCAGTGGATTCATAGAAATGTATTGCACAAATGAGTGCCCAGAGCAGCTCAAGGTGATCAATCGCATTGTTGTTGAAGCTCTTGAATCATGCATATTTGATGACAACACTGACATGGTTGCGGACTTTAGAAAATTAGCTGAAAACATTGCAGTTGCTTTGTGTATGTTGTCCTAGCCAGTAATCCAGGCATAAAAAGTGTTTAGTTCAATCATTTTTGGTAGAGTTAGTTTAAAGATTAGTTAGCCACATTAATTGTATTGTTTGCAATCATCTAGAAAGCATTTACATTTTTTTGTGTCTCCTAATGAATTGCAACAAACACATGTACCGTAAAATCTGGAATATAAGACGCAGTCTGGTTTTTGGGGTATCCCAGAGGGAAAAAGGTTTTCTATAGCCATTTATGAATAACAACATGTATGCAAGTTATTTCAACACTATTTCAATGTATTTTCATTTAAAACACATTCAAATAACACACACAAATTACAGCCTACCATCTGTTTTCGCCATGTGGAGTTTGCAATCCTGCTAGCTACGGTAGCTAGCGGTTACGCTGATTGTTGTGTAGGTGGTGGCTGCACTGGTGATCATGATGGTACATGTCCATGATGAAGCGTTAGCATACTGCGTTGTAGCGGCTTGGACCCGGAAACTGTTTAATTCGGAGATGTGACGTCACCACTTTACAACCGGATAGCACCATCGCCTGGGTAAAATACCATAACACAATAACACACCTCTCTCTGCATTTTTTACTGGTATATTGGTCGCACCGGTATAAAGGACGCAGCCCATTTTTTAGATACTTTTTTTTTTTAATTAAAAGTGCGTCTTATACCCCGAATTTTACGGTACCTTCTGTATGTCTTTACTGTTAACAAATGTATGTTACATTTTTCTCAACTAACCAAACACTAAATTCAGTTCATGTAATTGTTTATGTGTTTCCAAGGGGGATTTTCAACTATTTAAGGGCTTTATTCCTATGATCACCTTAATCTAATTATTCACTGTAACCATGTTTTCATGCCCATTGATTGCTATGCATTTTTTAACGTTTTTATGTGTGCTTAATTTTGGAAGTGGGATCAGAAAACATCTGTACCTTTAGTTAAAAAAAGTTTAGCCCTAAAGAATCAATATTATTCATAACTGTTAAAAGCAGTCTACCAGGTTTTTTTCTCTAGCATGAACAATGTTAATGTTTTCGTCAGCCAACACTGTAAAAGTTTGCTTCGTTAAATGTGATGTCGTCCACTTGAGTCTGGACGTTTAGGTTTACGAATGTAATTGTGAGGCAGGCAGAGGGTTCAGGTTCATGCTGCTCTGTGGTTATATAAATATATGTCTGCTGTAAAAAAAAAAAGAAAAAAAACATTTTTTTTGAATGAAAATTTCAATGTTAAAGATGCTACTGTAAATACATTGTGTATATGAATGATCATTTTCAAGATATTTACAAATGTTTTGCTGTTCAGGCATGTGAGAGTGGATGAGTGAGCGAGTGTGTGTCGAGGGAAGTTGATTGTATTCTCTATGGAATGTTTAATGTAAAAAAAAGCTGAAACCCCCTTTATTCCCCACTGCGGTTTGCTTTCATGTACTGTCCAGCACTGTGCGACTGCCACCTGCAGAGCTACACAGTGAAGTTTAATGCCATCAGTGTTCTGCCACCCCTTCAGTGTCAGTCCAACTACAAGTGAAAGCATTGTTTACTGAACTCAGGCTTACGTTTTCCGCCATTCTGAAGGAAGAAATCCAAAGCTGTGATCGACTCAGAAACACACTGTTAAGGACGAGGGGCGGCTATGGCCCGCTCTCGTCTGCTCTTTTTCCTTTGAGCTCACACTTTTCGGACCCTTTTTTAACAAAGACGGCGCCGAACTGCGTTGTCGTAAAAAGATGAAAACACAGGCATGTTGAAGAAAGTGCTTCAAGAATTCAACTTCACCAATGAGTGTTAATCTTATATGCCCTTGTATGATGTTAGTATCTCTGTATTATGTGAAGACGTACACAGGTTGAGATGCCCGAGTCCACAAAGGTCAGTTTAGAGTTTCAGTTCTACAAACAGTTCTGAGAGAGATTGATTAATTGTCTTCAAGCTGTTGTGCTAATTATTTAGTCATAGGCTACATGTTTTGCTATTGACTGTTGCCGCTTAGCAAAAACAGCTTCCCCAGCCTTGGGCAAATTTTGCAAGAACTCTGAAAGAAATTGAATCTAAATTATAAATACTAGGTACCTTGAATTGTATAACATTACCTTAAATAGCTAGCAATAGCCTTGTATAGGTAGTTGGAAATTCAGCATCACCAGGTTGCTAGCTAAGATAGCTAATTTCTAGGGTGCCCTCTCTCTATTGAAGTGAATATATGAAGTTATGTATTTAAGTGCTTAGGAAAATGTTTGTTATTTATAAGTAAGTGTTATAATTATTTAGGAGTTGCAATTAGACTGACAAACATTAGTAAATCTAGCTGCCATGCTAGCAGCTGTGCACCAGCCTAGCTAGCGTTACAAACTGTCCTTTACCTCTGCCATTAAGACCCAACTTTAGGAATGAGAGTAACTTCCTCTACAAATTGTTTGTAGGACTAAAACTTTAAAGAAGATGCTTTTTAGGACTCTGTCTCCCTGTGGATGTCCTCGTCCAGAGCCTGCTAGTTAGCTGGCTGTATTGTATTTACTCTCTGCATGTGACCACAACAAACTCCCATCCTGTGCACCGTCCTTATGCCGACGACACACTCATGTCTCAGAGCGGGCGCCGCCTGCCGCACCTATTGTGCTGTGGTGATGATGATGAAGATGAAGATGACTTTCTGTTAATGGGGCTTGTATATCAGATGCCTTCGACAATCATGTGCACATATCAGAGCTACCATGACGACACAGGCCAGAGCGACTGATTGTGTTTCATTTGTCTTTCTCCTGGAATAAATCCTGAATGATCATAATATGACTCTTCCACACCAACTTTGTTTCCTTTTTTTGTGCACGTCTGTCTTAGTACTACTCAGAATAAGAATTACATTTCCTACAAATGTACACCCAACGATGTGTCTCTGTGTCTTTTTAATCAGTATTTAAACACTTGAAAACTCAAGGATTCATGCGTGCGGATAAAACAGACACCAGGCACTCCTCACCACATTGACCGACATTTTGACAGCAGATGTTTCACAGACAGAAGACAGATGTTGAGAACATATGAGGCACATGTTTCCTTTACTAGCACATGTTGGGACATATTAGCATCACCGCATTACAAACATATCGTCTACAGATGTTACTTCCCCATATTAAAAGCTTTCTGATGCTCTTCTCCTGAAGATTACACACCAGTATCAGTACCCAAATACTCTGCAGTTGTAAACCAGGGTTCAGTAAGTTCAGTTAAAAACACACACATTTACATCATTAAAAAAAGACAACTCAGCATTTTTCCAGCATCAGTTGTTTTCCTCAACAGCGGCTTCAAAACTTCTTTGACTCTTCACAGCTGCTGGAATTCCCATGTGCCTCGACATTAATTTGTGTCTAGTGCTAATATGCAAAAGTAGAACCTTAACACAGTAAAGTGCAATGATGAACACGGTAAACCTGTGTAGAATTAGGACGCTAGCATTTTAAATGTTAGCATACTTGTGTTAGCTTGAATTAAAGCAGCACTAGGCATAGTACAGCCTCAAATATATCAACAGAAAACAGAAAAACTATAGTTAATAAGCTAATATACAGTACAATCTTATTTTTTAGCTAACATAAATTGTCATCAAAGTGACCAACACTGAGTCTTCATTTAGACTTAGACTTAGACTTAGACTCAACTTTATTGATCCCTTTGGGATGACTCCCTCTGGGAAATTCAGTCTCCAGCAGCTTATACAGTATAATACAATAGGAAAGAATCAGCACACAGAGGGTAAAAAATAAAGATCAAAATATATATATCTATCGATATATATATATATATAAAAAAGTACAAAATTAGATAACAAAATATATAAAATATACACTCTTAGAAAATGTACAAGTAAACAGTGGGTAATAGTTCAAATAAACTAAATTAGGTTATTGCACTGTGGTATTAGGTTATTGCACTGTGGTGAGAGATTATTGCACATTGACAGATTTTTATTGCATTTTCAATATTCCGTATTTAATCTTGCTTTTTAGAGTGCTTAAGTGTGTTTAAACTGACCATTTTGACCCGGTATATTATGAGTACCTGGACTGTGTACTCTTAAAGGTTAAAAGGTTTAGTGTGAAAACGTTGGACGCTTCTAATTCTCAGTGGTTGCCATCTTGGCCATGTTGCAAAAATGGCTAATGTTCAGGGCACATTGTAGCATCATTTCCTCATCGTGTGACATGGGGGCACACAGACGGAACTAAGAGATACGGTTATATGTATTAATTTTATTAAAACCTAACTGAGGTGAGTAAACCACTGATATTTTCGTGGGTAGAATTGCAGTCAAATGTTGGCTATAATGCACCACATAATTGTGCACATTGGCGGTGTTAAATAAAACTAAGATTACCTATGAGATTCACACAATATGCAAGCTGGTACATAATGTATACAGTAGCCTAAACAACACGGCATTGTATTAAGGTAAGTATCTCAAATGAGACAAATACAAAAAAAAGGTGAACATGGTAAACCTCTGTAGAATTAGCATGTTAGCATTGTCATTGTGATCATGTTAGCATGCTTTTGTTAGCATGACTTAGAGCACTGCTGTGCAAAAATTCTGCCTCACATGTATCAACATTAGACAGAAAAGCTACAGGCTACCTCATGCCATTTTGGCATCATATTTTATAAGCTTTTTTTAAATTTACCATCAAGTAAAGTGACCAATTGTTAAGCTAGCTGTGTTAGCTTAAGACGGTATTGAGTGAGCTGGATTAGCCTTTTCTCATACGTTTTTAACATCGGTCCTTTATTAACAGACTTTGTCCTTGTTGAACTTCATGTGGCTCAAATCATCACACTTCCTCAGCCCCTCTCTCCATCTCAGTTGGAGATTTTTCTCTGCCTGTCTGTCAGTACAGAAGATAGCATGCACACTACACAAATACACACACACACACACAAACCCATAATTAATGTGTCAAGTCATTTAAAATACACACGGACCAAAGCACTAAATTAAAATTGTGAAATCAAAGTATTTTACGTCCCTTTGACACCCAATAAATCTGTCACACACAGCAGAGCAGCAGAATTAGATTTCTGCTAAATCAAAATTACCCATCATACACAGATAAAAACACCATATGTTGACTTTGGCTGTCAAGTTGTAACTGCGTTTGTGCTCCGAGTCAGTGATCTCTCTGCTTTCTCCTCATCTTTAATTCAGGACTTTCCCCCTCCTCTTCTCCAGCCCTTCTCTCGCTGCAGGGTTTCTTCTCCTCCTCTCCCATCTCTACCCCGCAGAGACATGTTGTTTTGTTCTTTTCCAAGCTGCATATATGTATTTCAGAAAAACTAATTAAAGGCAGATCCTCTGAAACAGTGAGATAACACACAGTCTCACAGGGAATAAAGGTGGGATCATGGCATGCTGGAGAATTTGGAGTGTATAGAGACCATCCGTGTCATGTGGACAGACAGTTCTGAATGCAAACAGCAGGGGGTGACGTGATGGTTCCTTCTACTGTCCCACTATCAGTTTGCTAGCAGTTAGTGAGCTAAAACTGTTTTGAAAATCATCTTTCAGTAGCACAATTACACCAATGAGTTCCTCAAGAAATATTTTTCTTTGAGGGAAAATGTTTTGGCACAAGATTAAGTTTTTTTCTAAATGCAGTTCCACAACTGCCAACATCCTCTCTCAATCAAAAAGAGGACTGGAAGACGGCAGTACATTCCAACAAAACTTTCTCCTTCTCTGTCCATGGTGCAGTGTTAGCTAGCTGGTTTACTAGCATCCAGAGTAAACTTGTGTTCAGGTTGAGTCACTATTACCTCTTAAGCATATTTACAATACATTGTTTGGTCATGCATTGACGGTATATTGTTAAGTTTGGAGTAATGATGCAAGAATTAAGTGTTAGCAAAACTAAGCTGCAATGCGTGCGTTAGCAGCCTAGCATCAGTTTTCTAATTTATGCTTCACCAGACGATTGTCTACAAGCTGGTAAGTAACGTCCAATCACATCCCTGCAAAGTTAGGTGCACTTAAAGTTATAATCTCGAAGATCTCTGTTTCATTCTCTTTAGCGGCACCTATGGCGATAAACGGTAATTGCAGGAGCATATTTCCCAGATATCCAAACAGTGTTGCATGTGTGACGTCCACGGTTGGCTCCAGTTGTAACTCTTGATTTTGCCTCGCTGACGGACGCTTTCCTTTTTAGACTGTTTTCCTTCATCTGAGCGTCAAATTTGTTTCCTTTTCTTTGGATTGTCACTTATTTTTGAAGTTGTATCTGTAGTCATCGACCTTTTCTTTGTTTGTTCAGCCATAGTAGATTACTGTTTACTCGCAACACTTGCAGAGACCGGAAAATAAGCCGCTTAGCTCCGCCTACCCTCTCTGGCAGACCAACCACTGCTGGGTGATGGAAAACGCGCCACTAACTGGGCACCGCTTGTGAGACACCCAGTCAGTAATACTGCAATTGCATTGTGTAATCTCTTCAAGAATATTACTTTAAAATCAGAAGTTTTACTTTTCATCCCTCCCACATCCTTTTCTGTGCTTCGTCGTTAGTATTATTCATTTAGCCGAACTACGATTTTTCAAGGGTGGATTGGTCCACTAGAAGAACCAAAACAGAGCTTTTTACACAGAAAAGATTTCTATACAGATTTGTTATAAATTGTAAGTTCCTTTACCATTCTCAGACTGAAACAATGAAAACAAAAACATTTAAAGCATTAAGAATTTTTAAGAAACTAATTCCCACCCCCCAAAATCTGATTCAACCCAGTGTCACTGTTGATTGTGCCTGAAAGTATCAAGTAGACTGTGCCAATCTTACCATCATTTTAAGGGGTTTCTTCAATTAAAAACTTGTGCCATCCGGATACTTGGAAAGCTGCTGTAATCAATGAAAAATTCTACACATACTGTCTTTAATATTAAACTACTGAGTCCAGAGACAGTCTGGGTTACTTATCTTATTTTAGCAGTGGTATTTTGTAAATCCTTTACCTGTTACTTGCATGTTTTATACGTTAATTACATGGCTGTGTTAAATACTAGATTCTAAAGAGTTAATTACAGCATTCAAAGGTCTGCTATTTCTCGATAGAAGACCATTGCAATGAAGAACAAACCGTTGCTAGGGATGCGGCTCTAATCACACACATCTGGAGGACTAACTGTAGTCCTATCAATCTGCTGAGAGACGTCTGGTAAATTTGACGTCGGTCTGACGTCGGCTACGAAAACAGCGGAGAGAAAGCAATAAAGGTTAAAAGATGCAAAAACTGTAGGCTACAACAGAGAGATCTACAAAACTGGAGATGGCACGTGAAGTAAGTGTACTTCACCGTCAGAGGAAATGTTTCCATTTAATGTGAATAATAACACCTAGCTTGCTAATTTAAATGTGAGTAGTAACAGCTTGGTTTGCTGATTTTAAGGAGGCTACAGAGTTAACCGTTGCTGTGGACTCAGCTCTTAACAGTAACAGACTATTTTTAAAAGGCAACATTATCATTTTTAAATAAAATAATTTCCAAATCCAAATATTTCCAAATATTTTGTGTCAAATAATTAATTTCGTAAATAAATAGCCGTGTAATAAGTGCGATAATGTATCGTGAGCAGGTTGTTATAGCAAAGGAACTCCTCCTGCTCACCCTGTCCGGGTTCCATTCCGCTATAGCAGCCTGCTCACTATACAGTACATTATCCCTTACATAGACCAAGATGATGAAGGTATGCTACCCCTTAGCAGAAAGGAGACTGTGTCTGACAGATTGTATAAACAAACTAACATGTATGTATTTGTTTGTTATATCAGCATCTCAATTACTAACTGCAGGTCATAACTTGGCTGATGTTTATTTCTCGCCTCACCACCATGCATTTAATAATGTTTGTGCCACAAAACAGAAACTGCTTCTGATGAACATCTCTTTCTCTCTGCATCCACCCTTCCCCTCACATTTTGTCGTCTTTTTGTAATTCGTTTTCCTTACTTTCGCAGAGGTCTCGTGATGTGACAGCTCCTCGCCTCCCTCCGGAGCTTTTGATTTTTCCAGACTGAATTAGAGGAATATTTCAGCGACGTCCTGCTGCTCAGAACATTGCTGCCCACGCAAACACATTCCAGTCACTTGATGGACCAGACACACGTCTCTTTCTCTCCCCAAATACTACACATATAGGCATTAAATGTGCTTTGACCTTCACCTCTCTTTACACTCTCTGCGTGATGCTGTGGGGCTTAACTGGACCACTGAGGGTTTTGGGCTATTTGAGTCTTTTTTTCTGTACTGCAGTGACCCAAATGTTAATAACCTTGAAAGCATTGTCACGTTCACACTGATGTTCATATAAATCCAAATTTATATGCAGAACACAGTTATACAAAAATACAAGCTTACATTCCAGACTTTAAAAAACTCAAATTAATAATAAATGAACCTTCTCAGACGTCCCAGAATTCTCACGCTCAGTTGTACGACTCACAATTGCAGTTAAAGGAAAAGGTTGATAAATCGCTACATAATTAAAATGTAATGTCTGTTATTATTGCTTCACTAGGCCGTGATTACATAAAAAGCATTTGGTTCAGTTAATTTATTTGTTTGTTGCAGATTAAGACAACAAATGGCACTACAAATCATGATTTAAAGCTGCTATAATCAATACGTTATGAACTAATAATGTGTCAAGATATTATATATAATGAGGAAAACAGTCGCTCATAAACCACAGAGATTAATTATTACCTGACTCTTCAACTTCATTTGCCATTATAGAGTTTTTAGCGTCTTTAAGCCCATTGTTTTGGTTTGTCAGCCTAAAACGTTACAGATACGGAAGCCTTAATCGGACATGCATCCTTATATTTTAATCACTCTGTTTTCCACTGATGACGAGTAATTCCTGGTTGTTTTCTAGAGATCTTGACTTATTTATCTTGTTATCTTCAGTGTGTAATTAGTGTGGGCAATGGCAGCATGGCATGCCCTGGTCTGTAATATCACAGTGACATATCATGAGAAAACAAGCTTTGTTATCTCGAGATGATGAGATAAATGAATGCGTTATAATGGGAAAAACAGCTTTGTTATCACAGGAAAACAGAGTAAATAAAATTAATGGATGCATGTTCAATTAGGGCTTCCATACAATGGTGTTGTTTTCAGCTGATTCTTTAAAGAAATAAAAGGTCTGACAAACTGTCTTTATACCACTCGCTCATCACCAAACGGCAGACAGATAAAGTTTGCAACTAGCTGGATGTCCTCTGGGTTTGTTTGCTTAGCAGTTAGCGGTATAAACTTAAAGGGTGATATGTCACTGTTGTCTTTAAAGTTTGTTTTTCCTTCACCCATGTGACCCAGGCTCATATTTCATTTGCCCTGGCAGGTACATCTGCCCTCCTTCCAGTTCAGACAAAATTCCGCCTGGCCTGATTTAGGTCGGGCCAATCACAACCATTATCTAACACTGGGTGTATTTGATAGGATGACTGACTACCGAAGGCCATTGAGGCATTTTCGTACACAACCAAGACGGTTGCTGCTGATTTGTAACCTTCTGAAATTGCTATCAAGACAGTATCAATCAAACTAGTCCCCTCCCAACATGACCTTAGTTCATGTTACGTACACATGCTAAGTGTGGGAAGGCTTCAACATCATGTCAGGCCAAACGGCTGTGTATTATGTTCAAGTAGAAGCCATGTAATTTGGATGTTTGAACTAGCTTACTAGCCTCATAGCCTACTATTATGTCACACATTTCGTTTCTCAGATAGTGAGGCATTTTGGTTTGCATCTGTTGGCCCTTGTTGAAAACTGTTGGAAATTAAATTAACTGGAATGTTCCAGACCAGTTTGCCGACAACTTGTAATGCTAAGCTAAGTTGTTAGGCTAAGCTAGGCTGAATTAAAACTTTGTAACATTGTGAGTAGAGCAGCATAAGGCTTTAGAATTAGAAAAATAAGATCACTTTTTTCTGTTTGGACTTTGAAAACAGACAAAATACTACATTTAAAGGGATAATTTAGTATTTAAGTGTTTAACCATTAAGTAGAGCCACCAGGCAGAGCCAGAAAATTTAATAAGAATTGTCAAAAAGATGCAGAGAAATCCTGACTCTTGATGATTCACTTCCTATAAAGCAACTTAGTAGCATCTTGCTGACACTCCTTCCAGAATCTATCCGGTAAACCCTGATATCTCTGAAGCTTTATGTCCCTAATGTGTAACACTTTATGTTATGAGCCACAGATGAGGGGGCGCGATAATTAAACACTTTGTCATCGCTAACTCCTTCGTTTAGCTTAAACAGACTCATACATGACTTCCTAAGTAAGTTTTAATCATTAACTAGTCTTACTTCTTGAAAGGATAACAGAATAATGTATCACTCGTTATGCTCCAATAAGCTCCTGCTCTTACCATTACTATTGTTGCTTTGCTTTGAGCCTGCCCTATGTGATCACGGCCTTAGAAGAGCACTTAGCAGCAAGTGAATCCAGCTGTAGAAGGCAGCAGCGCTACAGTACTGCTCCATCTGCAAGACGAATCATTGAGAAAATGAATGTTTAATTCTCTTGGTCCACTTTTTCTTTTGATATCACATGGCAAGGAACGATCCTGACTGACCATCACTTTTCTATTATGGCAATCAGGGATACAAAAGAGTGAAAGATAAGTTTATTTACAAGAAAAGTGTCTAGATTATAACTTTGAAAGTTTGATACTCAGTTGTGACAGTTGCTGTTTGTTTGTCCCTTACTTAGAGACCACCCAGCAGTCTCTCACTCTCCACAGCCAGTTGTCAGTCCAGGTGGGTTGCAGTTTCGGGCAGATGGAGTTGGAGTAGTTAAAGTTGGATCCGTGGACGTATCGCTGTGCTAGCGTAACGCCCGGGTGAAGGCTCATCCTGCGTTATGGTGTTGAGGTGATGCCCCGCCCTCCGCTCTGCAGCCTTTAGCCTCTCTTTCAGCTCCTGCACCTCCTGCTCAGCCTTGCGTGCTGCCTTGCGAGCATTCCTCAGGGAGCGCTTCACTTTACGAACTCGCTCCTTCAGCTGCCGGTTCCTCCTCTCCGCCCCCGCCAGGCGCTCCTGCAGCTTGCGGCCCCGCTCCTCCTCATCGAACAGCGCCGCCTGCACCGAGGAGCACAGCAGCTGGAGAAAGGAGGAAAGGGAAAGTGGTGGACTAAGTTAAGATTGAGGAAGGGTTATTTTCTTAACAGGCTAAACAAACTGTTGTAAACCACCAGCTGCCATGATGTCAGGTGGTTGTGTCGTGTGGGAGCACTGTCGATGAAGCTTTCCCAGAAGCCTCTGATAAAATGAAAAAAATCTTTCTTCTTTTGATCTCTGCATTGCTTTTATTTCTCCCTTGCTCGTGTTATTTTCTCCTCTGCAGAGCCCATCAGACTTGAAAGGAGGGAGGATGGGAAATAAAGTGCAAGTCACGACCTTTGTCATTTATATTTATCCACAACCGCTCCTGTCTACCAGTGCGAAAACACAGGAGGACCATGTATGCTGTCTGTGTAACATAAATGTTTCACCCCATGGCCAGCCTCCCTGACAATCACTTACTTTGATGTTTCAGGGGCCCTAATTTTCCATCTCATTGGTAGACCACAGCTGACCTCTACCAGCAGGGTTAACAGGGGTGAGTGCTCTCGCAGTCTCAGTGGGGAATGCATGTGTGTTCATGTACGACTGCACTTTGAGGAAGATAGGACCCTCTGAAAGTCTAGAAACATGTACAGTATTGTCACCCTCACCTTACAGACAAGCAACATTAAGGCCACCATGTTTTTCTCATGTAAACACAATGCTAATTGTTCCTTGTGTCCCGTTAGCATTTTGCTAGCCAAGACAGAAAAGTCCACAGCACCACTTTTTTCTACCTGTAGATCACAGCTGCCCCACTTGGCACTGATGGTACTATCAACAGAACTTGCTGTGACCTGTTCACACCAGCCTCAGATCCAACATCAAACTTACAATAATTATACGCCCAAATGTTGTCCCACTACCACTTATGGTCTCAATTGTTATTTTCACATGTTCTTACAGTGTCTTCAAGCCAATCTTTTGAACTATGTTTTTATAACAGTTAGATAGTCCCACATTTAGGAGACACCTGTTTTTCAGACAAGAGTTAGATGAGAAGGTAAATATCACTCTGGTGTGTGAGCTTCAGCAAGAGAGCGGGAGGCATGTCGTTAGCTTAGCCTGAAATCTTGAAACGGGGAAACAGCTAGCCTGGCTCTGTCTAGGTTTAAAACTAACCCTGAGCTAGCTATGTCATATCCTTTTTGTTTGATCTGTAGAAAAATGGACTGTAAAATTGGCAATAATAGGTTTATATATAACCGTAACTAGTTTTTACCCACAGACATGTTAGTAACTGTTAGCCGGCCAAACTGTTTCCAGTCTTTATGCTAAACTAAACTAATTGACTTGGCTCAGAAGCTCACCTGACCCCATCTACTTGCAATTTCATTATATTCAAAATAACCCTTTTTTTTTTTACCTGTAAGGATCTTAATTTGTGCAAAAGTGTTAGCACAAATACACAGCACTTAGCCGGACAGACGATAAACACAAAGTGGACAACATACAAGTGTAACTTAAAACAGATAAAAATGTCCACAGGTAACAGTAAGTGTGCCTAAAAGTGCCCATCAAGGCTGCTGAACTGTTAGATTCACTAACAGTGCACTGTGTTACTGATGTATATTGGATTAAATAAGTGAGGTTGATGCTACTGTTACACCTGAAAGGCTTCAGAGAGTTTTGATATTTGGTTAAAAAAATGAGGATTGTTATTTGATTCCTCACCAATATCAGCTTTTTTAGAAAGACTGATCTTCTTTAAAGATTACGCGTGTAATGGAATATTAAATGCACAAAGTGTTTGTATTCTTCTTCTTGAAGGTTCTGTGTGTAATTCACGTTAGGACCTTTTCACATAAATTGAAACAACCCTCATCATTGTGACTACTTTGTACAGAATAGAAAGTGACACAGTGTGCCACAGTCTGTGGATTAGCCTGAGGATTTGGGGTACTGTTTCTGGAAAGAAAGGATTCATTGAATTTTAAGTTCAACAAAGGGCTCCAGCTGGAATTAAACAATTATAATTACATGGTGAGTGCCACAAGGTCAGAGGGGGACAACCCGCTGTTGAACATTTAAGAAGTAATTTTCAATGCTTCAATTTAAGATGCCTCTCTAAAAAAACATGGACATCCAAAACAAAAATCATCTACATAAATGTGACTACAGTCAAGAGATCTTTTGGTATTTAGGTGAACTGACCCTTTAAAGCAAATTTGTTTTCCCCCACTATATTTAAACAAAGTTAAATCAACATTACACAACATTGGATTTTATTTTACAGTATGAACCCTTTCTCGTGCTCATAGGAAGGCTCTCAGTAGGACATCCGCAACACACACAAAAGCCCACCACCTGTCAAAACATCCGGCTGTTACCTGCCTGCTGTTAAGCATCATCTGTATAAACAGTGTTTAGTGGACATGTCAAGACACACACATGCATGTACGAAATGTCCTAAAATTCAAGTGAACAAAAATTAACATGTTTCTTTTGTCCGATCTATGAACTTGTGAGCCTCTGCACCAACTTCACTGTTTGTGCTGAGTCTCACTGCTCTCATGGTGGTTTCTAGCAGCAGCAGGAAGTTGATTCCAGTTCAAACGTTCTGATAATGTTGCTGGGTGCTACCCGCTCAGGATCAAATGGCAGACAGACATAACCAACAACGAGCTGAAGAACATAAAAGAGACTGATATTTCTTTCAAGGGTTGATGGAGACCAAAAACAGAGCTTAAAGGAAAGTCAATATTGTCTGGATGTATAAGTTAGCCACTGTTGCAAACATTATCACTTTGTTAACTTAGTAAGGAAAAATAAGTTAATGTCGCTTCTCCCTAACCAGCCAATCAAAATCAAGAATGGGTGGGACTTCAGACATCAACGTTGTCAACAACAATGGTGGAGGAGAAGCTAATCCTTTATCATTTTCAAGGGTGCAGTTTCTAGGTCTACAGCTGCTGCTAATGCCAGGACACGATTCCTTTCCACTGTTTTCCTGGTCAAATTTCCTTCAATAAAAGCAAATACGAAGCATACAGAGCAATTTAAAACAGACTTATGGGTCCCCACCAAGGCAAGTGGAAATGCCAGAGACGTTTCGTAACCTAGCAACAGTAAGCACCGGTGAGAAGCGCTCTAAAATTGAGGTTGTGGGTGCTGCCAGCGCAAAAAGACACCGTTATTGGACACAGGCCCTCAAGCTATTCATCTTTAAAAGTATTGAAACAGCTTTGAAGTGGAAATAGTTGAGTTAGGATTATCTGACTATTTCAACCAGATTGAAAACAAACTTAGTTTTGCTAACGTAACAAATCTAGTCAAATATGAACTAAAAAATTATCTTTTTAACTACATGCAATATGGCGGCCATTGGCTGTCAACAACAAAGAGACATGAGTTGAGCTTACTACTTTGGCTACTTAGCTCCATTCATTACCTTGTGGAATGTTTGATGTCACTTTGAGGCGGTAAAAGTTTAACCTTGATATAATACACTGATTCTTCAGAGAGCGATACAATACTAGCTGATATCACAAAGTATGTCAAGATACTGTTTTGATTTGACTCAATTGAGGATCCTGCAGCTGATATGACACGGTATCATGCGCCAATTGAACACAATTGGAAAAGAATGGAAACGGTGACATGTTGTGGAAATTTCAAAGTAAAGGCATATGTTAAAGATGATGATATGGATTAATTGATGATATTGCATAATTGATCAATACATCTGGGATCCATCCAGATGTTTGGATAGATCACTACTCCCCTATGTCACACTGTATCACAACTGGGTCATGTCAGATACATCATGACAGTGACATTAATATCACTGAGGATGTTTTAATGCTTTTGCCTGTGACAGTGTCGACGCTGTGATTTAATATGGGCAAACTTTAAGTTGAAACTTCCACACAATGCTTCTTAGATGTCAGTTTGTGTCCCTCTGCACCACACTGCAGAACCTCTTACGTTTAAAGTAAGAGAAACAGGGGAAACGAAGAAAGGAGAGATTTTAAAGAAAGGGTTGAAGGGACTGAGGGATGTGTGTGTGTGTGTGTCCAACCTGACCTGAGTGCTCATTTATTTCTGCAGACTTTTGATCACTTTATATAAAGACTCAGCATGAGTCCCCCTGACCCCCTCACAGTGTCTTTAGAGCTTCACTATTGACGTCAAAGACAGAAGCTCCACTCTCTTCTTTTCTCGTGAGGTTTTACTTTGCTCTGAGTGTCTGTGTGTATGCATGTGTGTGTGTGTGTGTGTGTGTGTGTGTGTGTGTGTCTGTGCGCATAGGGATAGGTGCTTAAAAAACAATAAGACAGAAAGAGCTAGTGAGCGATGAAGAGATAAAAGGGACAAAAGGGAGGCCGAGGGAGGGGAAAAACAAAGATGAGAAAGAGAAAGTGGGAGACACAGAGAGGACTACACACACACACACACACACACACACACTGCTTGACACTGTATTCATCCTGAGCTTTAACTACTGTGTGAAACTGCTAACTGTGTTGTCTTCCTTTAATCCCAGTGAGCGTCCACATAAAATGTTAATGAGAGTCTGAAAACTTGTTAAAGGTGTTAGCCTGACAGTTAAAACGGGAGTATCCCCTCGCTGTGGTTGTAGTTAACTCATTAGAGTGCATGTAAACACAGAAATGTGCTGATGAAGAGGTATTTAAGGAATTTGTCTCTATCTTCCTGCAGCCTGTCAATTGGAGGCTAAAGATAATCTGAGAAAAGACGGAGGAAAAAATCGGTATTAAAGTGGTGATTAGTGGGCTTACAGCAGTCTCTACCTCCTGCCTCTGGTTAAAGCTGCTCTGAGTGCTGCTGATAAGAGGAGGCTTCAACAAAAGCTAATTGAAGGTTCTGGAAGAAAAGTGGAGGAAGTCTCTTGTCTGTCCTCCTGCAGGGGCGTCTGGTTCCCACGAGGCTGAAACCAGAAGCAAACCACCTCCCCATGCCAATTTTAAGGATGTTTTGTGTTTAAAGTCCAGCTGGAGGAGGTCTGCAAACCTCACAGCGCAGAGAGAGTGATACAGGCGGGGAAACACTTTTACACACGTTGGACAGAACTCAGGATACTAGATACTAAAATTGAATTTGAACGTTTAGAGAAAAAAAAGGAACAATCTCATACCCCTGCATGAATCTCCAAAGCAAACCACCTGTTTTGTCCCGCCTTGCCTGAAGGTCGCAGCTTCTACATGCGAGTGCTCGTCCTCTGAATGAGCAGTGTCTTTAACCCTAACCCCTGACCTCTGACCATATAGCTCAGACGCCAGACCCTGCAGGTCAAACCTTAAGAAAAAGGAGGGAGCTAAAGACAACACAACGCTGCACCTTTTCGGGTTAAGCTCTGCAGTTCTGAGTCCTGACAAAAAAAACAAATGCCATAAATTAATTTAGGAAACAATTAGTCACTACTTTCTCTACGCAGTCAGGAAGGCTACAGTCCTCGATGCGGCAGCCCCGAGACTCCCACTCTCTGCCCTTTGCTGCGTGTCATCCCCGCTCTCTCCTCCCCCGTTTCCAACACGGGCCACTGTCCTCCTTCCTCAACAAGGCATAAAAAAGGCTTAAAGAAGGAAAATTAAAAACAGAAAAAAACAAAGAAAAGAGATTTCCCACATGTCCAAGTCATGTTTCAAATCAGTGATATCCCTCAGGACAAGCCCAAGTGAAGGCTACAGTCCGTCGAGACAATTGAGGTCACAATTTCTTTGAACCAAGTCCAAGATGCAATTTGGAGTCAATGTCCAAGTCTCAAATTATTCCAGAATCTAAGCTGAGTCTTAAATTGTTTAGGACAAGTCCAAGTCAACTTTTTAATCTATATTTTTGTCAATATTAATAAGAAATATTTTGTAAGAAAGAATATTGTTAGTTATACTTTTATGTTTTTTATTTCAAGTGGATTTTTAAATTTAGTTTATTCTGTAAGTGTCTGACTGTTCCACATGATTTTTATTACATGTGGATGTTCTGTCTGTAAGTATTGTGTCGGTTGTCATGTTTTTATGTTCTGTGTGGACCCCAGGAAGAGTAGCTGCTCCATCAGCTAAATGAGGGTCCTAATAAAATCCTAAAAATAAAGATAAAGATATATTTGAGAAAAGCTCTCTTCAAGTCAGGTCAAAGTTGATTTAAGACAAGTCAAGTAATACTTTAAAAAGCTGAGTCAAGTCCGAGACAAGTCTTAGATGCAAAGTTTCAAGTCACTGTCTCAAATTACTCCAGAGTTCAAGATTTTAAGTTGAGTCTTAAATCATCCATAATCAGTCCAAGTCACGCCTCAAGTTATTTAGGACAAAAGAAGTCGAGACTAATTTTGGACGAGTCTGAGTCAAGTTTGAAGACAATGGGGACTACTAAAGTTAAATCAGAATTAATGCAAGACAAGTCGAGTCAAAAGGAATTTAAGTTGTAGTCAAGTATTAAGCTATTTGAGAAAGGTTCAGTCAAACGTTTTGTTTTAAAGGCCAAAGTCTCTCGGTTCCTTCAGGGCCAGTCTTAAGCCCTTTTCACACATGACAATTTCCCTGCAAATGGTGAGCAACTTCGGCATCGGCACTCACAGCCAGAAGCTCCCGCATCCCTTCATCTCTCCGACCTGCAGATATCTTTGCTATTGTCGTCTTGTAAATGGTCCTTCTTCTTCAACCTCAAGCCACTTTTTCTGGTTTCACACCGGTCACATGATATAAAGGTTATCACCCCGCCCACTCGCTTGCAGTGAATGTTCTTGAGTATACCTGCTGCATTCACACATGGCCTGACCCAGACTTGTCGACATTTTACGAAGTGACTGGCAGCATAAAGTTGAGGTGAAAAATGTGACTGTGTGTGTTCACACATGCAGCCCACCTGGACCATGTCGGGAAATTCTCAGGAGTGCAGTGCATGTGTGAAAGGGGCTTTACTCAAGTCTCAAATCATTCAAGACAAGCCTCATTTAGGCCAAAGTCTGAACGCCTCAAGGAAACTGCCTTTTCAAGTCAGTTGTAAGTCTTTCAGGTCACTAAATCCTGTGTGTTGATGCAACATTTTCTTGTGTTTTAACATCGTTGACTTGAACCCCTTCAAATTACAGGCCTGTTTCTGGCCATGCAAGGCCTGTCTGTCTCTAACTTGTTTATATGTTATTGTTGAGACTTGAAAGCAAAAAGTTCAAAGTTTGTAACTGGTTGGGTCACATCTGTTGGGAGTCTGCTCTACATCAAGTCTTGTTTCAAGCCCTCATTTTTATGAGTGAACCCTGAGCCGGGTCTAAAAAAATATTAATTTTCAGGGTACTTAAATGACTCCAAATGGAAACCACTGGATGTCTAAACAGTTGCTCTTGAATCCTTTCAAAATAAGACTTGTTTCTGCCATGTTCTGTCTTGCCTGCAGTGCGAGCTGCTCGACTCAGGTAGAGGAGGTGTGATAACAAATGAATCGCATCAGCAGCCGTTCTTCCTCTGTTGACAGAGTCTCATCTTATCTCTGGTCCCGGGTCAGCAGGCTGATGTGTTGCTTCATACTGATATGACTGGAAGCTGCAGAATGACACGCTTTAAACCGCTACCTGTCAAAGATGTAGATCTCTGCTATTTGAACTTTGACCTTTTGACGGCCAGTATCCTGTCTGCCTGAGGAGCCAGACTGACAGACCTGGACCAATCAGCGACTGCTTTGATCTTCAGCGGGCAAGGACGTGATCACTCATGACCAATCACATGCTGGGAATCTATTAAAAGAATCAACTCTTCCGTGCATGTGTGTGTTCTTCCATGTTTTATCCTTTTGAAGATCAGAACAGTGATGTAAAAATGTGTGTGTGCGTGCATGTGGCTCTGCACCGTGCCAGATTGTTGTTACGCTGTGTTTCTACTGATCCTCACCACATTCCTGTCAGCAGAGTCACAACTCAACTCAGGATTAGGTGTCCCCATACACGCTTAAACCTTCAGTGAGGAGATTTTAACTGGTTATTTAACAGTCTTAATTTATTACTGATGCCTGTGTGTGACCTGCAAGAGCAAACCAGACCATCATTTAGAAGGCTGAATATTTCTACACAGTTAATCTTACAGCCTGTCACTGCTATCGTCAGGTCAGATTCCGACGAGGCGATTTATTGCTTCCAACTAAAGAGCTTGTGTTTACATTTTCCCTGTCAAATTTTTACAGTGAGAAGTACTTTAGGGACTTAAAGGAGATGTTTCTTTAGAGAACACTGCACATGCATGTACAGGGCAGGATCAGAGAAGTATTAAAAGAGCACAGAATGGACTGATTAATAGACTGTGATGAAGTATAGGCAAAAACACAACTCATCCACGGTCAGAAGTCCATCCGTTTTCCTCCGATACAGGTATATGAAATATGTCTGTTTTAGTTATGGAATACATTACAGTATGTACAGTGCACGGAGCTCACTGTACATACTGTAATGTTGGCCTTGCTACCAAGATCTATCTTGCTGTTGGGTCTTACTCGGGAATGTTGATAACGTCAGCTTTCTTAAAGTGATTGCCTATTTCAGCTCTAATATGTTTTTGAATCACGTTGGTAAAGTCAGTTTCGATTTAAAAATTTTATACATATTTTAATTTCATTATTTTTCGGAGCCTCTCCTTCCTCCTGAAACAAACAAGCCGTTTGCCATTCAAAGGTTAGACCTTAGCCACGATTGGCTGACAGTATTTGGAGTGACTGCATAGCCCCTCCCCCACACGTGCGATCCCACGTGGGGGAGCGGCCGCACTGCACTGTCACTCCAAAGTTGTAGAAAACATGGCTGCTCTAGGATCGGTTAATCGGCCTTATATGTACGAGCCAGAATCGCCAGGGCAACGACTTGACTACAAGCTAGTGCAAGAAGGCAGCCTGAGGAGAATGACGGTGAATGACGATTGGTCGATTTCAGCGAAGCAAGGTTCTATGTAGAAACCTGCAGCTGTTTTGAACGGCCCGTTTCAAGGGGATCTTTTTAAAAATGTAATTCTGGAAATACACGGAATTATGCAGTTTTCACTTTTTCACTGTGAATAATAAACACCCCAAAATGTGAAACCCATCTGTCATCGATCTTTTCTTTGTTTGTTCAGCCATAGTAGATTACTGTTTACTCTCAACACTTGCAGAGACCGAAAAAGCAGCCGCTTAGCTCCGCCTACCCTCTCTGACAGACCAACCACTGCTGGCTGATGGAAAACGTGTCACTAACTGGTCGCCGCTTGTTTTTTTTTTAATCCCCAAATTGCTCCAGACACCCAGTCTGTAATACTGCAAATGCAAAGACTTTCATCAGTGGGCCATAGGCTCAATCACCATTGTGTTACCTCATTCGGTGATTGATAGTGACTTAACAGACATTTAAAAAAATTATCACTTTAACTAAATTACTTTTAATGAAAAAAACAATATGTTTGCTGTAGGCTGAACAAGGTGTATGAAAGGTACTAATGTAGCTATTGATGTTATAAAGCGATAAACAAATGTATTACAAGGAGGCTGTGGCTCAATGGAAGAGTCGGTCGCCTCTCAATCAGAAGGTTTGGGTTTTGATCCCTGACCGCTACAGTCACATGTCGAAGTGTCCTTGGGAAAGACAATGAACCCCAAATTGCTATATGAATGCCTATAGATCCTGATTGGAGATTGGCACTTAGGCCTTTGCAATCAGTGTATGAATGTGAGTGTCAAAGGGTGAATGTGACATGTAGTGTAAAAGCGCTTTGAGTGGTTGGAAAACTAAAAAAAGCGCTATTTAAGTACAGTTCATTTACCATTTACTATTTATTACCTCATGAATATGCAACCTGCAAACACCTGCGTTCACAGAAGATGCTGTGAAAACAAAAGCACATGCTAGCCAGATCAACATCTTTATGACACCAGTAGTACCGCTTTTGGCCACAGGGGCTGTCACAAAATGAAAGTTCCTCATGGCTGCTTTAAAACAAAATCCGGTATTTCACTTTTTTTTCACTCATTGCAGGCCATTCAAATTTAGCTACAACAGTATAGTCAGGTCCAAAAGCAATAATAATGCTAACAAATTGCAGTACCCTAACAACACTTATTAGTCAACACAGTTACAGTTCCCTGCAAGCTGCTGTTTGTCTGTACTGTCTGTTATCTCCATGGTAACAAGATGGCCTCCTCTGCAGACACCAGAATTTTGACCTGACTCAAGAACTTTATTCTCCTCAAAAGGTAATGGGGTTGTTTAAGGAGATGGGAAGCATCACTTTGGCAACCAACTAATCATGTTGCACGGATGTTCTTGGTTCAGTAACAGTGTCTCTTCTTCAACAGGTGGCAAAGGAGGGTTTTGACCTACAAAAGATAAGATATGTGATGCCCTACCCTGCTGTCCTCCTGCGTGTCCCACTCAGGGCTGAAGGTGTGGAAAGGCTGGCTCCCTTGGCTGCAGTTGGAGAACTGGAAGAGGCTGGAGAACGTGCGCCTGTTCTCGGACGTGTCCGGGAAGATTGCGTCCTGGAAGTTGACTCCATGGGGGAGGATGTTGTAGTTGTCATCCATCCTGCAAGAGAGATAAATGTGAAAGTGAGGAGACAGCTGCAGAAGTGAAAGTAGCAGGTTTGAATTCTGTTCAGGAATCTATTAATTAATCGTTATGCAAGTTCCATAAGTTGGAACTGAATCACTCTTAAGGAGCATGTAGAAGCATGTTGCAAAAAAACTGGCAACTACAGCAATCTGATAGCTGTAGGTGCAATATTAACTATCTCTTAATGGGAATACTTATTTTGCACATCTGACTGTAGATCAAAGTTTGCTCCGAAACAAACTGACAAAAGACGAAGAAGCTGATGAATTATAAAGGTGTTAGTTTAAAGTTTCTATTTTGCAAAATGCATTTCTGTTTCTGTTTCTGTAAACAAACATCTAAACTATTATAAGTACTGTTTGAATTACTTTTAAAGTCCAAATGGAAGTGTTTGGATAACAGAGTCTATGCCCTGCACTTCACCTGAGGAAAAAGAAGTAGGAATAGTTCTCCATCACGGTGTGGGACTGGCAGGACAGGTACCCCAGTCCGGTCAGGTTGAGCCTTGATCCAGCGGGCACCTCCAGCATGCTGCCCCAAGCCTGGTCGCACTGCAGCTCGACCTCCGCAGAGTAAAGCAGCCCTTCCTCCGCGCCCTCATAACCATACCCGAACCCGAAAGGCAGCGAGTTGTACAGGCTGCCCGCCCCACCGCCCAGGGGCTCCCGGTGGATCGCCAGCACCCGGGCGTACACGATGATCTCAGCCAGCTCCGCCCGGCAACCCTCGCTTAGCGGCCGCCACTCGGAGGGAAGCTGGCACCCGTGCGTAAAAGTGTCCAACCGCGCAAAAAAGCCGAGCGCTGCGAGGAGGAGAGCCGTGGAAAACATCCTAAAGCTTCCTGCAATTTGTAAACCGTGTCGTGATGTTTCACTGAAGAAAAGTGTGATTTCTGAAATTGACCAAAATTGACTGCTCTAGGCTGCTGCCCAGTCCATTCAAGCATCCAAGTTACTAAAAGTCAGCTGAAAGGGTGGCGTTCAAATAACGTATCACTTATGATGGTCACCTGGACTCTGGAGGATGCTCTACTTGTCCGAAAACTCTATAAAAAAAACAAAAAAACATGCTAAGTGACTTTTTTTTACGATAAATATGTTCACAGCACGTGCTTTTTTCCATCAACTAAACTTGCACATACCTGAGTTTTACACCTCCAGACTCTTAAAGTATCCTAAACAGTCAAATCACTTTGCAGAAAGTTCATCTACTCCAACCTGTTGCTGTGCTCCCAGTGTTTCCATCTTATCTGACCGCTGTTGTAGTAACACAAGCCTCAGCAGAGCGCGCCGGTGCTACGTTCAATGACCGATGTGACGCTCCGACATTTGAAGTTTCCACGTGAGCTTTTTGGAGAGCTCAAGTGCTGTTTTTGTAGGACAATATTAGGTTCATGAACGCTTATCCTTTATACCTATTGATAGTGTTCTTAATATTCAAAGGAACACAAAACTCTATAAACCACAACAAAAATAGAACACTTAATGATGAGATAATAAGATAACGAGATCCATTCTCTTCTGTCATGAAAATTCGCGTGCATTTCTTTAGGCTACTCAATCATAGTTCTTTTTTGATGCATCGGCCTCTCCTGTTTGAAAAAAGTCTTGTGTGCATAGAAAAGTTAGGGTCTCAAATGCACACAAATCATAGTAGGTTACACAATGATTAGGACCTTATTCAGGACGTAGATGCTACTCAGACAATTTCGGTTGACCTCAGCCAAACAGTTTAGTAGTGCTCAAGTGGATTTTGCTTAGATAACACTGCCATCTAATGGCGCTAACGTGAACAGCAAGTACATATATTATTATTATTATTTTTTTTTAATTATTATTTTGTTGAGTCTTTTTATTAATCGAATAAATTCTATAAGATTACGGGCTATATCTTTCTAAAAGCACAACATCTGTAGGGTTATTGTATCCATTAATGTTCTACAATGACCTTTATTTGTGTGTTTGTTTGTTTTGTAAAACAGTATTGTCAAATAGACTGTTACATCCTAATTTTATCTTTACCATTATAATATACGATTGTACAATATGGGAAACTCCCGTCTTTCCTCTCCTGTTGACAAATTGCAAGGTGACTCCTGTAGGGAAGTCCCGTTCCCATCTGTCAGCCTTTCTCTGATGTGTAAAACATGCGGATGGACCTGTCGACAAGCGGCTCGGTGCATGCGCAGCTGTGGTTTATTCTTATATCTATTCAATGCTCTCTACGTCACTTCGACGAAATGAAAACCTTTTTAAAATCCACAGAAGTCAGAGCTGCGACGAGCTATCGACAGTGTCGCCAATCTGGACAGGAAATAAGATGAATTAGCTTTCAAAATAGAAGCTTTTGCTTGAGCCTGAACGAAAAAGCCCGGAAGTTGGACGATTGGGTTAGGACTATATTATTATTCTAATAGAGATGTATAAACAAATAATTCCTAATGTAACGTAGGAATTTGTTTCTTGGTTTATGAAGTTTTCTAAAAAATGTTAAATAATGTTCTTGTTAAATGACTAAAGGTTAAAACAACTTCAAGATTAACAATTGTGTTTTCTTCATTGCTGATACGACAACTAAAGAATATATAGACATAAGACAATTGCTTGTCTACATTTGTGGTGTATTAAACTATTAAACATAGTTTAGTTACGAACAATCCAACAACTAAGAGATTAACTCGATTAAAAGAATTAAGTTATTTGTATAAAAGTATCCATGCAAGTAGGCCTATATTATAGATAATGTTGTTGCCTATGGTGAGCTAAACTGTATGAAAATCAAGCTGTTTATCTTACTAATTGTATTCTCTTTTTCTAATACCATTGTTGTGGAAAACAGAACCAATTGCATTTCTGTTTGTTCCAATGTGTTTCTAATATTGGGACATTTTTAGATTTTCTCATGTATTTTAACCTATGGGAATGAATTAAATCCAGGTGGCAGTTAAAAGAAAAAAACATTTAAAAGTCCTATACAAAACCTTAAAGAAAATGATACAGTCAATTCTTTTACAATTGTAGGACTGAAAAACAAACATGAGTTAGATTTTATTTTACTTTGAAAACACAACCGGAAATGCATTGTTTCCGTACGTGACTTGACGCTGCAACAAACCAGAAGCAGCATTACAAGGTTGATCGACAAAAATTGCCATCTCTCCCAAGTGAATCTGTGTCATTCTGGAGTGAACATACAGACTACCTTTGGTTTAGGAGTTGACGGCAGGTGAGTTAAGACATTTATTCCTGTTTAACGTTAAATGTGACGCAGTTTCGCTCGGGTTAAACCATATCCGTGTTGTGTAACTAACTGGTAACTTTTCAGTGTTTACCATGAGTCGCTGACTGGATAGGCCCACTTGAGTAAAGTGAAACTAAAATTAAACGATAACGTTTTAAAAAATATAAATCCTTAGGGAGGATTTTCACAGACCTACTCTGTGTCTATAACATTGCGGATTGACTTTAAAGTAGCTTAGCATTTATCCACCTCGTATTCACTAACTAGTATTGTTAAGTTATACTTTAACTGTAATATTTTTAAATAATATACCTATATAATAGTTATTTTAGTTGTTATTTTATGAACATCATTCAGTATGTCATCGAGCTAGGTCAGTGGCCACAGTGTGTATTGAATACTGCTCCCTGTTATCGCAATTTAATGTAATTATCATCATGTGACCCGCTGATAAGATAATTCCGTTTCACCGGCTGTGTGCTGTGTGAGTCAGTTGATGATGTCAGCAGGGAGTTTTTTTTTCTTTACATACTTCACTAAAAATAAACATGAGGAAAGTGAAAAGAAGAGAGATTTGAGATACCAATTTTCATTGTAAATATACATATTATATCACAACGTTTTGGTCAAGTCTTTCCATTTTTTCTTGTAAAATGACTGCCCCCATACATTATAATAATCACTCAATAAATCAAGTACACGAAAGCCTGACTAGTAGTAGGGATGCACGATATTATTGTCATGTTATCGGTATTTGCAGATTATCGCTAAAAATTAAATTTTCCTGCCGATAAAACAACGCTCTAATTATGCTTAAATGCTCGATCATTCCCTAAAAAAGCTAGACATAATGCATACATAACTCAGTTATAAGCAATACACACAGCATGACAAAGCATAATGATGGCTTTTACTTTCAGTTCCTTTACTTCCTGTCCCTTTCCCAGTCTTCCTCTCAACATCATGGCATCTGGAGGCCCCATTATGAATGGCGACATCTCTCGCACTCCCAGTCAGTTCGGCACATTGGAGGAAACCCTGCAGCAGATGAACATCCTCATCCAGGAGAACCGAGACCTGAAAGGTGAGACTAGGTGTATGATCAAATTTAGGGTTGAATAGAAGATTTTATTATTTGAGCTTTTAATTTGTTGTTGCTGCTCTATAAAACAACAAGAAGCCTATTCCAAGTCTCCTGAATGCTCTTATCAGCTCTGGTCAAAGTGTTGCAGTTTAGTAGATGTCAAAGTTGAGTTGATAGCTTTGGAAAGGGTCATGATTCAGCTTGGCTCGTACAATGTGCACTTATTCAAATTGTCTCTCTCAGAGGCCCTGCGTCAGACCAACCTGACGATGAAGGAGCGGTTCGAGGGTCTGTCTGTGTGGCGGGAGAAGCAGAGGGAGGAGCGGGGCTTCTTAGAGGGCAGGCTGGAGGAGGCTCGGGGCCGCATGGAGACGCTGACCGTCCAAAACCAGGAGCTGAGCAAGAGGCTGAAGGAGGAGGGGTCGACAGGGGGAGGCTTGCAGGTCAGGGTTAAACAATTATTGTGCTTCTGGTTTGTTGTTTAAGGGGTTAAGTAATGGACTAATATTCTGCGTTGGTAATCTCTGATGTCATCTCCAGGCAGTGCCATCCAATCAGAGTGCAGAGCTGGATGCGCTGCGTGCCCATGTTGCTCGCCTGCAGGCAGAGAAGAACGACCTGGTGGCCATGAACTCTGAGCTGCAGCTGAAGGCGGATCAGGACTCACATGATGACTCCTTTATTGAGATCATCAAAGTCTCGGTAAAAAGCAACACACAGATGCACATGTAAAAGGAAATTATGAATAAACCCATGTGCTGCCAGTGATTTCTTCAGAGTTTTTTTCTTTTTTCAGTTTTACATTTGATGAAACACATAGGGAAGAACCAAAGTTTGGGATCTAACTGTGTTTTTCTGCTCAGGATGGAGGCGTTGACGGCATTAACGACGTGTGTGGCACGGAGCGCAGCAGACGTCCAGACCTGAGCATGACGGCGTCCCGGCTGGACAGCGAGGAGCTGACCGTCAGCCAGCTCCTTCAGTCCCTCAGGAACGAGACGCAGCGGGCCGAGCGGCTGCAGGCTGAGCTGCAGTCCTCTGCAGCCAGGTACAGGACCAACGGAACAGTTCACCACCTTTTTATAACCTTTTACTTGTGGTTAGTTTTTCCTCTTCCATATTTGTAACAGTTATTTGTTAAACCCAACAGAATTAGAGAGCTAGAGGAGAGGAAGAGTAATGTAGAGGACTCGACACAGACCACCCAAGCAGAGACTACAGAACCCAAGGAGGATTCTGGAAAAGAGGAAGAGGTATTACTTCTATCTTTACTATGAAATAGTAACTAAAAGTAATAGGTGGCACTGAATTTGATGAAATTGCTGTTTTTCTGGCCACAAATGAGACAGTGTTACAGTTAGCTGTACAGCTAGCGTTCCTATTAGCTGAGCTGACTGCTCTGTCAAGGAGTAAGGGAAGGGTTAATGAGTGGAGAATGCTAGCTGAATGGCTAACAGAGGTAATGTTTTAGCTGACTGGCAAAGCTATCAGTCTATCAGGTAAATCACAGAGAGCTGAGGCAGAGCAGTCAGAGGACAACAGAGAGATTACAGATAAGATTTTTTTCACACAATATGATCCAGTTTAACTATAATCAGATCAAAGTTTGTTTTTATGTTCGTTTTAACTGAGGCCCAGCCCCTGGGAACATTCTGATCTGGCAGTGTCTATTGTTTTTCTGACCAATTTTTTATCTCATTTGTGGTCGAATGAACTGTACACATCAAAGTCAGTGCCCCATATCTCTATTCTTCAAGCTTCTGTAGCTGTTACATCTTAAAGGACCTGCGTGAGTGCAGTTTCCAGAGGAACGCAGCTGTCAGGGCAGGCTATTATACAAATATGGGCATGACTTCATCTAAGTGGATTGGAGAGAGAATAGCTGTGTTTTCTAAGTACAGTAAAAGAACTTAAACGAACTTAGCAGCATGAAAATATATTAACTGTGTTTAGTTATACATAGTTAAAGTAAAAGAATAATATAATTCACATAGTTTTAAATGGAGATTGTAGCTTACCATAGCTGGCAGAGGTCCACTGATGATTGTAATGTCGGGTTGCCTTACCGTAATGGTTGTGTGTTATCATTAAAATATTTCAGGCGGCGTCTGAGGTGGAGAACCTGAAGTCTCAAATGATGACGCTGTTCAAGGAACTGCAGCAGGCCCAGAGCAAGCTGGACGAAGCAGAAGGCATGAAGAAGAACCTGCAGGACAGGTTAGACCCACACACACACAGTACATATGCCCACACTGTCTAGTCTAAATAATTAAGTTAAGCAGATTACAAAAATCAACGTCAGTTCATCATGGCGGTAAATCGTGGATCTCACAGAAACATATTTGTGAAAAGTGTAATCACGTTTTGATCTTACAGAAGAGGATGCTTCTTTTAAATGATGTTAATCTTCATCTGATCACTTTCTGTTTCCTCTCCGTGTGTAGATGTCGGGAGGTGGAGCAGGACGTGGTCACCCTGAAGGCCCAGCTGGTGGAGAAACAGGCTGTTCAGTCGGAGAACAACCGGCTGAAGCTGCAGCTGGACAGCATGCAGGCTGAGAACCAGATGGAGCAAAGGAAGGCTGGGGAGGAGAGGTCAGAGCAGACACATACACACACACACACACACACACACACTTACATATACTGACACAATGACTGGTTGTGTTTTGCTCAACTGCTTTCACACTCTGAACTATTTGAACCCTATAAAAAAAAGCTGGCTGCTGGATATGCATTATCCTTTTTAAATCGATCTAAAATATAACAGCTAAAGCCATCATTGTTTTTGCATTGGCAAGCTTAGACTTCTATTGATGACCTCATATAATTACGATATGTGTGTTGCTAAATGGGTTGACAAAGCAAGGGCAGCCTCGGACCGGCCACAGGAGATCTTTGCATGCGTAATCCTGTTTAAATTGATTTAAAATGGAATCCATAATAGCTAAAGCATAACGTACAAATCTTACATAACCTTTAGATTAAGATTTTTGCGACATGAAGTTTTTGATCCATCCATTATCTTCTGCTTATCTGGGGCCGGGTCGCGGTGGCAGCAAGATGACCCAGGCGTCCCTTTCCCCAGCAACGTTTTCCAACTCCTCCTGGGGGATTCCCAGGCGTTCCAAGGCCAGACAGGATATATAGTCCCTCCAGTGGGCACTGGGTCTGCCCCAGGGGTCTCCTCCCAGTTGCAAATGCCTGGAAATCCTCCAAAGGGAGGCGCCCAGGTAGCATCTTAATCAGATGCCTAAACCACCTCAACTGGCTCTACTCCCTCCGAATGTCTGAGCTTCTTGCCCTATCTCTAAGGCTGAGCCCAGACACCCTGCAGGGGAAACTCATTTCGGCCGCTTGTATTCGTGACCTTATTCTTTCGGTCACTACCCAAAGCTCATGACCGTAGGTGAGGGTTCCAATGATCGACTGGTAAATTGAAAGCTTTGCCTTCAGGCTCAGCTCCCTCTTCACCACGACGGTCTGGTACTGCTGATGCTGCACCGATCCGTCTGTCAATTTCACGATTTAACACTCGCTCATAAACAAGACTGAGAGTGTTCAGTAATTTTTCATGTTTGTACATTTGAGACTTTTTGGGGACCAATATGTATTGTACTTTTGTTTAGTAAATATGATGAAAATCGTCTTTATTTAGCGCACGATTTCAATACTTTCAATAACTGTTATAGTTCACTGGCCTTCAAAATCTTTTAGCCTAGGTTGCTGTTTGACAATGAAACACTAAGTCAAAATGTAGCTGTTCATTTGTGCATACAAAACATATTATACGTCACTGATTGGTGTTGGAAAGTCACATTTATTTATCTATTACTACTTTGTGATTAGCCTTTATTTGGAGACACAAACGCACCCTGATTCACCAATGCACCCTTCCTTCCACCACAGGAACAACTTCGCCCAGTTGAAGGATGCCTACACCAAGCTGTTTGAAGACTACAATGAACTCAAAGAAGACAAGAAGAAGAGAGAGGTCTGGTTTCCACCATACCCAATGCAGTTATAAGATCATTATCAATAAGAAGTTATGGCTGATGTATTTGACCTTTGCCCTCTGGTCCCTGCAGACTCATCTGGTGCAGAAGGAGGTGGTGGAGCAGCTGCAGGAGCGGTTGACAGCTGCAGAAGAAGCCCTGGCTACTAAACAGACCCGGATTGATGAGATGAAGCAGGAGATCTACCAGAAGGAGAAGGATCTGGAGACCATTTCTGTCTTCCAGGCTCAGGTCAGTGGGTTTGTAAATGTTCAACACCGTAGCATTAAGCAGTTCACGGCATGGCTCCCTTGAGTCTCATCATGCTTTTTGTTGTACCCTCTGTGCAGGCAGAGGTCTACTCCTCAGACTTCTACGCAGAGCGAGCAGCGAGGGAGAAACTCCATGAGGAGAGGGAGCGTCTGGCTGCTCAGCTGGAGTACGTCAAGAAGCATAACGCCCATCTGCAGGAGGAGATGGAGTCGCTGGGCAGGTATGGATCCAAAGAGAAGACCAAGTCTGCTTTTACACCCGCAGTTCAGTTCAGTTGGTCACAAAGACACAGTTCATTGTTCAGTTTTAAGTCTTGTAAGTAGATTGTGTAGATGATCGCTTTCTAACAAGTCGTAGGAGTTCAGCTTTTGAATTCACACCAAGTTCACACATTAAGACATATAACAACACACATAATGGAAACGGATGTTACTGTGAAGTTGAAATGTGGGGACTCAGGTCTCTTTTCTGTAACTGTTTTTCTTGTGCTTCTCCACAGGAGGTCGCTGAATGAGATGCAGATGAGACACGGGGGAGGAAATGCACACGGAGCCAGCGCAAGTCTGGTTGGAAGAGGTAAATCTGCTTTTTGTATGTCCTGAGTATAGCCTTGCAGGCTCACTGCCTCTGGACTTGCCAAGAAATATTTCAAGAATGCAACACATAAAAGGGGTTTTTGTTTCTATAGTTTAGTATTTGCTTTAAGACAAAGTCAGGTTAGTTGGTGCCATCATTTGCAAGTCTTTATGCTAAGCTAACTGCCTGTTGGCCCTAGTTTCATTTGCGCATACAGACATGAGAGATGCACTGTTACAATATTCCTGTTTAAAGCCACAGTAGGCAACATTATTTCATAAGAATTTGGTTAAAATAACATATTTTGATCATTTCCCTAACAACATTAAATTGAAATTATGTTTATTGCTAATCTGTGACTGTGAGCACCCGGCCCTTTGTATTTAGTTTGCTTCAACATTCTTCCGGTCTGAATCAAACAACCAATCAGGGTTAGCTTTCCACGTAACTGACCAATCACAGCGACTCTGTAAAAACTAGCGTCATCCGGCTTCTACGTGTTTCATGTCAGCAGTACGCACGCAGAGTTTGTGTCAGTCAGGAGCTGAGGCAACTTGCGGTAAATTTCCTGTACCTACTTTGCCGACAACGGCATATACTGCTAATGAAGCAAACAGAAGGAAGGAGGAGAAAACGCTATAAAGAGAGCCTTAAATAAAAAGAGGTATCAGATGAGTAGGAGTGTGGTGCCCTGTTCCTTCTTGACAGGTAACGGTAGCTCTTACAGTAACAGTTAACGGTAGCACTAAGCTCCACCACCAAGAGGTGAAAAGGTGGTCCACACCAAGAATCATACTGTAATGATAACTTCAGTAGTTTTTGAACATTTTGCCAGCAATAAAGTGTTTTTATTGTTTTATAGTGTGCTTTTAGGAATAAACAGCATCCCTCACTCTCTCGTATGGCCTCAGTGCTGCAGAGAGACACACTGCACAACGGCTGCGCTGCACACACCAGTTGCAAACTGCACGTGCATGTTTGGTGTAGCGGAGTAATACAGAGAGGATGAATGTTTTTTACTTTGGAATGTTCATGTTGCCTACTGCCTTAAGGCTGAACTGACCTTTAACTATGATTTGTGAAACTTGTTGCAGAGAGGGATTTGATGGCTTAGTTCAGCTCCAACTAAAACATCTGTCCAGCACGTTCAGGTTGTAATCAGTGTCTCTGACTCTCAGGTACCGACTGGCAGCATCAGGGGAATATTCCAGAGCATGCCTGCCCCAAGTGCAATGAGATCCTGCCAGACCTGGACTCCCTTCAGATCCACATCATGGACTGCATCAACTAATCATCCATTATTACGTGCATCCGGGACAACAGCAGTTAAATTTGCACCATAATCTGAGTCTTCCTCCGCTTTTACCTGTACCTCTGCTCAGATCCATGCGATGACACTCCCCTGTTTCCTGATAAACTCAGTGAAATTCATTCAAGGATGGGAACACTTTGTTTTAGGTATAACTTTAGTAGAAGGATTTGAATGCTATATTGAGGGATTATTCATTCTTTCAGATATGGAAGTCTGCACACTTTCCCTCTCTAGTTTATTAAATTTTTTTTTAAAAAACTGCTAAGGAAGAGTTGGAATAGAACAGTTAAGGCTAATGTCATCCGGCACATAGTTTGTTTCTAGCTGTAACAAACAAGCTGAACAGGAATTTCTTTGCTGAAAACAAGTCTGGGATATGAAAACAGAAACTGCACCAAAACTTTTATACGTTTTAAGTTTTTTTGCACAGTCTTCCTGTCATGCACACGTAAAATAAGTTCAGTCTTTAAAAGTTGCATTTGTTTACCAAGTAAAGGCTTTTTTAAATAAATTGTTTGAAGGTTTCCTTGTCAAATAGAAGTGTAATTATTATTATTTTTACTAGGAAAGGATCTTTTAGCTCACGATAGGGTTGTTTCTGTTGATGGAAATAGAAGCATGCACCTTGTAGGCACTTTATATAAATATATTTTATTTTGACCTTGCAGGTGATACCTGGAAATTAGAACAAATTATATTTAACTTGTTAAACAGCCTATCACTGTAAGCGACTGCCTTTGTATGTGCAGGAGGCTTCAAAACCCTGCTGATGCTGTTGTCTGTAGATTATAGAGCATTCTGATTATGTTGTAATTCTGTAAATGAAAAATAAAATTATCTGCAAATTTCTGTCTTCATTACTTTAGTCATATTGTGACATAAAATCTGAAAGATTTTCCGATTAAGTACTAAAAAAAACTTGAATTAGAATACGTTATATGTTATGTTAAAATTATTCCAAATTGAACTTGAATGTAATCTTAGACACACCTTATTAAGTCTTAGGAATATATTTCTACCTTAAATTATGTCATCCTAAAAAAAAATATGGCATGGAGTCTTGTTTTGGATTTTTTTGTGGAGTAGAGGGCATTTGTGTCTTTGCATATTAATTCCAACTTTGGCAAATTCTGGTGGTAGTATAACTAATAAAACTCTGAAAGGGATCTTTCAGGCACACCTCCTCCTGTACAACTAAACCCAGCTGTCATATTCCGAAGGTTATTATTTACGTTACAATTAGATCCTGGTTGAGTTTTACACAGGGTCGACTGCAAAGTCGGCCCACACAAGAAAGGAAAGCTACAATTTTACGTCACCAACACAAAGGGGGGTTTGCCTGGGAGTAACCGGGGCAAGTCTTCCTGCGTAAACACACCCTTAAGGCTCCCGAGTCCCTCCTGGACAAATTTTACAACAAAATCAATATCAGTTAAATTTCGAACAGTTTATTAAATTTCCATCTTATGTGTATATCAGCTTTAAAGATATTCGGCCCTTAGCTAGTGATCGAAAATCTATTCAAACATACAGAAACTGTTTTGTTTTGAGTCAGGCGGCTTGTTGGGCACCTATCACAACTTCGACAACACAACCGGGTCCTTCGTTTAGCGCCAGTTTAGATTTTCTCCCTCGCTCTGAGGGCTATATGTTAAAAGATCACAAGTCGGGCTTAATGTGTCATTAAGAAGAGAATACAACTTTTGACTTATACATAGCTACACGTATATCTTTTTTTTCCTTTTAGCATAACTAGCAATATAATGACAAGTTGGACATAGTTGTAAAATCCCTCAAAGTTGCATTAGAGCAAGCAAAGACAGTCACACGACAACCCGAGGTAAGTCGGCTGTCTAATGGTCTTTAAATAAACAGATGAGTTAACGTAAAGCTAAATCAAAATCTATACATCTCATTAACATTTCACTTGATATTTAGATAAGAGTCAGCGATATTGATATTCCCAAATGTTGACATTTATGTTTTGAGTTTCCTTTGTTAAATGTTCTGTATCAGTCCGTTTAAATGGGCCTGCTGAATCATGGCTTTCCTGAGACAGTTTGTACCAAGTTGAACCAGGCCAACCTTTGCTTATCTCATTAAAAAAAAATCATGTACTGAGGCTTATGTGATTGTCTTGCACAGGGCAGTTTTAAGTAATTGACATTGCATACAATGGGAACGGTCCTTCCGTATAGTTCAATCACTGTAGTCTTCCATTACAAGATGTTGCTATTATGTGGGTTATGCTGATGCAAACATATTTGACCAGTATGTTTACACAGCAGAGTTATAACAATGAGTGAGACAATGCTTTTACTGTTTTACAAAATGTAAGTAATTTGGG
This sequence comes from Semicossyphus pulcher, assembly GCF_022749685.1. Lineage (NCBI taxonomy): Eukaryota > Metazoa > Chordata > Actinopteri > Labriformes > Labridae > Semicossyphus > Semicossyphus pulcher. The sequence continues at coordinate 18,160,561 of NW_027211694.1, read as the reverse complement.
GCAGTTATTATAGTCTTATATAATTTGGTACAGTGCAATATTGTTTAAAAATATTAAAGTATAAAGATCAAACATTTGATTTAGTTTGGTACAAGAAGATACAAGTAGAAGTTGGTGGAATTTGAATTTTGGCATACATTTTTATTATAGACCCTTAATTGAGTCAGTCTTTCACTCCATACATTATTCAAATGTCTGACTTCTTGTAGGTCACCAGGTGAACTAAAATCAGCTCCACCGTTCACATCTCTAGAATGGACAGTAAGTACCAGCAATTAGTTCACATTACAGTACAGCTTGTAACAAGGTCAAGAAATATGTTAGAGTATATCTTTTTTGTCTAGGTGAGGATGATCTGGACATTTTGACCGCGCTGCTGGCTGAGAGCGAGGGTGTCCAAGAAGAAAAGGACAGTCAGGAGCAGGAGGATGACTTGGACAACCTCTTTGACGATGATAATGAGGAGGAAGAGTACAAAGAGGGCGCGGAGGAGGGAGAGCGAGAAATGGAGAAGGAAGACTCAGTGTCTGAGCTCTTTGGAGACGTGGACGACATTGAAAATGAAGAGACTAAAGGAAAAGAAAGTGGAGAAGGAACCTGTGAGAGCCTGGACAGGTCCAGGGAGGATTTACAAGGTTTGTGCTGCTGCAGTCTCATCTGCTCCTTCTTCTAGTTGATGCTCAATGTAATTTATGTGCTGCTTGTTTGTTGTGTGTTCACCAGTGGTGTTTATTTCTTCCTTTTTCAGATGAGCTGAAGCGCATGCAGGAGCAGATGCAGCGGTTGCAGCAGCAGCTGGAAGCAAGCCAGAAGGTTTCATCCTCCACTACAGTCTCGACTAAAGGGAGTTCTGCTGGTCCCAAACCAACGACCCCCAAACCAACAACTCCCAAACAGCCAACCACTAAACCGTCCCAGGCCAAACCAGCCACTACCACACAAAAGACCAAGACACCAGCAGGTACATTTTGTAGTTTGTATTTGTGTTTCCACACAATTGCCTGTATTCAGTTATTTGTAATATAAAATTGAGAAATGTTGAAACTGTGTTGAAGTCAGTGCAGGCGTCCAAATCAAGGCAAGAAGTACGCCATGTGACTGCCTCGAGGCCTGTGCGTCACAGGCAACATAACTGCACTGCCTAAAGTGCTTTTATAACTGTCCAAAATGTGGGCACATCATACCAAATGTATGTATCTACATATACAGTATATATCTGTGTGTCTGTGTGAACCAGATAGAAGAAATAGTAACAAAAGAAACTCTATAAACAAGGCTACAAGCACGCTTTGAAATTCTAATTATTTAACTTTTTCACCAACTTTCTGTGATTATTTATAAAAGTGACAAAACAATATCCCAATCAGAATCGGGGTTTATTGCCAATTAGGTTCACACATACAAGGGATTTGTTTTGGTGTTTTTGTGCAGAACAATTAACACAGAACTAGAATAAAAATCAGTAAAAGACTTAAATAGAGCAAGAAAAAACAAATAGGTTATAAGAATAAACAGGTATAATTAAAAACTGTACAGATGTGCAGGATATTGGAGAGCTTACAGTATCAAATTTAAAATAGTGCATTGTACAGACAATATAAAAGTCAAGTGTGTGTTAATGTAGCACATAGAGTCTGATTTGAAGTCTTAACATTCCATTAAATAGGGCAGAGGTTTGAAAACTCCACAATTCACCTTTAAATAGTTATTTTACAACAAAATAAGCTAATTAGCATTAGCAACAACAGGTTTATTAGTGACCATTCATTGTCTCTTCAGTTGAATCTTTTGGCTTTAATCTTTTAATGTTGATACTGACTGAGGGGCTGGATGAGAGTCCATGTCAAGTGGGGGGGTGGGGTGGGGCCTTGTTGACGAGGCTGGCAGCAGAGGGGAAGAAACTTGTGTCATGAGTTTTTGGTCCCGATGGAGCGCAGCCTCTTGCCAGAGGGGAGGGTCTCAAAGAGACTGTGTCCGGCGTGAGAGGGGTCGGCCACAATCTTACCTGCACGCCTCAGGGTCCTGGAGCTGTGCATGTCATGGAGAGATGGCAAACAATACAGGCTATAATTGTTATATCTTTTGGGTGGAACTGCTTAGTGTAGTTCCTTATAGGGCAGAGATATTTGACAGTGGAACGTTTTCCAACTTTTTGCATGGGAGTGTGGACTGAGCGGTCGTAACAGGTAAATGGAAGCTCCAGAGGGCTGACTTTACAATCCCAAATATAAATCCTGCCATTAAAATCAATGTATTTAAAAGCACAGAAATAGAAAAATGTTTATAAACCATGTGTTCAGCTGCTGCAGAGTTTGACAGTCCACAGGCCACTTTGCCATTTTATTTTACGCTGAAGAAATGGATGAAGACAAACAGACACTCATAAGCAATTTGATTGAGCTTCTGTTTTCCTTCTCTTATTGTAACAGCAGACACATCTTCAGTCAGCGGAGAAAGTCTGAAGCTCCAGGAGTCCTCTGACTTCTTTGATCAGCTGAACAACGCTGACTCCTTCAAACGCAAACCCAGAGTGGCTCACACTGCCAAACCCAGCACATCACCAGGTAGAGCCTCACACAACCCATCAACATGAGCAGAACTGTTGGAAAAAGTATGTCAACGTATGAGTGTATTTACCTCACTGTTTCCATATCAGAAGACAGAGGGCCACTGGTGGAGATAAAGATCGGCAGCTCCTTCCAGCCAGTAGAGACTACCAAGGTCACCAATCCTCTACAGTCACCTCCAGCCTCTCAGAACAGACCTGCAGCAGCTGCATCAGCAGGACAGCAGAAACCTTCTACTCTTCCTCCTCTTCCTAAAGATGTGGGTGTGGAAAAATACTCCGGACTGCGGCTCAGGTGAGGACACTGAAGTGTAATCCTGGATTCGAGGCATACGAACACATCCAATCTTTTCTGTCCAGGGTTTCAGTCTGAGTCTTGTTTTTTTTGTGTTCCAGAAAACCGCGGGTCTCCTCCAGCGAGATGGACCGCAAGATGGCTGACCGCCGCCTCATCCGCCTGTCGCAGGTGCCGGAGCGTTTGGCTAAGGAGAAGCTCGAGGACAGCGACTGGGTGACGTTCGCCGTGCTGGTCAACAAAGTCACACCGCAAAGCAGCAGCAGTGTAGGTCTATGCTCAAACCTCCCGGCCTCAGTTATTACATCTGTGTTTTCTTAAATACAGGGATGTGTAAAGAGCTTAACAGGAAACTGTTTCTCATCATACATAATAATACTGAATATTTTTCTCCTGTGGAGTTCAGCCTGCATTTCTTGAAACTTTGGGAAGCAAGAAGAATACTGCAACACCCTCACCATGGAAAGCAAAATACTTATCTCTAAAGTCATCAACCCTGTGCAGAAGAGCAGTTTGGGATTTGATGATTGGATTTAAAACAGAAAAACAATTTGCAAACACTCTTTGCTTTCCCATTTTTGACTGAGTGCTTCCTCTCTGCAGGGAAAAACCTTCAGCATCTGGAAGCTGAACGACCTCCATAACCTGGAAGTGTTTGTGTCTCTGCTCCTGTTCGGTGAAGTCCACAAAGAGCTGTGGAAGACGGAGCCGGGCACCGTCATCGGCCTCCTCAACCCCAACGCCATGAAGCAGAAGGATGGATATGACGGGGTGAGTGGACAGTCTGAACCGAATATGAAAATGAAAATAATAAACGATGGCTGCTCTTGTGTGTTGAGGTAATAACAATGTGTCGCTTTAAATGATGCACCATTTTCCTCTTCAGGTTTCACACATGCCTGTAGTTTTCAAATATGGAAGAAAAAACATCCAGGACAGTTTAATTTTCCAATAATAAGTATAAATGCAACATCTCAAACCAGACTGATTTGCCAGAAAGATTGTAGAGAGATTTTAGAGGGTTAAAGGTCAAAATCAGGGGACAGGAAACAGGCCCAGAGGGACGTTGCGTGTCAGTCTTAGAACATTAACCTTAAAATTAAACTCTCGTTCAGTCGTGGTAAAGTCCTAATCTTGTACGTGTTTATGTTCTGCTGAGTTGGTTGTTTGTCTGGCTGGTTTGGAGCTTTCGCAAATTAAAGCACAAAACAGTCTGGTGGTGTCTGGAGATTAAAAATAGTCAGTACGGTTTGGCATGCCAAACTGAGATGTTAAGTGAGCAAAGTGGCGAGGAAAGCCAAAGCTCTGCCCAACTGCACAACGCGCACACACACACACACACACACTCACCCATACCATACATTTAGTATGTGGTCTCTAATCTCAGAAGACGGGAGCAGCAGTTTGGACACAGCTTCCAGTGTCTCTGTCGAACGTTTGAATCATAAGATTTAGTAAAACTGTAACTTACCCACAGACAGCTTTGTAGTAGGTTTCTGCTGTTTTTTTTTGTTAATAATAAACTTTAATATTGAAGTTAATTAAATACAGCACTTATCAAGTAGTAGCTTCACAGATGCACAGCCTTCCACATTTCTCTTCCTGTTCATCTGCTTTTTCTTTTGAGAGCATTGCTAAAGAATTTATAACCGACAGCTGTTTAAGTTTTGATGTCTATTGTTACGGTTTTTGATATTGACATCAATATTTTGCAAAAGTATTTTACTCCATCTTAAAAAGTTAAAACATTAACATTACTGATTAATGGGGCGCTGGTTTAGCTTACTTGGTGGAGCAGGCGCCCCACGTACAGAGGCTGAAGTCCTCGATGCACTCTTCGTAGGCTTGACTCCCGGTCTGCCGATCATTTGGTGCATGTCATCCCCGACTCTCTCGACCAACGTTTCCTGTCTCTCTTCAGCTGTCCTATAAAAAAAGGCAAAGCCAATACGTTTTTTTCTTAAGATTATTGATTAATCTACAGTATATTTTCTATATTATTTAATTCATAATTTCGTGTCAATATTAGAAAATAGTAAAAAATGCTCAACCAAAATATCTTGTTTCATCCACACGTCACTGCAGTAGTTGTAACGACTTTAGGTTTTTTCTGCATTAATGAATGAAAAATGATTTAAACAATTTATTGTCAAATTAGTTTGACATTTGAATTAATTCGAAAGAAAGAAAATCTAAATCTATAAAACATACAGAAGGTTTATAATAATGTCAAAAATAAGTTCCATTTATAAAATATTTCAATGAATACAAGATGGAGCATCCCCAACAGTTGACATGTTGTCTCTTCTGTTTCATATTGTGTCTTTTGATTGGTCATTTGTCACTGATTCCCGTTTTAGAAGATAAAAGCCTGTGTTGTATGTGTGCAGGTGAGCCTGACGGTGGATCACCCACAGAAGGTTTTGCTGATGGGTGACGCTCAGGACTACGGCACCTGCAAGGCCGCGAAGAAGAACGGAGACCCCTGCTCTCAGATCGTCAACATGGTGGGTGAATTTTCCTTTCTCTAGATGTATCAGCCTCACTTTTTTATCCATTGAGTCTCATTAGGAATCAGTATGCCATCATCATCTTACAGATGTTTCTGTGTGGTTGTGGCTTTCCAGTTTGAGTGCCAGTACTGCCAGTATCACGTCAAGGCCCAGTATAAGAAGATGAGCGCGAAGAGGGCCGATCTGCAGTCCTCGTTTTCTGGAAAAGCTCCAAACAAGGTGAAGGGGAAAGGTGCCGGTGGTGGCCTGAGGGACCGCCTGTGTCAGGACGGCTTCTACTACGGCGGTGTTTCCTCAGCCGCCTGCGCCGCGTCAATGTGAGTGATGAAGTCGTTTAATTGATCTGTTTCCCATAAATTCTCACTTTAAAGCACACCATCTAATTAATGCAGAAATAATTTTTAAAAATGTGTGTCCTACTGCTCCTGATCAGCAGACGCTCTAGTAGATAACAGTGCATACAGAGGTCACAGCCCTGTCCAATTTGGAGACTGGTGGCAATTATATTTGCACTTTAACAGTGCATGCTGAAAACAATTTGTACTTGCTAACTGCAACTTACAGAGCCAGGAGCAGTGTGTGGGAGCTGTTTCAGTAACAGGTCTGTGTGTTGCAGAACGGCGTCCAAACCCAACAAACCGGCCCAGAAGACTCTGGACAAGATGTTTGTGAAGGGCTCCGCTCAGCTCGTCAACCAGGCCAAGAGGCTGGGTAAGAACTGATCTCTAACACGTTCAGGACGGCCTGTTTCACCAAATCCTGCCTAAGTGCATATTTACTGGCATATAAACTGAGTCAATAAAGTCTGTTAGCAAACCCTTTATACGTTGCTAACCTTTTATATGTCTTGTGAGAGTTTATAAGTTTAAATGTTCTAAGAGTAAAATGACATCCTCCACATTTCATCTTTTAGGGGTATGTTTATCTTAAACACTCTTAACCTTATTTTGTAAAGTTGTTTAAAAATGTGTCGATGTTTTAGGTAGTAAGAAAGTATCTTTATAATACTTGATTTATTAGGGCCTCTACAAAGTGAAACAATGCTGAAAGATTGCCCCATAAAGGAAAAAAAATTGTAATCGTTTTCTGCTTGCTTGTTTGTATTTTTCAGCCGTGCAGTCCGGTGAAGTTTCCGGTTGTTCAAATGAGTTTAAAAGCCTGATGTCGGTACCGACACCCGGAGCTCTGCAGCTGAAGAAGCACCTGATACAGGGCAGCCAATCAGGTACACAACATGGAACCATCTCTGTGCTGTTGACTTCTAGCTAATTAAGAACTGATTACACTTATTTTATTTATGTATTCCTGTGCTCTGACATCTCATGGCCTGTCCCTCATATATTTCTAGACACACAATATTTACACTCGCAGATTTGATCAGATTCGACCTGTTTCAGTGTATAGACCAAGTATTTATCCAAAAATAGATTATGAAGAACTTATAGACCAGTTCCAGTCATGTTTTAAGACATATAAAATGTCTGCTTGAAATAATAAATTGTGTCTGATATGTTTTTTCTGCAAAATACGTTTAATTACCTTGTAAAAATCCTCCCAAAGCATCTCCTCCTTCTCTCTCATTAGAAATTCCTGAATCTACTTAGGCCCCGCCCACTTTGCACATTTCCAACCGCCCCCTCCGTCGCCAAAACACAACACGTCTCTGCCATCGTTTAGTGGCAACTTGTTGAAACTTAGCTAGCTTGAAATGTAGTAATTAGCAGTAGTCAGTAGTGAGTTTGCAAAAATGACGATGGCGGTTACAGCTGGCTTGTGCATCGCTGAAGTGGTTGCCATAGGTTACACATAATGATATGCATAGCGTCGCCCCGTCCATTAACGGGATTGGCTCCTTAGGTTTGTGACGTCTCAAACCTGCCAATCTGAATACATGTTGTTCAGCCTGTCCAAAGCAGACAGGCCCAGCCATGGAGATGACTGCTGATGTTGTCCCTGATATGTAGCACATGAAGAACACCACATGGAGACGTTACGTTAAACACTTGATTTTCTCTGGAGGGACTCTTTACGAAGTTCAGTCGAATCCCAGAACAGTGTTTAATTGAGGAGCTGTTAATTTTAAATCAAGTCCAGTTATGATTGTTTCTCTTTTCGTTATAATCTTATTCAATTTTTATTTATGAAGAGCATTCTTAGGCATCATTTTACACTCTGTATAACAGCAAATACATAAAGCATTGTGCACACATCAAACATAAAATAATATACAATAACAGTAGAGAGAGGAAATAGAAAATACCTAAAAATGATTAAGGCACGTTTACTATATTCAATCTTATGAAGTCAGACTTTGCATGTTTAAATGTATTCTGCCAACTTGGTCAGAAAAATAAATTCTGTTTGCCCTTTGAGGAAATCATTTATTTTATTAATTTTCAACTTAAAATGACATCGTTAAAAACTTAGATAAATGTACTTTTATGAGGCTTACATAGAAAATGTATCCCTTTCCTACAGCACTCACATTATTCTTCCTCTCCTATCCTTTGCGACTAAAATCCTTTAAATATAGCAATGAACTATTCATGAACCTGTTTTTCATCCTCAGTCCCCAAAGATGCAGCTGGAGCTCCAGTGCAGTCCATCTCCGCCTCAGACCTGCTGAAGCAGCAGAAACAGAAGCAGCGGGAGCTCCAGGACATCCGCAAACGCAGGGCAGACGAGATCCAGAAAAGGGTGCTGCAGAGCTCTGCAGTGCCCAGACCCGGGTCATCGTTACCGGGGAGAGGTGGTCTCATGTCACCAAAAGCAGCTTCTGAGGCCCCCAAGACCACCCACAGCCCCAAAGCTCCAAACACCCCCACCCTGGGGCGAGGCTTCTCTGAGGGGGAAGACATCCTCTTCTTTGAGAACAGCCCGCCATCCGCCCCCGCCCCCAGTGCTCTCAGCCTATCAGCTGCTAAGCTGGCTGCTCTGAGGAAGCTGAGGGCCAAAGGGGCGGGGCTGGAGAAGGAAGACCCCAACGCTGTGAAGAGGAAGAGGAGCAACGACGGTGAGATCAACGCCAGAGTGGAGAAGAATCTCACCTCCCCCAACGGTGCGCACACAGTTCACATTAAAGATGTCATTCATACTTTCTTTTTAATACCTTATTTTGTATTTTGTTGCTGCTGATTTAATCATCAGGAAATCATTCAGTTATTCAGAACTTTATTCATGACAGAGGACGAGGAGCTCACTGAAGAATTTGAAGACATTTGAGCACTTGATTTGATTAGTAGAATTTAGATTTCTGCGGTTTCTATAAATGTTCTGTATATGTTTGAACCCCTCCTTTTACTCACATTGCAGGTGAATCGTCAAGTAAAGAGGAAGAGGAACCGGTCCAGAAGAAGAAGAGAGAACAACTCCAGTACGTGCAGTCAGAGGAGTTTCAAAAGATCCTCAACGCCAAATCTCGCCACAATGTTATACTGCAGGCGGTAAGACAATGACACTTCCTGCATGCGTCTATTAAAGACTTGTTTTCCTAAGCCTATTTTGATGTACTGCAAATATATATATACATATAAGCAGAGGTCTTCACGGGTCCAAAATGTCATGCCCGAACCCAAAGAGACCCGGAAATGTACGACCCGGTGCCTGGCCGTGCATATAATCCATCCTCCGCCGAGAAAGTTCATAAAATGCTTCCAGGTTTTCTGTTATCCATGTCGTGTTGATAAAAACACCAACGCTAATCCACTAGTTATTTCAGATCAAAAGTCCACTTGCTGTCACGCAGACGGATGACAAATGCACGGCTCGTTTAGAAGCAGCGTTGTCGCTTTGTTGCATCCAGAATAAAAAAGTAACTTTGATTATTTTTCCTTTTGAACAATGATAACGATTAGTCTCTGCTACAGCTGCTAACGTTAACATTTGTAGTTTGCTATCGTCCGTGTTGTCCGACTCTTGTGACACCTGACCCTTCACCTTCCTGAGCAAAAGCAGCTGGAGCACTCGCTCAGTCAGGTCATTGGTGGCACCTTGTGGCCATAGCTGCACTTTGCTTGCACTTTCTCTTTCATCATGACCAGCCCTTTCTAATCACGGCCGGGTGTTCGAACCCCGAACCCGGGGCTCTAGAACGAGTCGTGACCCTTCCCAGGTCCTAGGGTTCCGGTGGGCCCGTGAAGACCTCTACATCGAAGATCTGATTTCTCCCTTTTTTTTCTATTTCATTAACACATTGTAAAATGTGTGTGAATGAAAGACATTTATACACTTAATGTCCTCACTCTCTCTCTCTGTCTCTCTCTCTCTCTCGCTCTCTCTCTCTCTGTCTCTCTCTCTCTCTCTCTCTCTCTCTCTCTCTCCCTCTCTCTCACTCAGGCTGAGTACCAGCTGCAGGAGCGCTACTTTGATCCTCTGGTGAAGAAGGAGCAGATGGAGGAGAAGATGAAGGGCATCAGAGAGATGAAGTGTCGTGCTGTTACCTGTAAAAAGGTATTAAGTCAAATTTCCACATATATGAATGTGTCTATTTTGTTCTAAATTAAACTTTGAGATAATGTTGGTGACCTGGTATCAGTCTCCTTGGATAGTCCGGCCCAATCCCATTCTCCACCCATAAAGCCTGAGCACTGATCCTTACGGACTTTAATGATGTCGGGCTTGAGTCTGTGAGGGTTTGAGAACTGCATAAGAATGAGGAATGGGACACAATATTATTAAAGAATTAGAAAAAAAAGCCAACCTCCATAGTGAAGAGATTGGAATTTGGCCTCTCTCTGGTACAAGTAGGAAATATAACCTGTTTTTCCCATGTTCCCTTGCTTCCAGTGTAGCTACACCTACTTCAAGCCGGCTGATCGATGCGTGGAGCAGAATCATGATCTGCACTGGCACGATGCCATGAAACGTTTCTTCAAATGTCCCTGTGGACAGAGAGCCATCGCTCTGGACAGACTGCCCAACAAGCACTGCAGGTGAGATTCTTCATGTCCCTGTAGCTGTAGTCATCTCTCTCTCAACTGAAACACGTTATAACTAATGTTGTTTTATGTTTTCAGTAACTGCGGGCTGTTTAAATGGGAGCGTGACGGGATGCTGAAGGTATGATCTCTCACTGAGTAATAGATTACAGCTCATTTACAAATAAAAAACGTTCCTATTGTGAAAGAAACAGAGCTGATGTCGCTCTTTCTTCTTTAATTGCAGGAGAAAGCTGGACCTAAGATCGGCAGAGAGCTTCTCCAGCCTCGAGGAGAGGAGCACGGAAAGTTCCTCAACAGCATGAAGTGACCACACCAAGCCGGTTGTCGAGGGGATGTGTGTTTTTATTTTTGTAATTTAAGTATCATAGTAGCATTTTTACATTTGTATAAATTATGTTTTTGAAAGTTTGATGTTTTGATATTGATCGTGGAGATTTGAATATGTGGAGATGTTTGAAACGAGCTGATTAAAGTAAGAATTTGAAAGGTACCCAAGCTCTTCTTTATTGCATAAGTAGGGCGCTGTTACATGACTGCCTTTAAGAGTCCCATCTACTCTTTCATATTTGGTTCACAGTGACTCGACCTGGCTTCTGTATCAGGACACAAAAGTCCTTAAAACACCCTCCATGTGTTTCCATGATGACTACTGTAGCCAGGTGGCCCTCTCTGAAGTCTGCGAGCCGATCCACACATGTCCTTTAACAGGGAAGCTCTGGGTTGAATCACAGTTAAAAGATCAAACAGCTTTTGTATTTGAAGCTATGTTATTAGTTCAGCTTGAGTGCCATGCCGCATCATTTGTGGGTTTAATTTGCCCTCATTATCCCGTTGCTTCTTTCTTTCCCCCCCTTTCCCCACCTCCTCTCTCTCTCCTTTGCCCAGTTTCTGTCTAATATTTCCACTCTGGAATGTGGAATTAATTTCAGCCTGATGACTTCTGCAGCTCACCTCATCTTTTTTTATTCCAGGCTGCCTCCCTTTCCTTTAAATACCACGAATACCAGACAGGGCTCGGGTGAGTCAAAACACATTAGTGCTCTTGGTATCAGGAGACTCGTCTTTGTCATTTTGATTTAAAGATGTAAAAATATACGTGCATGCCTCGAAAAACAAGTCAGTTGTTAATGTAAGAAGTTAATTTATTGCTGCTAAAGCTGCAATCTGACATGAAACACAATGTAAAGCTTTTATGTGCATGTAAAAAAAAAAGTAAGCATGCAAAACATACAGTATAATATCCATTTAATGATAAAATGTGGCTTACAATACAAAAACTGCACTTTTAATACATTTTACAGTTGGAAAAGGAGACGCATATTGCACAATTTAACTTTCATAAAAAAAAGACAAATAAACCTTTATCTTGTAGATAAAAGTATAGAACAACATGGAGACAACTCTCAAAGTGTCAGGAATCAATGTTAGTTACAATATGAAGCTGCTGCTCAAATGAGAGGTGCTATTGCTCGGCCCTCCATGTGACAGTCGCTCAGTGGAACCAGTAGTAGCGAGGGTATTGGCCGTCGTAGTGATACTCTCTGAACTGCTCATTCTTCTCACTTGTTCTCTCATCTTGCTCTGTGGATCAAAACAAGAGTTGAATTAAAGTTTGCTATACTCAATATTTTTATATTAAAGATCTCTGTTTCGTTCCCTTTGGCGGCACCTATGGCGACAAAACGGTAATTGCGAGAGCACACTTCCCAGATATCCAGACAGTGTTGCACGTGTGACGTCCACGGTTGTAAATCTTGATTTTCCTCGCTGCTAGCCGTATTCCTTTTTAGACTGTTTCTTTTCTTTGTTTGTTCAGCCATAGTAGATTACTGTTTACTCGTGACACTTGCAGAGACCAGAAAAGCAGCCGCTTAGCTCCGCCTTCCCTCTCTGGCAGACCAACCACTGCTGGGTGATGGAAAACGCGTCACTACCTGGGTGCCGCTTGGGATTTTGTGATTGTTACCTCATTAGGCGATACATAGTGACTTAACAGACATTTATTTACATGAACATCTAGGAGGTTGTCACTTTAACAAAGGAACATGTGTCTCCTGCCCGTGCCAGCTGGGGTCAATAGTAGGGGTGATCTTAGTGAGAATGATCTTTCAACTTCGCAGCTCCCCTAAGTAGAGTTTTTGGCTTCTTTAAGGTAATTGCCTACTGTCTGCCAGTCTGAACCGTGTTTTCGGCAACAGCAGGCTGCTGTTTATAGCCGATAAACTCCCTGTATGTTACCTTTGCAGTACAAATGAATAAAAATTCAAATATACACAACATGCACACCACACATAGACAAACATGCACACACACATACACACGAAAAAAGTGTTAAAAGTGTTGAGTGTTGGGGCAACTCTCAGGTCCTCAGGGAGGCACTCCATCGTCTTGGGGCATAAATACTGAAAGTGGCCTCCCCTGCTTTGGAGTTCGTACATGGGGTAGTCAGAAGACCACCTTTGGTCTGTGGACCAAAGAGTTCTAGCTGGGTTGTAGCTGTTTAGCATGCATTTTGTGTACTCAGGAGCAAAGTCATTTAGAGCTTTGTACACAAGTAGGAGAATTTTACACTCAATCCTTGTTTTGATGAGGAGCCAATGAAGTGATCTAAGAACAGGTGTGATATGAGATGCGAGACGCGGGGGTACACCCTGGACGGATTGGCAGTCAATCACAGGGCTGACACATAGACAGACTTTCACGCTCACACTCACAGCCATTTTTAGAGTCACCATGAACCTAACGAGCATGTCTTTGGGCTGTGGGAGGAAGCCGGAGTACCCAGGGGGAACCCACGCATGCACAGGGAGAACATGCAAACTCCACACAGAAAGAACATATTGTTCGAACAGGGATTCGAACTCTGGACCTTCTTGCTGTGAGGCGACAGCGCTAACCACAAACCACCCAAAACATGGCTTATCTTTTATATAAAAGCCCAGTCACGTCTTTATAGTTAGCAGTTCTTAGTTTAGAAACCAACACTGCAACTATATCACACGGGACAGTCAACCACAGGAAAGATTGTTAGCTTCGGGTGGACCACAAATGGACACTTTGATTTGGTGTGGAGTCTCAGGCACTCTGCTGTGGTCCGAAGGCTCGTGGGTGCCATGAAGTCCACTCGACATCCAAACGAGAACACTGTCTTCCCTCAATGTGTCCTCTCTATTGGGCCTTCTCGTGACAGCTAACATTCCAGTATATCTCAGGCTTTTCTCAAGGACCAATTAAGGTTAGCCCTCACAACATGATGCAAAGTGGCTAAATTGGCTTGTGCTTACTGATGCGAAGTCTCTGTGCTATATCGTTCTGTTTTATTTAGTGTCACAGAACAAAGGTTTTTATGTTAAATATGAGTATTTTCAGTTGGGGTTTAATGAAGGGTTAAACCGTCATTTGGAATTAAAAGCAGCTGCACTCAGGTCTTACCGTCACGCTCCTCCTCCACGTAGTTCTCGAACTCATCCCTTTGCTCCTCGTTGTACTCCCTCCTCCGCTCGTTTGCCGTGAGCCTTACCCTCTGCTCGGCTGAGGAGAGAAAAGGGGAGAGGAGAGCTTATGTGGAAGCCAACAGTTTTATCTGTGGACACACACTCACATGTTCCTGATAGATGATGCAGGTGCAGCCACTGCACGTTAAAAACAACCCACTGTTTTGTCTACTGTGTGATTTGTAGGTATGCTAGTTGCATGGCTCAAGTTAGTCTGCTAGCTGGTTAGTATGGGCTCAAAAATGGCTTCAGCTGTTTGGTGGGTTATTACATTTATTGTCGCAGAGGATGAGTCCCTGACTTTTCTTTCCTTTTTTTTCAATAGGACAGTTGATAGAGTCAGAAATGGAAGAGAAAGTTGGAACGACATAACAGCAAAGTACCTAGGGTCAGAGACGAACCTGGGGTCGATGCGTCAAAGGCTGGGTTTCTGTACATGGGGCACGCACATGCTTTAGCCAGAGCTAAACCGACGCCCCAGTCCCTGGCTTTTCAAGAAGTACCATCATTAGGTCTTTGTCGAATTGGGTTATATTCTGGCTGAAAAGGACAAATGTGATACAAAAGCCCAGAGTTCAACTTCAGATGACTGCATGTTTTATTTGTTCTGGATGGAAATTGCAGCACATTGAAATTAATTTGGACTGCTGTTGTTTTGGCCTTGTTGGCCACCGTAGAGTTATGACTAAAGCCAAAGCAAAAATGTTCCATCCTAAGCTACAAGGTGTAGTTTTTGCTAATAAGCTAGTAAATGTTAATCTATGGTCAAACATGGTTAACAAGCTAAACATCAGCATGTCGCTTTCTCATTGTAAGCATGTTAGTAATCTAACATTTAGCCCAAATCACAGCTGTGCCTAATTAGCCTCAAAGAACAGCTAGCGTAGCTGTAGATCTGTAGTCTTGCTAACTGGAAGCTCAGTGGAAAACCCCAAACATAAGACCAAAGTTGTGTAAGTAACTTGTGTTCACACAAATTAAATATTAGATTTACAAGAGTGTGAGTATGGTGGGGTTTAAAAAAACTAATAAATGTGGGTAACCCACACCACATACTGTAATGTATTGGAGTTTTTGTAAAGACCTCCACCCTGCAAAACCAAACATCCCCACCTCTACAGGCACAAGGCAGCCACTGTACATTAGACATTACTGCGCTGTTTGTGTTTTTCTTTTGAGTCCATCATTTGTTGATTCACAACATGCTTGTAGTGGATTACAGGGAGTGTGAGGATTACAGCACAACATGAATGTATTCACATAGACCTCCGTCTACACTGCAAACTTATTTTCCCTCCAAGTAGGCCAGTGATTATCCGTCCTGAACCTATGTTCCAAAATGTAACAAATTGATCAAGTATCGTAATTTATATTAGCATTTAGTCTACGAATTGGAAGACTCAAGTTTGGGTCTAAGAAATGATGTTCTTTTATTTTTCTAACCTCTAACTCTCTTATTTCAGAATCCTAAGTTACATCATAAGAAGTTTCTGGAAGACCACCACTGCTTTATGAAAACTGATCTGAAGCCACACCAGGTTCTGCAATCATCCAACATCTGGTGAAAATATTGCATGTGCCTGATTTGTATGTCGGACCAGCAGGGATGAAATTTGTTTTTATCTTTAGTACATTTTCGTCTTATTTTGTTTTTCGGCTCACAAACAGATATTTTCAGAATTAGTGCCAATTGAGGTAGACTCTCACAATTAAGACTTAACAAATGACCATTTGTAAGCACTGAGCCCCAGAGACTGGCCTTAAGGCCTAAGCAACCTCTGCATCACTTTTCGGCCAAAACCTGGCAAGGAACATTTTTTTCAAAGAATGTGGACCTGTTTGTCCGGAGCCGAGGCCCCGTTGGTTGCTCTGATGGGCGGGAAAGGTGAAATGAGCCATTGCGTACTTTCCATAAAAGATGAAAATCTACATCATCAGCAGCATTTGGGCATGAAAATAAGTTGTTTTGTATTTTCAGGTTTCTCCTAAACCCTCCACATGAGTGTGTTTGTTCATTTGATTTGAGGCGTGTTGCCTTTGTGAAACGTCCTGATGCTGGCAGTGAAAGAATGAGCTTATTGTACCAAGAAACTGAGAGTGGGAAGCCTGCTCCATACTACCCTGTGACTCCTTCTGCAGCCTCCAGCTTCTGTGTGTGTGTCAAGTTTAAGAGCTGCCACTGTATAGAACAACACCTGCTTGAGTTTCCATTACTCTCTCTGCATTTCTCTCGAACTTTCACAGCTCGCAGTCAAAACCTCAAACCATCGCATCTTCAGAGTCCAACTACAAACCAATAAACCAACACTCCCACATGCACTCACATACAAATGTTGTACGGAAGGCAAAGCATGCCAAAATTTAGACAGTCCACAGTGTGGCCACATGTGGCTACATCGACCACTGAAGCAACACTGAGGCATGAAACCACATAACCCATTAATAAATAAATCTCATTGCCCTGAAGTAGATGGTTCAAAAGAATGCATTCTGAGCACACAACTACTGTAATCTTAAGCTAAACAAACACTGAAGAACTTACCTTGGTACTCAGCATAGTATTGAGGTGAGCGGCGATTGCGGCGTCTGAAGAAGTTGGAGGCTTCTGACTCAGGCATAAACAACTGCGGTGCTGCCCCTTCAAGTAAAAGGTCAAAAGGTGAGTGTTGCGTATGGAGGCCATGTGGAGCAATAATTTTATGTGATATTATTGTAAGTGTTTGAACAGGTATCACCTTTATGTTCGCCTGCTTTTGAGTCGTCTTTGACTGCTGCATTTTCCACAACACTGGAAACTGAGGTATGAGGAACAGGAGAAATGATCATTACTTCACACTAAGATCAAAACATCAAAACATCAATGCAAAATGTCTTTACTGATGAGTATTAAGTAAAAAAAATGGGCGGAATGGGATTTAAACGTGCTTATGTCTGTATTCCAAAATAAAATGGACCATACAACCTCACTTTCCAGCCTCTGTGCAGGCACACAAATCCTACCTACACAGTTTGATATTTGTGCCGAATATAATGCACACTACAATGCATTGCTTCAGTCAAAAAGAATGTGCCACAGATTGAACACATGAAAATGGCAAACAAAAAATATTTGGAAATTGAAAATACGGAATACAAATAATTTGTCACACAGGATAACAATTACAAGGAGCGCCTTGGAATGCCACATGGCTGCATGCAAACAACTGTTGCTGGTTTGATTCCTCAAAAGTTAAAAACAAGAATAGAATGTCAGATGGACCTCTTTCATCATATATGGAAGTCCGCAGGGGCCATAATTGTACCTATACACATTTTAAATATAGCAGATTGAGTCAAGATTGAAATAACCGACAATAACTTTTATTAATTACTTTCAATCACAGGACGTCTCTCCTTGGATCATCCATCTACAAAATTTAAAATATTCATTCAGATTAGTGTTGCTCATTTCCATAATTAATTTTACCACGCCCAGTTGTTCACTGACTGGTCTGCCGCACAGCTGTTGTTTGGCCAAATGTCACTGTGAAAACTAAACAACTGAGATTCTGGCGGTCGTTGAGAAGACTTCTGGCGGTCGTTGAGAAGACTTCTGGCGTGTGTCAGATAAAATTGCAGGTTTTGACTAGATCTTTAAATGAGGGAAAACATGTTTCCTTGGTATGCTCAGCCAAAAATCGGGTGTTTACTGTTTACTTTACTCACTTGCCAATATTCATCCAGAGAACAGGACTTTAAACTTTTATTCAAATATATGACATTGAACAACCAGCATTTCTGTACAAATTGACTTTTACAATTTACAAAAAGGATTTACACTGATCGCTATTTTCCCTTAAATGATTGGCTGAGATGAAGTTTAAAAAGCTGAAATCTTAAATAAATAAATACAACTTAAGAATAAACTCTGACCGATTCAAACTGACACCCACAAAAGGCCTACGGTAATTTAAGGCAACAATATACAACCAGATTTAACAATTTTTCCAATTTTTTTCCAATTTTTTCCATTTTTAAGGATAACAGCGTGTCACTGCATTATACCCTCAAAACTATTTTCCTCATCTCCTACAAAAATGTATAAGCCAAAAAGATCTTTTCCCTCCACCCACCCAGACAAGGTACTCACAGGTGAGGATGAGGAGGATGGAAAGCAAAGGGAGCACAAATACTCGAGTCCAGGACATCTTGAGAGAGGAAAGCGATGACTTTACCGGACTAAACAGTACACCTAACTGAACTGAACTGAGAGAGGAGAGAAATATGAAGGAGGAAGGTGGCAGAGGCAGGGACAGTGGAAGAAAGTGGGAGGAGGAAAAAGAAGAGAAAGGCTCAGAGAGATGGGAGGGAAACTACTGGAATTTCAATTGCCCAAGGGAGAAGATGAAGAAGAAAACAAGGATGAAAAGGAGGAGTGATAAGGTAAGGAGAAGAAGATCAGAGCAGAGTGGAAATCAGGATTTTGTTTATATGGAAATCAAATTTCTTTTTTTATTTACCCAATTGGTATGGAGTTAAAAATATATAAACTGCAATACCCCGACATCCTGTATTGTGAGATTTGATTTGGTGATTGAATTTACAAAATAGGCTACCAATATTTTTTTCTACATACTATATTTTAAAATTGGGAGTTAACAGTTTTTCTTGATTGCTTTGACCTGCTTAAAGAAACTGGGATCCACTCGGTTTTCATCATCACTGTCTCAGCAGAGCACAAGACACCTCTTTCAAATATGTTAACCCTTTCTCATGGGATTGACACACAGATGTCATTCAAGCAGTCCAAACTCCATTGTTTTAGCTATGGTAACCAAACAGAAACCATCTGTTCCCAACTATTAGAAACTACCTACATCAGTATGAAATCACTGAAGCACCTGTTTGACACTCCTTCACACAAATCTTCAATTAGCAATCAGTCTGCAGGCCTTAAAAGGTACAGCTTCTGTGTTGTTCTTTGCTAACATGGATGGAAGAGGTCTAAGGCAGATGAGTATCAATAGTGCCTATTTCTTATACTCTGCAGTTATAGATTTTTATACTTTACTGTAATAGATTTTATTTTTATGTTCTTCATTTCTTATACTCTAGTAGATTTTATTTTGGTTTACATGTATTTTGTGTAATATTTACAGTATTTCAGTTTTCAGCCAAAGTTTGAAAAAAAGAATCAATGGAATCAATAAAATTTGCATCAAAACATTTCTGATTCTGGATCCAATTCTTTGCAAGAAGGCAAATTTGACAACAAATGCCCCTTGCATGACAGCAACCTACAGTAATAGGCTACAATGACAAGCAATGGTGCACTGATTCGCACTGTGTGCTGTATTTTGTATTTTGTTGTCCACTGTGTAATGGTTGATTGGAAGAGCTCATACACTTGTTTGCAAGTTGTGTTGTTTGAAGGCAAAATTTGCTTTTGTTGCATATTTTAAATGTTTTGGCACGGTTAGAGCCTTTTGCAAACAAAATGTGTCATTTCGACCATGAGTGCCACTGTTTCAGCCTGTGTGTTAACTGTTTTGAAAATGTGGAGTTTGAGTTGACTGCTGCATCAAAGCAATCAAGAAAAACTGTAATAGGTCAAGCACACAACGTAAGCACTACACACTATATTAACTTGATGTGCTAACATGTTTGCTAATCTGTTAGCAGGAGATTGTTGTTTGCATAATCCTATTTAAGTTGATTATAAATGCTTGAGCCTTCTTTATTTTATGCAGCGGAAAGTAAAGACTTCATTATTCAATAACATTGTGGTGTATGTTCAGTGCTGACTTCCTTACATTCTGCTACGCGCATGTAAAACATGACAGTATGCAGTTGGCAGCTAACTGAGAGCAAGAGATTGTTGTTAGCATGTTTCTCTTGCCACCAGCTAATGTCAGCGTTCAACCACTTCCAAGCTAACATTACCATTTGATATTGTTTAACAATAGGAGAGTCACAAATTCCTAGTTGACGGTAATGATAGCTAGCAATTGTTTGAATGCTAACGTTAGTTGTTGTGTCTAACCTTTTGGTACCTAATGAGTTATCAAATATGTTGTTTTACCTTGAAATGTGACCTGATTTTCACAAAACTGTTAGCGAGCTTAATTTACTGTTAGTGATGAATTGAGATAATGTTGGCTAGGAAGTGGCTGAATGCTAATGTTAACTGTTGAGTTATCAAATAAATTGTTTAAAATATGACCTGATGTCCGTTGTGATTTTTACTATCCTTTGCTGCTGATCAAGCGAGAAGCAGTAAATAAAATATAGTCAGAATCACTAAGGATGGAATGTAAGTAATCATACAAGCAGAGAGAACCACAAACTCTTTACTGCTTTACCTTTTTGAAAGATAGAGGACGAGAGCATAAAATAGTGTCAAACACTGGTATTTGTGTTAGCTTCAAGATTAATTCTAGAATGTTCACATGCTGGTTTGTATGCCGTCTAGTTTGGGTGGATGAGTTGACCTGAATGAGGACACATCTCTCACAACGAGCCAGACCAGGCAGAGATTCAACCTGAAGGTCAATGGCCCGTTTGGGTATGGGGATAAAGTTCATACAGATTTTGATACATACTATTTGTAGAGATGCAATGTGTTTTTTGTACTTTGTTTTAAGCCTTAGTTAAATGTAACTTTACTGGCCAAAGTTCACTAAACCGTATTATATGAGCTATATAGGTCAGTTTGATTTGACTGTTTCAAAGACAAAGTTGAAAGCTGAAATCAACCCTAAATGTCCTCAAAACAAGATTTAATACAATTATAGCTACACTATTTAATCACAGATTAGACATGTGGTGCTCAGTAATTATGTCTTACTCTTGTTGCCTTGTATTTGATACTCTTTTGTTCATTGTTACCTTTCTATAAAAATGACGTGTATATCCCTTGCAGGCAGAGTATGTGCAGGTAGTAACATCTTGATGCCGCCCTGGACCCCCCCATTATCATTCCAGGTATGAACGATCACACTATTTAGTATACAAACCTTAATGCACCAACTTGTGGTGCATTAAGTTTCCTATGAATTTTTACTCTGACTGTGTGTGAAGTGGTGAAATCTGAAATGTGTTTCAGTTTCCTTCGTTGGAAACTGGGCAGAGTCGGCAGCCACTTTGCGTAGGAAATGGACAACAGATCTGAAGTCTGGGGAACATTTGGCAGTAAATGAGGCTACAGTTAGAGTTCTTTGTGAGGAACTATTTGATGTGTGTGAGTCTCTACGTTAATGTAAATGTGCTGGTGTGTGCACGTACAAAGGTTTCCTTTATATATCTCTTTTTTTGTGTCCATGTTTTTGCATTATGTAGGCGTATAAATGCTAATGCTCCTAAAGCATGTGTTTTTTAAAATATCATAGGGTGTGCGGTCCATATGTATTTCTGTTTTTATGTGTCTCTTTGTGCATTTGCGTTTCTCTGTGTGTGTTTGTAAGCTTCTACATTTTGGTCCTCCTGCATGTGAATCAATTTCCTGCCTGTCTGAATGAAGCTATGAGCTGTGAGCTTCCCTTTGGGTTTGAACAAAGCCCTGTTTGAACACCCACTCTCACACACACTCACAAACATAGCTGTACTGGATCAGGTGCTTTTTGGGGAACCAGGAAATACTGGGCCCCCATCTTAAAACTGCCAAACCCTTTGAGACCAACATGTGACTGTTCAAATGTCATTCAGGGTTGTGCAACTTCCTCTGATGCACCTAACACAGTGTGTGTGTATGGAAGGCAAATTCAGCCGGAAAATAATAAGAAACTATTGAAGAGCCTAAAATTACTGAGATTGATGCTATCCACTTTCAGGCTAGCTAGGGCTTTAAGAAATGTCACGTGGCTCTCAAGCAGCTTGTTTACTTGAAAATAACCTGCTTTCGATTGTGCAGCCAGATAAGAGATTCAAAATGAATCACTCATGGTGATTAGACAGCAAGAGGGCAGATGAGTACAGTCTTATCTGATCTGACTTCGTTTTGTTGCATGACAAACGTCCTTATCATAATCTCTTGTTTTTCTCTCTGATCATATTATCAACCATATTCACACTGCAGCCATTTTCCTCTGATGTCATGCTCAGAGTGGGATATTCGCAAGTCCTCAAATACCAACACCTCAGCCGTGTCCCAATCCAGGGGCCTACGAAGGGCGTATTTGAAGGCCGATTGCGTCACAGTGGCGCAACAAAGGATGTCCCAATTTCGAAGGCTCCCCCAGATGCGGGCGAGATGGCGGCCTCTGATGTTAGTTATGCTAGCTAGTTAGCCCGCTAGCTGAGGGTAACGGCTGGAACAGCTGGTGATGCAAACAGGAAATCATCTTTATACCAGACCATCTAATTTCAGTTTGGCTTTACTGGTCTACACAGGCTATGAATGGTGCGTCCTCCGTAGGCAGCCTCCTTTGAAGCCTGCAGCCCCTGGATTGGGACACAGCTCTTGTCATACCCTTGGTAATTTCATTAAAGTGCATAAGCTACCCTTAAGTGTCTGCATTAGAAACATGGCTTTTTAAACCAACTCCAATGTAAACCCATCTGCAGCAATATTTGATGCTAACAGCAGAAAGACTGATGGGTCAAACAACGTGTGATTTTGACCCAGGAGATGAGAGTTGGAGACCTGTATAATACTAAAAGTAAATGTTGAGTTATTGCTTTAACCCACACCATGCTGTTTATTCCAACCTAAACATGTTTTTACCATGTGCGCCTGTATTTCACACAGGAGTTGCTACCTTGTGCATCTGGGTGTGACAAAGTGACAGTATTTGATAACCTGGACTCAGCAACAAAATGAACGAAAGGAATATTTTTGTTTTATAAATACATTTCTTAATTGATTTATTATCATGAATATGATTGTGTTAATGATAAAATTATTATTTTCATATTTTAATAAATGACTGGCTCTTAATTCTGCTGTTGCTGCTAATATCTCTTGACCCTACTGTTATACCTGAAGCTTTACAGGAAAGCACAACAAAGTTGCATTATGGCATTAATTTTTTTTATTTATGTTAGTAAAATATTGCATTTTTCACAGTGGGAAAGAAAAAAAAACATCCATTCTCTCATCAATCTGTTACATCAACACAAAATTAACACACTTATACATTTATAAGGCAATATAAGGTCAAGGCCTCTGTTAGTGTCAATCAACAAGAGCTAAAATAAACCGTCACCATTCACATTTCTCCTTAAACACTGCTCTCATTACGCTCTCTCTCTCTTGCTCTACTTTATCTCTCTGTCATTCACAATAATTCTTACATTTCTCAACTCGTCACCTGTGAAATCCACATCCCTTACCTTTCCATTTCAATGAAACACATTTAGACATTCTAGGATGAGTTCACAATGTTCATGTTCTCGTTCAAGTGCTCGTTCAACTGCATTCTGTGCTTTAAAATGCTGTAAAGCAAGTAGTCGCAAGTCCTGAATGTCAGGCGCCTGATTCTCCTAAGGACAGTGTAGCTACTGGTTTATAAGCAAACTGACAGTTTTGTTATTTCCTGTTTTTTTAGAACAACATGTTCTGGATGACATTTCAGATATATGACTGTGAGCACAAAATCTGAAGCCTCAATTAAATGTACAATAAGTAATTTAAAAATTACAATTCTACATTTAAAATAATTAGCAATAGTGTGAAAAGGAAAATTGGAAAAGATTAATTTTCTTTAAAATGACTTTCAGGAGAAGCATTAAACACTTTCTGTGTCAGGTGAAAACGCCCTGTTGCTTCTTATGCAATCACTATATCAATTTGCTCTCATTTGAGGTCAGTGGTTGGTCACACTGCACACACTGTTTTTTGTAGCACATCTATGGTTTGTTCAAAGAGAAGTCCTCTCTCCTTGCACCAGGCGGCCTCGGAAAGCCCAGGTATCCTGCCGGAGAAACAGAATAAGAGGTCAAAGGGTCAGTTCAATGTTTTAGCTATGCAATCACTTATCTATTATTCATATGTTTTTTTGAATCACGTTGGTTCCGAATACAAATGCTTGTTGCTTTGCAGAGGCTACCACAGACTAAATGTAGCTCATGATGCACATATATAATGAGGGATTTCATTGTTCTCCTCTGCTTGTAAAAAATAAGAAGACATCAATTAGTTATGTTGTTATTGCTACCTGACTGGAGATATAACATGCCGTTATAATTTGACCTTTTTATAAATAGCTGTTTAGCAAATTTTTAATCAAACATTAGGATATCTACCAAGATGTTTGGATGTATCAATGGTGTACTTAGCAGGCTATTTAAAGCACGTCTTCCTCCAAGTGCTCTTTACCGTTGCTGTTATTGGATAAACTTCATGCTGTGTGTAGTGTAACCCACAATAATGGAAAACAATTGACTAAGTGAAGGAGCACATGTCACTTGCTACCAAGTCCAAACATAGAGGATTACACATGATAGTTAGCTAGTGTCTGGCTTTGTGTTCATTCCCGTAATGGTTAAGGTCTCATGACTGCTCTCTCACTGCTTTTAAAGTGTGTACTTGCACAGGGAAACTAAATCTGAACTTAGTTGTATGTTTTCAAAACGAATGCAACGTGATGTAAATGATAAAAAGAAGACTGGTTGCTGTTACTTTTATGCCCCCGGACTACGGTGATGTTTTTATATGCATGCACCTTCTTAATGCCTTCACTCTCTGGATACTGTTTACCATAGAGCATTGAGGTTCATTACAAAGTTAGCTCGCCTGCATTGTCCAATCGTAGACTAAATCACTGGCATGTCCTTTTTGTAATTGTTGTGCGTTGTATGTCTGAAACTTTTTAAAATTGTGCTGCTGCTGTCCTGGCCAGGACACTCCTGTAAAAGAGATTTTTAACTTCCATGAGGCTTTTTCTGGTTAAATAAATGTAAATAAATAAATAAAACTGACCTCGAAGGAAACTTCGCCCATGTCATACTTCCTGTTTGCGATCTCCTTCACCTCCTTCTCTATGTTTTCCTGTGTTGTTCCCTTTACGTCGATGTAATAGCAATCAGCGCTGGCATAGTGGCAGGAGATTGCCTGGAAACACACGTTTACATTTTTAAATTAAAATGTTATGAAATTCATTTTTAGCAAGCCTGTTAATATGTTTTGCTTTTTGTAACGAAATACGAGCATAAAAAACCCAGTCCGCAGATGAAGTATGAAGCTGGCTTGTTAATGCTGGGGCACCAGGTGCATTATGGGTAGTGTAGTACCTTGCGGAAGCCCTTTGTCTGGTTCATACCAGAGCCATGGATAAGCAGCGGATGGAAGAAGACGGTGTCGCCCTTCTCCATCTCCAGGTGCACCCTGGGGTGCTGTGGGTCGTAGTTACGAACACCATGGTACATCTTGTTTACGCCACCCTGAGGCACATGAGACAGTTTAGTTATGCGTGTGTGTAGTCATTTCCTGTAGAATTTTGTGTGTGAGTGTGTGTGTGTGTGTTAATACCTCCCACTCAGGGTAATCGTGCTCCTGCAGGGTGCCGGTGTGTGTTCCCGGCAGGACAACCAGGCAGCCATTCTGTCTGTTCACCTTCTCCATCGCTGTCCAAGAGCAGACGATCCTGTCCGCTGGTCGGAACGGGAAATAATGCAGATCCTGATGCATCGGGTGACGGGACGTCTTCTTACCTTAAACAACAGGAGACATGATTGACATTCCGTTAGCACAGCATTGGCCTGTCGTGTAACGTTTTTCAATTCTACCCATATTTGCAAGCGTACAATATTTTTAATGCATTTCTCTGTTTATTTGGACATTGCCTGTCAGCTGTTGTTATGCAGAATATCATGAAACAGGCGGCAGGAATGCGAAAGTGCTCACTTGAGTGCATGTCACAAAAGGTAAAAACCTGTTTATTATTTCAGTGCTCGATACCTGCATCGGGAGGCTTGTTGATCAGCATTGTGTGCATGGCCATGATGTTGGGTCCAGTGAAACACTCCACATACTTCAGAATCTGTCACAGAAAGGAACATGTTTTAGTCGACAAAATATATACTGTTGGCATGAGTTCTTGTAGTGATTGGTTAAGTCTATGTTATGCTCTCAGCCCTAACCTTAGCAGTGAACTGGGTCATAACTGTGTTGTTTTTGTACTAACACCAAAGGCATGAAATTAGCTTTAAAACTGTGTATCAAATACCATATAATTAGAAGGAGCTTTGTGTGACATACCTGTGGTAAGGCGCAGTACCGGAACAGTTCAGGATCTTCCTGGAAGTCCTGGAGTTTGGAGACCGCTTTTTGATCGGGAACGAACTCTGACTTGACGATCGCCACGTCCCTCATCACTACCAGACCAGGAACCTTCACTTCCTGTCGAGAGATCCGTTCAAACTCCTTCCTGTGGACCACACACAAAAAAGAACACAATTTAAAAAACTCAGAATACAACTGCAGGTCTATGAAAAAGCAATCTCGGATCCGGGAACATGCCGGGAAGTAAGTGATAAACGACTCGCGTCAATACTTCCTTTTCCGCATGCTGCATTGCTACAGAAAGAGAAAACGTTTTCTCGTGATTTGCTTGTTATTAACGGGTCTTACGTTTGCTGAAATTTCAACATCATGATGCAGAATTGTAAGAAGTAAAAATTGAAGCTTTGTCAGGTCTGTCCTCAAGAGGAGAAGAAAACTTAAAATGGTCATTTGTTGAACGGAGGTCGGATCGATCTGATGCATTTGAGGAAGTTGGGAAATCTGAATGCTGCACGTCTTTCGTGACACAGCGTCAAGGGAATTCAGCTCAGGTCAGATCATGCTGATGGGAGCCGGGATGGCATTACGACGCATTACGTTCCGTCTGCTTTTGCTCTCCTCACGGACTGTTTTTCTTGCATGCGCCCGCAGCCTGCTGATGTGTGATTTGTCAATATTACTCGGACTACAAGCGTAGTTCAAACAGCAACCAGAACCAGAATCTACGTCCCTTCCTACAGATTCTACTATGTAGGCTATTCCACTTTGTAGAATCTGTAAATAGAGATTAATGAAAAAGTAAACAGTTTCACTGTGGAGTCATGCATTTATATTTATACGCGTAATTTGCATAGTGCTGATTCTGGTTCTCATTTTTACTTGTATTTAAGAAGTTTATAGGTTCTGTTACTGCTGTTACTACAGTGGTGTGTTAATGCTAGTACACAAGGAGAAAGGTTTTATGATCTTTGCAGTTGCCAGAGTTATTGATGCTCACTTGAACCTGTCGATGTCCTCTTCAGACACCAGATTCTTGACAAGAATGAAGCCATTTTCCTCAAAAGAGAGTCGCTGTTCTGGGGTCAGCAGGTCAGTTTCAACAGTGTACCTACCAAAAGAAGTGAAAACACACTACAAAATCATCAAATGTTAAAAAAATGTTTATCTGCAATGGAAATTATTGGCAGCCAGTGTACATGTGAATGTTGCATTAATCCTACTGGATTTATAGTGAATTCCAGTTTCTGGCTAAGGGAACTGGAATTATCTGTAAGAAAATGAGTATCTATCTCCATGTGGTGAAAGCAAACTGGAAATGTGAGACTTCTCTTTGAACTTTGATCTGTAAAATAGCATAACAAACTGCTGCTTTCTAACGTGTGTCATGAAGGTGTAGTTAACTAAACTTGCTTAAAAATAAGACTTTTCTTCTGTACAAGTGAAACTAAATGCATCAGCTGTTGTTGGACACATACACAAATGCTGGAGCAGGAAAGTGGGTCATTCTAGACGTGATAGAAAGGCAGCACTGGCTGAACTGTGTCAGGGGTGAACGATCAATGTTGATTGTATAATTGTGTACAGTAGAACGTACAGCCTGAGGCAACGTTAGAGGCTGCCAAATGCTGAGTGGGCATTAACGGTGTCACTTAAATCTAAAGATGGGTACATACCTCAGCCTCTGTGGGTGACAGTAGCTGACAGCTTGAGCTGAAGTTGGTGCAGCCTTCTGAAGAAAATAGTCAAGGAAACGAGAGCAGTAATGGAAAATTCAAACTTGAAACGTGAACTTGCCTTTCTTGATCCTTGATTGTGTTATATTAACTCTCAGATGTAGGCCTACTACGTCGCTATGGACAAAATCGTCTGCTAAATGAAATTGTAATATTGTAACTTATCTACAACTAGTTGGGCCTACGTTACAGAAACAATGGCGGCGACAACCAGGTTATACATACATAAATACGGTGTTACTGAGCCTATAAGAGCAAGTGATTACGTTTACTTTAATAAAGCATGCAGGCTATTATTCCTGTATCATTTCTTAAACTCCAAGGGGGCCTGCTGCTCAGCGCGGGACCCCGGTCTAACCCACCACAACAATCCGCCGCTAGGTGTGCAGCTGTCCGCTAACAGTACAGTCTGTTCTTCCACGAGGAAACCCGATGATATCACATAAAAACAAAGCAGAACAAAAAGGATACAATCGCATCGGGTGATCGATCAAGGTGACCGATCATCAGTCTGAGTCTTTCCGCAGCCCGAGACATTTTCCAGTCAGCTTGTATGCCAGTATGATCCCAGGAAACACGTCAACCACATATAGAGGGTCTGACTGGGGCAAAGAGCAGCTACACACACACACACGCCCACACAGGTATCCTACTGTCAAACACAGGACAGACTATTCAGGTCGATACAAAAGTAGCCTACTCGTATGCAGAAAAAGCATACCAATCCAAGCAGGATAATATTCTAGTATGAAAAATTATCTTCTAGTACGGACTCATTATCAAGGCTGCAGCTTTCACCCAGCAGGTGGCGGCACACAACAACAACAAAAAAATCATGTATGTTTCTAGCTGCACGTCCAACTTATGTCCAATGTCCTAATATTTCTGTTTCTGCTTGTCATAGATTATGGCTACAGATATAATTATTATAATTATTATTATTATCTTAGAATGCTATCGTATAAACACATTTTGAAATTACAAGAATTATTTTAAATTAAATAGTTGAAAATATATTTTAGAACAACAGAACAAGATATAACATGCCAGACATGTTCAAACCTTTAACAAGCATTAGATATTCTAATACCTTGGCTTATGTATTTTATGAAGAAGAATACCTCTGATTTTTTAAAAATTGTTGTTGTATGTGTAAGCCTGTACCTGTATGTTCAATGTTTCATTAAACATTTCTATGTCATATACATGATCTACATATCCATATCTAGAGTAGCTAGACACTATAGCATGATAAAAAAACAACAACATTTTTTAAATAATTATTTATTGTTACCATTATTTGGGACCGGAGGTTACGGAAATAATCATTGGTGCGTTATTTTGAAAGTTTTATTAGAAAACGTTAATAATAGCAGAGGGTGGTTTTATTTTGAAATATTACCGGATGTCCCATTTTTGACTTGAATATGGAACTTGTTAGAGCTAGCTTGTACCCCTCCCGTCTCCTCTATCGACAGCAGATCCTCCTCCAGCCTCTTTAAACTACATTCACCGCCACACATACGACATTTTGGGGGTTCGGTCTCTAGCCCTCCGTCCTCACACCCCTCATATCCCTCTGTGTGTTTCGGAGGATATTTCTTCTTTAAAGGAGCGTTTGGAACCGAAACCGAACACAGACGGAGCTGTGTTTTAGGCTACTTCAGTGGGCGGATAAAGCGGAGGAGGGCATCCGGCGGGCCTGACTGCTCCGGAGAGTCGGCTTGAAACGACGGAATTCACCATTTTCAGGTAAATTTGCTCAAATGTCATGTCTGAACAACACTCAGTCTGTCCGATAATGGACTCCATGACGTTACATTTCTTTCGGCCGCTTAGGACGAACACTGAGCAGTGGTGTGTAGAAATGACAACACAGAGGAAACGATAGCTGAAGAGTTATTCAGTCTGCCTCTACCTGCCTTTTATATTTACAGCTACCCTTCATTTTACCCTCTTATATGATGACATTTATGTTTAAGCCTAGCGCACATCTGAAACCTTAAATCTCTTTTTGGGTGCAAATATGCTGGTTTGTTTACATAACGTTTTGGCAGCCAGGCTACCCCCCAGCGACAGCAGCCTTGTTGTACATTTTAGAAGGATATTATAGACAAATCAGACAAACTTAAGGAATATAGGCCTATGAAGAGCGTTAAATATCACACAGCATATTGAAATTTGCAGAGAGAAGACGATTCCTGCATTATTGATGTGATTCTCTGCAAGCAATTAACACCAGTAATGCTGTAGCATAACGTTAGTCACAGATCTAAAAAACAGAGACAAGTTTCAGATTTAAAGCTGAAATCTTCCTTTTTTTTATTTTTTAAATCCTTTACTGTGAACGATTACCTTAAGCATTTTATATTTTGACATGACTTTTCTTGATATGATTTAATATGTCATATGGAGAGAAATGGATGCACCACCTGAAGGCATGTCCTCCTGTTGACCTGAAAGCATCCTGCTGCTTCTTTCTGCCTTTATTTTGAAATGATTAGTGTTCATGAGTTTATATTAAGGTGATATCCATTGACCGATAATTCAAACCATTTCTGTTGAGATGCTTTTGCTTTTTGAGTCTTTTTGCATGTCCAGCTTGTAAATTATCTCTATGGGATTCTGCAGTCACCTTAAGTCCACAGGAAATCTGACACAACACAAATGCACCATCCTGTTGTCACCCTGGATACACAGTGGGATGTAGATTGAATTGATGGACACACTTATCTTAAAACTAATCAGAATATGCTTAATTTTTCATATTATGATCTAAAATTTAGAAATGATATTTAATGTGTACTGTGCAGCTGTCAATAATGATACCATAATAGCAGGGTTGGGTATCGCATGGATTTTAATGGTTCTGATTCCGATTCTGCTTATTGATTCTGGTTCTTAACGATTCTCAAGTCCAATTTTTTGAAGGGCAGGATCAAAACCTGCACATGTTTTTTTCACAGAATAAAAAGCGCAGGGCCTCGCACAGGGTCTGCAGGATCACTTCAAAAGTAGCCCAGTTCCACGGGAAAACCCTGGCTTCAAATCTTGCATATTGTTTACTATATATAACATTTTCAAGACTATTCACCCACCACGATTCTGAAATTAAATTCCTGTTGGTCAAGTCAGCTATGCATTGTAATAAGACTTTAAAACACATCCTACTATAATACAAAAAACTGTGATGCAGACTCGCAGCACCGAGATGAGGAGAGCTGCTGTGCAGGCGCTCAGAGAAAGGGATGGAGGGAGCGGGTGAGGACAGACTGAAGTGATGACGTGATATGAAACTTTGTTTGATCATGAAGCCTGATGCTCCTCTACAGCTGTGTGTTTCTCAGTGAAATATATGAACTACACAGCATATAGACAGCATATGATTTTATACTTTATAGTAACTGATCTGTGTCTGTCGTATCTGTCTCCTTCCTGCCCGGCATGATAACTCTGATAAATACGCGTGGATCACCTCCAGCTCATCTCATTCGCAGCGTGGAGATGTAGATTATCCTTTATAAAGGTTGAGCACCGGAAATATGGTGACAGATTGTGAAGTTATTGAGCCAGGTACAGAGCAGGAGAAAAACACAGATCGGTGTCCTCACTGCGCTGCATGATTACAGTATTGCCGCCGTCTCTCCCTCTCGTCGGTTTGGGATTGTCCTCTATTAAAAACTTAGATTCAGTCTCCTTACTGAATAAATACAGACATCATCTGTCTGTATTAACATGCGTGTAACTGTGATTTATGCGTCTCTGCCTGAGGGAAATTTCTTAAGGAATGGAAATGAACGTTTCTTGATTCCTTCAGAATCGGAATTTTGTAACCGGTGCCCAACCCTACATAATAGCAACATATCATCACTATATAAATCAACAGAAGAGAATCGACCACTTATTACCCATAAGTGACCATGATGCATTTAGGCTCTTTTCCACTTCCTGTCTGACCTGAATTTACTTCCATCGGCCTTCATCTGGAACAACTGGATGCTCTTATGTGTGGTTGTGTGTGTATGATTGTGTGTATTGACCCACATTGAAATCTAGGCTGTTGGCTGTGAGAGTGATACACCCCCAGAGGACAAAGTAATTACCCCGACAGCCCCCTCCCTCTCATGTCTGTGAGCCATATAGCAGTGCATGTATTGATTTGTCTCTGCGTTATGTCGCATACAGCAGGGACATGAGAGAAGGGAGTGTGTACTGTTAGTATGAGTTCACACCCCTAGTACACACCCTCAAACTCTTTCTCACTCTTTCCCCTCGGACCGACATATGAGAATAGATACAGTAAAATTATGTGCAGTGGCAGTTTTGTTTTGAGACATGTGATGGTTTCAGTTTGAGAAATACAAGTGCCATGTGAAAGAACTGCTGTGAGTGGCACATGGTCCGACACAAGTAACCCTCATGATGTCCTTAGGGTTTTTTCAGCACTGGACCACAAAGTTGCTGCAGAAAGCCTCTTCTGCTTTGATTTTGGCCATTCATTTTCAAGCGGCCTCTTGTGAGTCTAATGCTAAATCATTGGAGAGCCCTTTAACGTGTGCGAAAAATGAACTGAAGAGACACACTTGTTCAAAAAATCTATGAAATGTGGTTGATGGAATTACAGCAGTGCGAGGCAAACAGCTCTCGTTCTGTCAGCTGAAATGATCTCATGTTTCGTACAGCAGCAGTTCGCTTGTCGACAAAACCGGGTTGTCAGTCTGAAACAAACAGACGTGTGTGAACCAGAGCATTAAACCCCATGAAAGTGGACCTCCTTAGCTAGAGCAGAACTTACAAAACTTACATAACATTAAGCTTGTGTAGCTTTTTGGGGACAAGAAGCATTTAAAGGAATTCCAAGAAATTACATCATTAAAAGCCAAAATACCAAGTAAACTGCTTTGCAAACCGCTTGTAAAAAAGAACATAGTTTAAACACTAACAAATGTACAGAGCTAAAACAACATATGGAGTTTTAAGAAATATTTAGCTCATATTTAAGAATTAAATTACATTAGATACAGATTTTAGGGATATGAAGTATTTAAAGATTCTTCCAGAAATTACATCACAATAAGCTAAAGCACAAATATAGACCCTGGTGGAGCATTTCCATTGGAAAGGCTTAAGAGATTTATCATTGAAATATAATGTTAGAATATCATAGCTTTAATCTAACTGTATTAAAGTATACATCAGTTAGATTTTATTATTAAATGTGCCTGCAAAAAAAGGCTTAATCTGTGGTGCGAAGCATGCTGGTATCCCACCATGCTTTGCAACAGCGCTGATGCACTTTCACTGATGATCAGCCTCCAAAACACTGTTGCTATTGACAACCAGGCCAGCAGCTTCCTATGTCTCTCATCCTCTCTGTCTCTCTCTCACTTTCTCTGAACCTTTTATATAACTCCAACTTGTGCAGTGTATTATTGATTAGAGAGGTGTGTATGTGTCTTGGTATGTGTGTGTGCGTGTGTTCTTGCATGCTTGTCTGTGTTCTATGTGTGTGATGCATGAGCATGTGCGTTTCTACATATGTGTGCATGGGTGTATGATGGAATGTGTGTGAATGCAGCACTGTATGTATGAATGTGCTGCCTGTTTACATGTGTGTGCACTTTTCTCAGGGTGTGTGTTTCTTTCATTTATGTTACATATTTGTAATGCACATTTTACACGCATGTCTGTGTGCACTGCTACATACACACACATTTTAGAACCTATGCCCAAAAAGCTCTCTCCTCCCTTCTCCTTTGTGTATTGTTCATTGTTTCGCTTGAGAAAGCACAGAAAATATAAAAAGCTGTAGGATATAACTAAATCTGAGAGGAGGACTTTCCGACAGCCCCAGTGGCTGATGGGAAATGTCTTCCTCCCACTGCCCTGCCTCAGGGTGGGCATCATGTACGTAAAGTTGTAATTATTGGGTTTTTTTGGGGTCTTGCTAATTCTAGGGCTTCAGAATGAGTACAATTAGTGTAGGCTGGGTGCTGCATGAACACACGCACACACACACACACACACACACACACACACACACACACACACACACACACACACATGTACATGCACACTCATGTACACAATAATAAGGAAAGTTATGTGAGCCATGCAAGGAATGTAGAGTGGTGTAAGTTCATTGTCTATCTCTCTCTCTCTCTCTCTCTCTCTCTCTCTCTCTCTGTCACACACACACACACACACACACACACACACACACACACACACACACACACACACACACACACACACACACACAGCTTTTTCCAGCTTTCAAAAGTGAAACATTTAGGTCATACTGCAGCAAACACCTCTGTCAGCCTGTTGGTGTGTGTCTGCCTTTTACATTAAAACTAAGCCATCATATAATATTTATGTGTGTTTCTGTGTGTGTGTGTGTGTGTGTGTGTGTGTCATCTTATATGAATGTGTTGGGGTGGCAGAAGGGGTGTTTGGTCTTGTAGGATGGTTATGTGTGTCTCTGTGTGTCTGACTTGTCTTTGTTTTCTCCTACTCGCAAACACATTGCACACAGGCACACACACACACACACACACACACACTGCTGTGCTGTTATACTCAGTTTTGTCTCTCTAAACACACACACACACACACACACACACACACACGAACACAGTATCATTGCTTCTGTATTTTTGTTTTGGCATCACATCCTGTCCAAGTCCTGCTGCCCCCAGGATAAACCATCCCATCATGCTCTGCCAGGTGTTTCTTGAGTATGGAGGATTGAGTCAGGTGACTGGGATTGGCTCATAATCTGGAGATTAACCAGTGGCATTGTTAGAGCAGCAGACAGGGTTTATACACAGACGCACACAGACATACACACACGCAGAGGTCACATATAAAAATAAGCACACCTGCAGTTCATTCATGAAGTCACTTTCTCTCATGTGGTTAGCAAACGCTGTCAACTCGGGTGGTGTCGTTTGACAGTGAAGATGCTGAAATATTCATGATCACACGCACACAGAGACACACTACTAAGACCTGAACACAGCAATGATGTAACAGTTATCTGAACAGGTTGAACCATACTTTGAATCATGTTTTTTTACCGTTCTTAAAATAGGCTTACTAACAGCAGGACAAATGAAATGCTAATGCTATTAACCTTTACACTTTGTAAGAGGTTTTTTAAGCCCTGTGTTGGTTACCGTGGCAGCATTAAGACATACTGCACAGACCTCATTTGACTTTATGTTACAGCCTAAAATTGCACTAAAATGAAGGAAGAAATGATTAAATAAACCATCAGGCCCGTGTTTGTGATCTGCAGATAAAAGATGTGTTTGTGTCAAGCTTGAGTGCAAAGATATTTTTACCCGGCTAAATCTGATCAAAGGATTTTTTACATAATGTAGAGGGGCCTTTTTTTCCAAACCAGCCAGTCAGCTGAAAAAAGTCACCAAGGAAAATGTCACCTGATTTAGAATTATAGTATAGTCGTGATTTTAACAACACTGTGGTTTAAAAAAGAATGACTTTCAAAACTCCTTACCCATATCTAATATTTAAGGATGCACGATATTGAAATATTTTCTAACCCTTTTTGCCGATTTCAATACGGATATATTAGGCACATGTTTTTTTCCACCTAATCACACAACATCAAGTCTCTCCTGTAGTGGAACTGATATCATGCCTGCTCTTATTGTAGTGGCCCCCTGGCAGATGCAGAAATAACATAATACAGAGCTTTGTAAAATGTACACATTCACTGGGCAATATAAGAAAACTACTTTAACTTAGGTTATGTACAAAATGCCGTATTCATTTGTATGTAACATTTTTTCTCTCGAATAAAACTGTAATATTCATACAACTTAGGCAGGCTTGGATGATGCTCTCCCTGAGACAATCCTGACAATAGCAACTATAGGGCAAATTTTACCTACTGCACAGAACACAATGAAATCTGTCCAAAATGATCATGTTGAAACTAAGTGCACTGTACAACTGTACAGCTATTAAAGCCAACTGAAGTAAGAAATAGTGTACTCTTTTCGCAGTGTTGAATAAATGAGACTAATAGGTAAAAACTGCCGTACCGCAGACATCTTGCACCCATCTTCACGCTTGACTGAAGAGGCGTGGTGCAGGCAGTGCTTGCACAAACTAGCTGCGAGTTAATGTCGTAGCATTACGTCAAGCTTTCTTCGGGAATCATCGAGCATTTAGGCATAATTAAAGTGTTGTTTTATCGGCCAATAATCTGCAGATACCGATAACGTGCCTATAATATCATGAATCCCTACTAATAATTGAAGTCTGAAAACAGTTTTTATATCTGACATTCCCTGATAAAACTCTTGAAGTCTATTCAATAATGCATCATAAGACAGAGTTAGCTTTGCAGACTGATGGAACAAACTAGTATAGGCCAAAAGTCCCAATTCAATGCTTTGAAGGAGGTAAGATTAAAGCGGACATATTATGCTTTTCTTTATTTTTTGTTCTCTACATATTGGTACAATCTCGAGGGTTCATACTAAATGAGGCGAACTTGTTCATAAGAAATTCCTGTGAGCCAAAAACTAAGGCTTTGCCTAGAAAACAAAACCCTGTTTAAGTACAGTATTCTTGGTAAATGTATACATACTCAAAAGCCATGTACTTGGTATTAGTTGGCATTTAAAGTAGTCTACTCCATCATACAAATAACCGTCGATGCAGGGATACCATACAGCTGTTTGACAACAGCACTCATAGAACTGTAGTTACCTCCATTAACAACTATTTTTAGAAGCTACATAACCTTTATGTTTCCTGTCAGTAGACGTTCTCCAGTTTGCACAGTTCTCACAAGAACACTTGTTTACAAGAGCATAAGTAGGAATTAATTAAAAAAGAGCACTTTCGATTGACAGACTAAATCTTCCTTTATGTCTCAAAATAGTTAACGACTGTAATGTTCACCAAATAGAGAATGCTGGCGGGAATCTTTGTTGGTGCGGATGTTCTTTCCAACCACTCTCATTTTCTGGATTAGTCCGGCTCATACATGTATAAATGGAATTGACTAATTGCCATTTCCGAAAAAGAGAGTCCTAGAATTAAAATACATAGTTGAATATGAGCATAGGGTCACCTTTAAAACAGCGATATGTTGCACTTAGAAGTGGAAGATTCCAACCACTTTTTCACCTTCCAGCTGTCTGTCAAGTCGTAGACGTCACACCTGGTAATTATCTGAAATCTGATGCAGCTATTCTTCGGTAACTAATTTTACGGCTTCCTTAGTTATTGTTAGATAACCTT
This sequence comes from Semicossyphus pulcher, assembly GCF_022749685.1. Taxonomy (NCBI): domain Eukaryota; kingdom Metazoa; phylum Chordata; class Actinopteri; order Labriformes; family Labridae; genus Semicossyphus; species Semicossyphus pulcher. The sequence continues at coordinate 18,123,536 of NW_027211694.1, read as the reverse complement.
TTCAAACTGTGGCTCTGATTTGATAATAGTAGGTTCTATGTGCACACAGAGACACAAATAAGTGTTACAGTGTTGATGCCAAGTACAGTCAGCTGTAGTTGACACTCTGCTGTTCAGTACATCCCGTCCTACACAGCTCTCACCATCTGCCTGCTTCTCATGAACAATTTTAACATCATCTCTCTATCTCACATAATCATAACAATGGAATTATTGTACCTGGTGATTTATGTAGTTAATCTCCTTTAATTCACATTGAAATTTTGCCTTTAGAAGATGCTGGTGGATTTAAACGTAAGCCCGGGATTTCAAGGCAGACTGTGTAACCTTGCTCTGATTGCCCTCTCTTATCCTGCTGCCTCCTCTTACTTTAAATGCTAGTCTCTGTAGAAAAAAAAACAGCGAGTTTCCTTTTTAATCTCAAGTAAGAATCTCTAATTATCCTTCTCTCCACCCGGCGGGTTAATCATTCCCTCACAGACAGGCATTATCTACAATCATTGCCAAGAAGGTGCATCAAAAGTTCACAGGAGACACGAAAATTGGACCAAGCATTAAACCCACTGAGACAATAGGCAAACCTCGTCGCTTCTTAATTTAGCCATTCTAATTAATTCTATCACTGAGTGTCGCTGAGGTTCCCCATACTCCTCTGAGGTTTTATGTGTGTAATGCCCTTCACCGTATTAGCACCAGTAAGCCTCTCATTCATCACTATCTGAAAGGTCAGATCAATGCGAGGTCAGTATCGCCAGGTACACCAATAATCTGGTCTAATCAGATTAAAGCAACACTCCTACATGAGCAGTGATAGCAGCCGTGACTGAACGACTGCAGAAAGAACAAAACCGTGACTATTATCAACAGAAAAGCCAAAGATGAAGAGGTCAGAGTACAAGTATGGACTGTTGGAAGCACATAGCATGGATGATTGAAACAAGATAAAACCAGTAAACTGTTGGAATCTGGCAAGGTTGTAGTGAGGTAAGAAATATAATATGTTAGAAATAGGATAGCATCCATGAAACTAGATATAAAACCTTGAATCACACACAAATTAAATACACATTTGCTCCTGCTTGGAGCATCAACAAAGGAAATCGTGAGACATTCTGGGATAAACACTTATTTGCTTTCTTGCTGTGTGTCTACAGTACATATGAAGCTACAACTACCAGCTGGCTAGCTAAGCTTGGGCACACAGAATGGAAACAAAGAAACGGCTAAAGGGGCTTATGTACCAGACTACTTCTAACTTCCTAGAGACGTGTTGTCACCATGAGGTTGTGAGACAAACCACGTAAACCCAAGGAAAAAGCATTTCCCATAACCCCTTGTGAAACCATAATGTGTAGATTAAACACTTAGGTAGTTGTTATGGATTTAACAGACAAGACACAAAGGCTTAATCAGTTGCTAAAAAGGTGTTTGAAGGAGTGCCGGTTTAGCTCAGTGATTAAGGCGCGCTCCATGTATAGAGGCTTAGTCCTTTGCTGCATGTTATCCCCACTCTCTGTTTCTACCTTTCTGGCTCTATCCATTTTTGGAGACTGGTATGAGACCGCTTTCAGAAGAAAAAGAGTTTTTACACATTGTCAATTATTCTTGCTCAGCTGTGAGGCTCTGCTACTTGTGCTGCAGACCATGCTGAGACTATTTTAACCACTGAAGTGGGCGTGCACCCTGCTGGACAAACTGGGAGATGACGCCATTTGTAAATCAGCAGAAGCATTTTTTACTGCATTATAGTTTATAAAAAAGTTTTCACAACTGCACATATCAGAAAACATACACGCTGAATAGGGGTGGTAATCGCAGGGTAACTCACGATACGATATGCGATACGTGGCCCACGATAACGATAATATCACGATACAGCGATTCTGCGATAATTAATATATTGCAAGACAATCATATAATGATACATCACGATATCTGATTAACTGAAGAATACAAAATGCCCCTAAAAAGGTGAAGTGCAGAATTGGAAAAAAGAAATTGGGTGAGTTTCACAGATTTCGACACAAATTGAGATCAACAGTGATGTGGTGACTCAAATTGTCAGGGAGACCTGTTCAGAGCACAGCGCGATATTTGGCGCCAGCAACACGATAATTGTATCGCACCAGTCTGGACAACGATAAATTGCGATATTGATATTTTGTCCCACCCCTAACGTGTGGGACAAGCTTATCATGTGAAATCGATATATATGTATTACAGGCCCATATCGGCCCAATAATATTGGCTAAGTGATATATCAGTGGGGCTCTAGTGCTAAGCAAAGCTAACAGGCTGCTGGATGTACCCACTCCACTTGTGAGCCTTTAAGCAAGAACGTGACAAAGCGCATTTCTAAAATGTTGAGGTAGCCCTTTAATATAAAGTTTAAGAGTCGGGACAGTATCTTCCATTCAGAATTTCATGGTTTGATCGAGCTTTGTGTATCACAGCAAAATGCTTTTATGGGAAATGTGCTCCTGTATCTCAGGCTGGGACATCCCACCTAACTTGGCATAAAGACAGGAAAGAGCCCTGGCCTCTGTTGGATGGTGTCAGCAGCACACACCCACGCATACACACAGATACACACACTCACAGAACGGCTTGGCACCTAAGGGAGTGAACACCTGTTCCCAAAGGCCTCTGGGTAAATGGAAATGGATTTGGAGACTGTGGGAAAGAGGATGCACGATGGAAAGCTGTAAAACAGACAGAGGAGGAGGAGTAGAGGTGATAATAGAGGAAGGGCGGGTAAAGTTGTGTTAGACAAGCGGCCATCCTTACAAATCTCCCTGTGGTTTAGTGCTGCCTTTGTTTTTGTGTTTCTGGGTGTGGACCACTGTAGCTGTGGGTGCTTTGATCTGATCTGAACTTATATATGTCATTGAAAGGCTCTTTCAGTACGACATGATTTGCATAATAATGTCATTGTGTGCACAGCTTGTGTTCGTGTGTATGTGAGTGTCATCTGAAGCTTTAACAGTTTCCCATCTCTCTCCGCTGGAATGTGCCATCTCCAGCTGTGAGTTTGGATTCACCAGCCAAACATCCAGAAAGGAAACAACACATTCTTGTACGTTGGGATTGTCTGTCTAAGTGTGTGTGCATTTAGGACGGACCGGAAGCTTCTCATTATCCCTCGTTAGTCTGGAGTGGATGACAGAGGAGTGTTATGTAACAGACCAACCAAGGAGAAGGAGGGTGTTGATTTCACAGCCACAACAGGGGGGCATTGTATTGTACACCTGTGCAGCAGCGCATTGCAGGAGGAGAAATATATTATATATATTTACCAACAATACTGTATAATTTCTACTGCCATAAAAGAATATCTATATTTTGATTCTGAGGGGGAAATTTTAAAGCTGGAGATGGCAGTTTTGTAAGGACAGATTTAGGAATACACCAGGGCTAGCGGCATGCTATGGAGCTGTGCACGCAGTTAGTGATGGTAAATCACTGGTTTACACAGTCACAAGCTACACTGAGGTGAACAGGGCCACATGAACGTCATTCACTTGCAATAAAAATGGCTCTCATGCGCAGCAGACAGTGCTAGATAACGACCACTTTCACTACACAAACAACACAGTGACTGAATATAAATGCAAGGGGGGTCATCAGCACTGACGGGACCAAACACTGGACTGTGCTGGACGACTAAAATAGCATTAGCTGCCTACACGCCCTGTTATTACCACTGTTATGGCTTCCATCCATGTAATTAAGCCCAAAGAACACCTATAGGGACAGACTTGATGTCAATAAATGATCCACAGTGGGAAAGTCCAGGTTTGGGTTGCAGACGGGAAACTAGGGAGTTTTTTTTGCATTTAACTTGTAACTAAATAGAAATGAATACTTAAATGTTTGCCTTAAACACACAATATGTGGACCCAAAGTGTTTCAGATAACTTGAAAAATATTTTTTTTTTCTGTCCTCATGCCACACCTTTGTTGACCTCTATTGATGACAGACGCGCTGTGATCGCATCATTTAATACGACCACGTCTCAACATTAGATCAGCCTGAGAAACCAGCTACATACAGTATCATCTCTTTATAAATACTCCACCATATTCAATAGGGGTGGGACAAAACATCGCCACGGCAATATATTGATCGTTAGGCTGGCACCAATTATCGATAGTTTAGTTTACAAATATCAGCTAGTTTGGGTCCGTCTTCAGTGCTGGGCAGCCGGTGGCATGCAATTGTTTATTTACTTTTTTTGCTAAAAATGGACTGTACTGCGATTTCTAGTCTTTGCGACCACTCAAAGCTGCTTTTACACTACATGTCACATTCACCCATTCACACACTGATGGCAGAGGCTGCTATGTAAAGTGCCCACCTGTCAATCAGTCATCACATTCATCCCCGTTGGCTATGCCACCGGGAGCAATTTGGGGTTCAGTGTCTTGCCCAAGGACACTTGGACATGTAGACCGAGGGAGCTGGGGATCGAACTTCCGACCTTCCGTTTGAAAGACGACCGACTCTACCACTGAACAAGGTTGATGAGAGCGTTGAGACTGTGGACTGTTAAACCAAAAGAATTATCTGAAAGGTGCTGACTTCCTCTGTAGAGCTGAGGAGAAGTTCAGAGTCGGGTAATAGTTTTTCACACATAAACACGATATCATTTTATTATTAATATTACATTTTGCTTTCTTGTAGCTTTTAAAAGAAAGTTCAGGCTGTTCTGTATTTGTTTGCTGTAGTCAGTTCGCACACAAACATGTATACACTGTTACGTGCACAAAATAATGTTACACCAGACTGCAGGAGAACACTCTACCTGCTGCTGAGAGCTACCTCCACCTCCCACCGTGTGTGTGTGTGTGTGTGTGTTTGTGTGTATGCGGATTGATTACAATGCCGGTGTGAACAACTGATAAGAGGATCATCTATCCTGCACTGGATCTGTTGTGTAATTGGATGATGGATGAAGTGTATTGCCTTTGGTGTGACCTCAAGCTAACCCCCCTCACTCTAACTCTCGCACACACTCTCGCTCGTGCACATCTATTATATATGAATATATTCTCTATATATAGATATATCTGCAGAGTGTGTTTGTTTCTTTTGAACCTCGCCCTCCTCCTCCTGCAGACAGATGACACTGGAGTGTCTGGGCGTGCAGTCAAACCTTGGGGTGTATGCGTGTGTGTGTGTGTTTGGATGTGTTTGTCAGCTCAGTTCCCTGTATGTTTTGTGGCCTGTGGGATTTATGTTTGTGTTTGTCATGTGGCAAGACAGCGACGGGGTAATGGTGCGCCACGTGCTGCGTTTACATTTGTTTGTGTGTGTGTGTGTGTGTGTGTGTGTGTGTATTCAGCTGGGACACACTGCAGCCTTCATAACTAAAAATAACGTTTTCCCTCCAGCTCGCCCTTCCTCACATCAATCTTTATCTTCATTCTTTCCATCTCTCCCATTAAACCCTGAGATGTTCTCGTTCCTCTTCTTCGTGTTGTTTTCTTCTCTGATTCTTCATCGTGTTTTTGTTAATGTCTGTACTTGGAAAATTGCGTCATGGTACTCCATGATAACAGCTAGACTTGTGATGGCGTTTGGACTGACGATTGTTTTTTATATACTTTTACTTACTTGCATTAAATAATCTGTAGGATCTGCGTCCTGCTTGGCGTTTAGAGATGTTTCTGGTGGAGCCGCACGTCCGCCTGCTGAGCCCGTTTAATCAGCATGAGTGATGATTTAAATGCTTAAAAAACAGTTTACCATCCCTGCTCCATGGATCCGACACCCCGCTCTGAGCTCAATACATTTAGCAAACATCATGGATATGATTAGGAATTTGATATTAAAGTGATAATCGTGAAGATTTTCATTTAAATAAATGCTTGTTAAGTCACTATCTATCGACAAATAAGGTAACACAGCGCCGATTGAGCCTCTGACCCACTGATGAAAGCCTTTGCATTTTCAGTATTACAGACTGGTGCTGTGTCCGAAGCCGCATACTTACATACTGCCTACTACGTACTGCATACTGCCTACTAACCTGACTATTAGGATGCCGTTCGCATCATACTCAGAGCCGTCTTCTCCGTATCACGTGACTTAATTGTTTACGTATGTCCGGTCTGATCTCCGGTCCATCTCCGCCATAGTAGAAGCTGATTAGCCGCAATGCATTTTGGGGCAGTTGAGTACAACCAATGAGCTCCCGTCTCATACTCAAATATCCGGGCCGATCTAGTATACATCCGGGCATTTCTCGCATACACAAAATTGCATACTATGAGATGGGAACGCATGACATACTCAACTTTACGTCACGGTTAGTATGATTAGTATGATAGTATGCGGTTTCGGACACACCGTGGGTGTCTGGTGTGACTCTAGCGAGAGGGTAGGCGGAGCTAAGCTGCTGCTTTTCCGGTCTCTGCAAGTGTTGCGAGTAAACAGTAATCTACTATGGCTGAACAAACAAAGAAAAGATGGATGACTACAGATACAACTTCAACAAGAAGTGAAAATCCAAAGAAAAAGAAACAAACTCGACGCTCAGATGAAGGCAAACAGGAAGGCGACCGTCAGCGAGGAAAATCAAGAGTTACCACCGGAGCCAACCGTGGACGTCACACATGCAACACTGTCTGGATATCTGGGAAGTGTGCTCCCCCTATTACCGTTAATCGCCAAAGGTGCCGCCAAAGAGAATGAAACTGAGATCTTTGAGATTACAACTTTAAATATAATCTTAAAAGGAGCATGATGCTGTGATTTTGCTGCACCAAGCACAGAAACACGGACCTTTAAAGGGAGATGTTATTTGAACAAAATGTGCCAGTCAGCATAAAGCACGGAGAAGTTGATGATTCTGGCGTCTATTGTTGTCCCATAAGAGTCAAACTTGTTGGCTTCACTCACACGTTTTAATTTTCTGCAATGAAAGCTTATGAAACTGTTCTCTCTTGTTCCTTCTTAAATCTCCTTATCACCTTTATATCATCTTTCCATTCATGGGATTGGTGATTTATCAATGCTAACATTGTAGCCTTTTGTTCTCTCACTGACACACACAGGGTTATTTCAGCTCATCCCTCTGGGTCAGTCATGCTGAAGCTTCTTTTTTAGTTTCTCTGGAGCAAACAAAGGGTCTTTCAGTGGAAAGCGCCCACTGCACCGGGCAGCAGCACTGATGCTCTGTTTGTGTGTGTTCTCATAGCAGCACAAACACATGCTTGTGACTGTACTCGGTGGGGTTCAACTGAAAAGAGGGGGCTTGAAGGCTGATGGCTGTGCTAATAGAGATATTTTGGGTACATTATTGAGCTTTTGGGTTTTAGCTTTTGCGTGTCAAACAGAACGGCTTCTAGGGAGCTAAAATGCAGGGAATCGGCAGAAAATACTGTCACGACACTGTCCAGAAATGGTTTATATAGCTAAGGCTTGTGGTTGTCAAAGATGGATGCAAGGATTCATCACCCTGTAGGCTTAAGGGGGTGACACCCTTTGGTGCTCCGGGCCTTTGAAGTCTGGTGTACATCATGTTGGACAGACAGTGGTTCTTTGATTGTAATGTACACCGGCAACATGAGGGAAACTCCCTGTGTGTGTGTGTGTGTGTGATCTCTATATGATCATAGTGATGTCAGCGGGCCTGAGGCAGTGCAAACATCATATTCACCTGTGATCCTAAAACCAGACGTTAGTAAATTAGCAAAAAATAAGCACCTGTGTGAGTTCAGATTTCGCCCTCTAGCTTTCCGGATGAGTCTGTGGTTTTTCATCTTTAATGCTTTGATTAACATATTTGTCACTTTTTCAGAACAAACTGAGATTTCCACTCTTTGATGTACGTGTGGGCAGCAAACAGGCTGGAAATGTGAGAGAAGTCTGTCGATGAGAGACTGATAAGGACACTTGACAACCAAATTGTTACATAATTTGCAAAGAAAACAAATGCTGTGAAGCCAATGTTATTAGATAATACGGAATCTGCAGAGGAGGTTTGGCATGGAGTCGAGCTGGTGAGTCAAACAACCTTTAAAGGGGAATTCCGATATTTTTCAACCCGAACAGATTTTTACATATTTTGTTGTTTGAATGATTAAATAGATACAAAAGGTTTTGAACTTGCTTTAGCCAGCAGCTGCAAAATGTAATGGCTGTGATGGCTGCGACTTTATTCCAGCTGGCAAATGCATTTGATAAAAGTAGATCTATGAAAAGGGCTTTGCCACTGACTGTCTTAGATTCTTACTAAGTGTCTGACAACATTACAGAAAGGATCCATACAGAGATAGACCTCATTTGTTAAGGACTGATCTGTTTTTTAACTGCAAACAGCTGTTACAGTGCTCTATTCAAAGCCACCGGACCCCATTAAAAAAAACAGTAATTTAACCTTGCGGAATAACAGAATTGTTGGTCTACCGCTGCCTTAAGTAGTAGGTTTATTTGTGTACTTGTGTGACTTTGGTCTTCAAAGGATAAGTTCAGATCCAACACAATATTTGTGTAACACATGATAACACAAAAAAAATAACCGACTAAGCAAGCAGTAGAACAGCAACTCCTGTGTTCTAAAATTACTGTTTTTCTCAATGAAGTCTGGTGGCTTTGAATACAGCAATGAACAGGTTTTTTTTTGTTTCAAAGACGAGCGTCGTACTCTCAAACAAAAAGGTAAGATGCGATCTTTTGCTACAGCCATCTCTGTAGCGATACTTTCTGTAATGTTGTGAGAAACTTTCATTCTGAGTCTGTCATTGGCAAAAACAAGTCCTGAAGGTGGATGTACTTTGATCGGGCACATTTTCCCCAGGGGATTATGTTGCAGCCATTCCAGCACTCTTTGCTGCTGCCATGTCATTCAATCTACGGGAGCAATTCAAAACTTCTTGTACCTATTAGACATTTATTCTAATTTCTTGATATTTTTGTTGCCTTCAACAGGATAAGCCTTGTGTTAATCTACGCATAATAATTTTATTGTCAAGACGTCCAGTAGAAAGGCCAAACCCAACAATGCATTACTTCATCTGTGAGTACTTTGCTGCTCTGTCTGTGACCTGCAGACCAACCTCTTGTAGTCTCTGATATCCTGCCCCAGATACATGGTTTCATTCTTAAAAAAAGGCGAGCAGTTTCCTCGAAATGTTGGCCACAGCAGTTTGTAGCAAAAGTTACTCAATCAGGACAAAACTGTGTATCTGGCTTTATCTATTTTCAGCCACAGATGAGTACACATTTGGTACGTTAGTTGGTATTTCAAGCTGCAGGAAGGTGCATTGTAGAGAATTAACTTGTGACTCAGCGCAGTTGTGCGGCTAACGGATGTGTTTTTTAAATGTTCCTGAACAACAATGCAGCTCTTTGGCACTGATAAACAATCTACTGCATATCAGGCTTTGGTTGACAGTCTCTTTGTTTCTCTCTACACAATCAATACTTTTTAGTACAGTCAATTCATTATTGGTTTTGGCCTTTCATGGGATTTGTCGACAGTTAGAAAGTATAGGGTATCATCACCTTTGCCATTAGAGCTGCTGTCCAACACACAGCGAGATACAGAGCTTAGTCAGAGAACAATATGACGACATTATTAAGTTTTGGCATCACGCATTCACTCTTGATTAAATGTGGCATTCAGGTCATATTGAATGAAGTAAATGGACTGCACTTATATAGCACCTTTCTAGGCTTTAGACCACTCAAGGCACTTTACTCTACATGTCACATTCACCCTTTCATATACTAATGTAGTGTCATATAAGGCAACTGTTCATCCAATCATTTGCACCCATTCACACAGGCTTCGCCTCCGGGAGCAATTTGGGTTCAGTATCCTGCCCAAGAATACTTCGCTAAGTAGACTGGAGGAGCTGGGGCTTGAACCGCTAACCTTCTAAATAGGGCGACCCACTTTATATTTGAGCCACAGCTGGAAGCAGAAGAGTGACACAGTGTTGTTTCTGTTGTTTGTGTGTACCTGTCCAAAGTCATTTTTGTTTAGGACTTTAAAGTCAACCATAAACTCAAGTAGGAAGTTCCCACTTTCTTTGAGTTAAGCTGAAATGTGTAACAGCTTATTGTTGACACAGTAGACTGCAGACATTAGTAAATGTATTACCTTTTCTGTAGGCATCTGTAGATGTAAGCCCTACATGTGTGACTTTCACTGGAGTTTGTAAAAACCAAACTTTTCCCATATCCTACTTGTAATAACTTGCAGCAGATTGATATAAATGCTTTTTGGCATCTTCCATAAATATGTATTGCACCCTACCATACACAAGTAAGGGCTGCTTGAGTCTGAGAAAACTGAGAAGCCTTATGGCATCAGTTTGGTCCTTTATACAGTTTAGACCACAATCACAGCCCATGATATTGGCTCCAGCTGCTGAACAAGCCACAGCCTGGGGTAGACAGGTAGACAGTAGCTCAGTCTGTAGGGACTTGGCTTGGGAAACGGAGGGTGGCCGCTGCGGGAGTGCCACTTCCTTTCCTGGGCACTGTCGATGTGCCCTTGAGCAAGGCACCGAATCCCCAACTGCTCGGGGCGCGTGATCATGTGCAACCCCCTCACTCTGACATCCTTCCATTAATGCATGTCCACAGGGTCTGTGCATGTGTGTATTTCCTATGTTTGTGTAGCATGTTTTTAATAACAGAGTGAAAACATTGAATTTCCCCTCAGTGATGAATAAAGTATGTCTTCTTCTTCTAAGTGTTACGCATTCACATGAGCCTTGAGCAAGACATTAGACAGCAAACTGGCTTTCATTTTAGTTGATAAGCACAGGGTGGTTACATCAGGTGAGGCCGTCAGATAACTTTCCGTTTAAAGTTGAAATATTTTTTCATGATCTGTGTTGCAATTCACAGTTGGATGATGAATAATTCTGCCATTCCTTCTTAATGTTTGTCTTTTCCATCTGCGTCTTCCAGAAGGCGTTGTTCGTCTGCTGCTGTCTGAATACATGTGAATGCAGGGCAAAAGTGCACAGCTGTAATAGAAAAGGGTGTGCTGGAGTTATAACACAAGACAAAACTAGAGCATCATAATTAGATAGGAAGCGACACAATAATCGCTTAATCCCTGTTATCTAGTATGTTATAATTGTTAAGCCCCAGAATGATGATGACAAAAAAAAGTAGATGAACGGCCCAGTGCTAGCATAGCTCATGTAGCTCTGCAGTAAAAGTCTAATGCAAGTTCAGGAAGAGAATTTTATTGCCATGACTCTGTGGGTACACCTGTAATGAGTGTGTTTGTTTTATGTGGGTGTGTCTGTGTGTTGTTAGACCGGACTAGCAACCAGACGGTAATAATTGCCACATTTACAACAGTCTAAACTCATCCTGTGGAAGTTAGAAAACATAACCTTGGCCATGGCTAAAAATAAAACACATCTGATCATACGTAAGGCCTGCAGGGTAGAATGACTCAATAACAATTAGGGATTGAACCACAAATAAAACACTGATCAATAGATCTCTTTCACATGTGAGATCATCATTCCTTAGGGCCCTGTTCTGTCCTGGCTCCATTATGTCGGCCCTCCAAAAGCAAAGTGATTATTCTTTCTATTTTAAAAAGTGGTTGTGATTCTCATATGAGAGGGTCTATTTTGAGCAGCGGTTTTAAAAGCAGAAGACAGGAATGATGGCGGCTGTTCAGCCTTCCCTTTACATCTCTGGCTTTCACTGTCAGTTTAAGAAACTTTTATAGGACTGAAAGAAGTTTAAAAAGAGCTTAAAAAGCATCAGTCCTGGCCTTTGATCCTGTGGGAAATGTTGTAGTATCTTTTAAAAAAAGTTTGGTCTCTAAATCATGATTTATTTTTATAATAATATGAAACCATACTGAAGAAAACAGGAACAAACATGTTTAAGATTTGGTTAAAACATTAAACAACCCTTTTAACAAGGAAACAAACGCTGAAAACACGCTTGCTTAATGCTTGGTGATTGATAGCCAGTTTGAGATAAGGTTTAATAGTTAAGGTTTTTATTATAGCTGCAATCCAGTGTATTTAATAAAATGTTGTGCCTCTTCATTGACAGCTTTATTGTTGGCCGACAATCCAGCATAGTAATAAAGTTGTGTACCTGTGCATTAAAGGATCCACCTGTAACAATGTCTTACATGCTTATGTAGAAGACGAAAGCTGGTGCATGCAAACATTTCAACAAATGTGGAAGACGATATTTGATATCTGGTTGAGTATTAACTTGTTAAATGACTTTGTAGACTGCCTTTTTCTTTCTTCCTTAAAGAAAGTTTTTGGAAATATGCTTATTTGCTGATAAAATGATATCTTGTATCTGCAGCTACAGCCAGCACCTGGTTAGGTAACTTTAACTCAGCTTAATTTAGCATAAAGACTGGAAATAGGAGGGACAGCTAGCCAGGCTCTTCCCAAAGGTAACAAATCCACTTTGAGATTGCGAGGGCACAATCTAAGGTGAACATGTTCTTGGGAAGTTTGTTTTTTCACAGATTCCATTGAATTTTTTTCAGTAAATTATGTTTTCTGTTTTAATTTGTCCATATTGTGTGTTTAAAGGGATAGTTCGTATTTTTTAAGTGGGGTTGTATGAGGTACTTATCAAGGTACTTGTCTACAGTAATTGTACTACATACAGTAGATAACTTCAGCACGGCCATTATTGGGAGAAGCCAGTTGGAGTTCCTCATATAACCCCAGTTCAAAAAACCCAAACTATCCCTTTAAGTAGGGATGCACGATATTAGATTTTTTTGCCGATATCCGACATGCCGATATTTTCCAACCCTTTTTGCCGATTTTGACACCGATATTTTAATTTTTTCATCTAATTGCAAAGAACATCAAGTCTCCCCTGTAGTGGAATTAATATCATGACTACTCTGTAGTGGCCCACTGGCAGATGCAGAAATAACATAATACAGTGCTTTTTAAAAATGTATATAAAAAGCTTTTTTAGGGACTCATCGAGTATTTAGGCAGAATAAAGCATTGTTTTATCGGCTGAAAATATCGGCAGAAAAAGGACATATCTGCCGATGCCGATATGGTATTTTCAAGCCATAATCTGCAGATAGCAATAACGTGCCGATAATGTCGTGCATCCCTACCTGTAATAATATTTTTTCATCAGAAAGAGAGTCCACAGAGGCCATCAAATTTGTTTCTTTTTCTTTGGATTTTCTCTTATTTTTGAAGTTGTATCTGTAGTCATCCATCTTTTCTTTGTTTGTTCAGCCATAGTAGATTACTGTTTCCTCGCAGTGCTCACAGAAACCGGAAGTGCAGCCGCTTAGCTCCGCCTACACTGTCTGACAGACGAACCACTGCTGGGTGATTGGAAAATGTGTCACTAACTGGGCGCCGCTTGTGATTTTCTCCACGAATGTCGCCGCAGACCCAGTCCATAAAAATATGATATACTGCAAAGGCTTTCATCCGTGGGCCATAGGTGCATCAAACATGTAGCTGGATGTTATGCAAGTATAAATAGGCCCTTTTTAATACTTAGTGCAGTATTAAGATCAAAAACCCATCCTTACACACCATGACTGGGATTTGTAGAGCAGTTACTTAACAACTAATTAAATTATGAAAACATTAATTTAATGAGAATTACAAAGGGAACAAGCCCTTTATGACCCGCTTGGATCTGGAGAACACTCACACTCAATTGGTCACGAAGTAATCCCCAAATCTGCCATAAACACAGAAATCAGCCACTGCAACCAAACCTCATGTTGAGTCTAACCACCACCACCCTCTCTGTCTCTCTCTCTCGCTCTCTCAGCACTGTACATGCCTGCAGTCACTCTGGTGATTTCATGGCTCTTAACCAAACACAAAGACTCCATTATGACTCCGGTCGCCCAAATAAACTCACTTTCTCTCTCCGATATTCCTCCCCTCTCTCTCTCTCTCTATCCCTGTCTTCTTCCTCTTCCTCCTCCCACTCTTCCTCCTCCTCTTCACATTCACACTTTTCTCCCACATCTCTCAGATTAGATCTAGCGCCACATTTTCCGTTTCATTACCTCATTCTCAGAGTTGGGAAAGAAGAGTGGAAAAAGTCGGAAAGGAAGAGGAAGGAAGGAAGATGAGGAATGGAGGGAGGAAGGTGTGTGTGTGTAATTGTTAGCCCACTAATTAGGCCTTGTCGCCAGTCGTCTCTTCCCCCTTCGCTCGCCCTTTGAAGTCTCCTCCTCTGGACTACCCACAATGCACTTGGGAGGCATCCATGAGGGGGTAGAGGAGTGATGGAATGGGGGTTGTCAGGAATGTGGGTCAAAATGTGTGTGTAAGAGAATTTCTGGAGATGCTGATGATGAAAAAGAGAGAGAGAGAGTCAAGGGGGGGTCTCAGTTCTGCCTCTGTGTCTCTCTTCCGTCGGGCAGACCGCTTGTGCAGCTCTTCATGTTTGATTCCCCACACACACATCACTCATATGTGCCAGATGCTGTACCCTCAACACACACACTCAAAAACACAGACACACACACACACACACACATCGCGTCACATGAGTCTCTTTGTTTTGGTTTGCTGCAGAGATAAAACCCGGCTCTGTTACACTCCTCTACAAAGGAGACAAAGAGCGCTTATCTCACATACAGTGAGTGTGTTTGTGTGTGTGTCAGGGAGAGAATGTGTGTGTGTGTTTAAATGTTTCTCCAATGCAGTCATTTTATTTTTGCATTTTTACGAGCAGGATTTTCGGCCTCATTAACTGGAATTTTATTTCTCTTTTCCCCATTACCAGACTGTACGATAGCTTTGTGTCTGCGCGCGTGTGTGTGTGTGATTGAGTTCGCGTGTGGCGTCATCAGATCTGCATGTGGATATGGCCACCGGGGCCAGCATGACACACTTCCCCTTTTAAAAGTGGGCTAATCACACGCAAGTTAATGGACAGTGCGACAAAGACACTGCAGCGTGTGTGTTGAGTTGAAATTTTCAACTCAAGTAGCAGGTATGTTACTTTTACTATTCCTCAGATGACATGGTCGTATACAAAGTAGATAGAAATTTGTATAGTGTTCAATATTTTTGGTTTACTAGTAATTCAGAGGAAGCTATTTTTGGCTAACCACCGGGGTCAGCCCTACACATGGGTCTGCATGTGACTGACTGACTGACTGACTGACGCAATGGCGGCTCATGGACCACTGACGCGACTCTCTGTCTACACGGCTCTGGATACTTTGTTCAAGGGGAGTAGGCGGGGCTGCTGCTCCGCTGCTCATCCGCTGTCCTGCTTTCAACCACGTTGTCATCGGCCTAATGTAACATATTACCCATAAAAGCGCATATTAACCTGATGTGGTCAGCCACATACTAGGATTTGACCTAGTCTTGTTCATATCTCTGCTTGTGTGTGTTGCAAATGATGGAAAAGGAATCCTCTATGGCTGTATTTAACTTCCTAATAGGATGAAGTAACATGTTTAAGTATAATCATCAAATTAGCATGACAGTCCTATACAAATGTCAGATTTCAGATCAGAGTTAAAAAGCATCAAACTCAATGCAGCAGAACCAAAGATGTAGCCCTTTTAGTTTCATGCATTCTTCTTCCTTTTCTAAATCAGCCACCTAAATTACCCATGATACAATTATCCGATTTATTACGCTTGTAGCAGCTGATGTACCCTCAAGTAACATGACTCTGGTAACGTCACTTCTTTTTAACCTCCGGAATCGTAGATTTAGTTAATAGCATGAAATCTTTAAAGCATTGATGTATCATTAAGACCTGGATATGTAACTGGGAATCTACACCGACACTGTCAAACGAACATGCGCGACACGTAAGCGTCACGGCAGCATCTATTTTGCAATCTACACCGGCTGCGACTACAGCAAACATGTTGTTGCGATTCCTGGCCGTAAACAGGGGCGGCAGTCACGCCAAAAAGTGTGCAGTCTGCTGGAAACAGTAGAAGACAACTTTGCAACCAACTTAAATATGGCATAAATTCTGTCTTTATGTAGGATGTGGAAGTCAAATGAGTCATCTTTCAAGTTTGTAGGTTTGATCCTCAGCTCCCTCCGTCTTGTTGAAATGTCCTTGGGCAAGATGCAGCATCCCAAATTGCTCCCATTGGTGTGTGAATGTGAAGACTGATTGACAGTTGGGCACGTTACCGAGCAGCCTCTGCCATCAGTGTGTGACTGTGTGTTTGTGAATGGGTGAATGTGACGTAGTGTAAAAGCAGCTTTGAGAGGACGCAAGACTAGAAAAGCACAGTCCATTTACAGTACCATTCATCAGAGTTTATTAAAGATAATAACATTTTCCACATTCTGTAATAAAGATTTTATCTAAAAAGTCAACTAAAGGTCGAATGATCTGCTTGTTCCAGGCCTTGGATCATAAGACACAGCCTTCATTAGCCGATGACATTATTTTCATTTGTCATCATTCATTACATCTCATCCATTTTTCCACAATTATTGAGCTTGGCAATTTCATTCTTGGTCTTGGAGAACAGCCGCAGACTCTGAATTAAAGGGTTTGAAATGTACTTTTTGTATCATCACGTCAAGTAGCGCCTTTGTGTCAGAATTTCCACAAGTCATAATGGTTTGTTGGAAGAAATCTGATTAATAATAGCATACATTTCAAGATATTTATTAGTTAGAATTAAAGCCAGAATATGATCTTTAATATATAATTATTGTGGAATCAATTATAATTCAATAGTTAACTTTTAAAAAACTCAAAGTACTTTAAGACACGCACGACTACAAAGTCCTTAACAGACCTTGTTAAAAAGCATATGCCTGCAGAGCAATTCATATGAATGAAATTAAATCATTTCATGAGTAAAATCCTCCTTTGATAGCCTGTCGTGATTTAATTAGAAACAACTGCAGCCAGCCGAGAGTAGATTCAGGTCATGTCACTGCACATGCACGCACACAAACATGCAAATAGTCGTATATTCCTTAAAAATTCACGTGTTGTAGTGCACAGAATCCGATGAACAAGTTGTGGTTGTGTGTTGGTGTGAGATTGCGGTCACACTCCCCGATCCTGATTGATGAAGTGATTCTTGCCTCGCAGCATCACCAATGACAAATTGCTAAGGGGGTGTGTGTGAGTGTGTGTCTGTGTGGCTACAGGCAGATGGTGTCTCATGAGTATGAGGGGAGCTAACGACCTTGAGAGAGACTGAAAAATAGAGGAAGAGAAAAGGAAAGAGAGAGAGAGAGAGTGGTGGTGACGGCAGGGGTCAGTTTGTTTTGCGCTGAGGGTCGGGCGGGACGGGCGGGGCATTCCTGCTGCTGCTTCCTTACTGCATTTCCTCCACTCACCCGACGTGTACGTTTCTCTCTCTGTCTCACACACACACTTGCATGGGGCGTTAACAGGGCAACACAATGAGCAGAGACTGGCTAGAGGCAGAAAGAGCAAGGTGTTTCCTGCGACCTGGAAGGCTGCTGCGTCAACACAAACACACTCGTCTGGGGCAGCACTCTCATGCGTTTGCAGAGGTGTGTGCGTGCTAACTGATTTGACTTCAATTAGAGTTTATTAATCCCCATGTATAAACATTTGAACTGTGTGTATGTGGAAACAGCTGTTCTCAGGTCTTGTGATATTCATCCTTTATTCATGCTTTGTTCATGCTTTATTCATGCGCTGTTCAAGCATTTGCCGAGTGGATGAATATTGGATTAAAAGCAGATTTATGTTATTCATGAGCTCAGATATTTTGGATTGTACCGAGGTCTCTGGAATTCCCCATGCTGTGCACGCACAAATGCACCCAAAAACAAAACAACAAAACAATTCTCCTAATGCGCCCTGCATTTGTCTCATCTTGTATCAGTCAATTACAGCTGAATTAATGTTGACGTGTGTTTGTGTCTGTCCCACAGGCCCTGCACTGCCCTGCTATGGAAAAGATGAAGAGGATTAAGAGGCGTCTGTCGTTAACACTTCGCTCCAGTCAGACCATCGACGAGTCCTTGTCTGAACTGGCCGAGCAGATGACCATGGAGGACGGCGGCACCAAGGACAACGGTAAAACTCGACAAATTCATTTTAAGTACTTAACAAAAGCAATGACATCAATCATGATGAAACTCCAATTTTAGAAATATTTTTATTCACGGAATAATTCGCTTTTATTTTTTATTTTCTAACCTTTTCTTTTTGTGTAACTGGACGAGTTCTGGTAGAAAGAGAAGCTTATTAGCCCCCTTTTAAACACCCTGATCAAGGCGGGTATGTTGCGTTCTCATACTGCCTTGCTGCAAAATGGGGGGCAATGCACCTCTAAAGTGGCAGAAGGGGCAGTAACGTAGCCAATCCTCCTTGTGCAAATGGGGGAATTGCCAAGATGGGACAGGAGTAGATGTTTGAGGCTTTTGGGGGAAAGAAGCAAGCTGCTGACCATCCAAAAATGTCCACAAATTGGGGAGACAGTGAGGTGAAGGAGCTCTCTACCCTCCTAGCAGAGGTCAAGATCAAACTGTAAAGACGTTTGTTATTAGGAAAGCTATGAGGGCAGCAATATGCAAGTGTTGCAGCCATAATAAAGACCTTCTTTATGGTGTAATTGCAGAAAAATGGGCTGTTTACGGTTAATGTCTGTGTGCTAGCATCATCTTCTTGAGGCAGAAAACAACTTTAACTTTTAGGTGTATGAGGACATGTTAGTTTAAACTGATCTACTTCACAACAATCAGGGTAAAATTGGTGTAAAACATTCTTTGATCAATCAGTGCCCCAGTCCATCTAGGGAAGGAAATTCCATGGGTCTGATTTTTATATCTTCCTGTACATGTCTGTCAGCGGGCATGTAAAAACGACACCCAAACACACACACACACACACACACACACACACACACAAGCACACAGAGAGCTTTCAGTTTCTTGGTGGCTCTCAGAGGTATATAAATAATGAAACACTGAATTTGATTTAAAGAGAGTGCAGCACGTGTCAGTAACACCTATAATGGACGGCCAGTGAGTAGCTCTCTATCAAGTTATGTAACAGGAGTAAGAGCAGGGGAGATACTTGAAAACAAACACATTCACACTCTTAAAGCAGCTGAGCAAGTGACAAGTAGTATATTGGGAACAAGCATTCACAGGCAGCAAACACATCTTCCTTGACATCTCTTTGTTACATAACATTCTGCCAGTTTTGGCTTGAGAAAGCTCCTGGTGTGATAGCAACACGAAAGTGATTGGCTGTCACGTGTGATTGACAGCTGCACAAGCTTCACAACACTTCAGTCATTCGCTTGATGCTCCAAATCAAGAAAGACTTACAAATGAAGCAGCAGAAGAATAAACTTAAAAACTACAGGTAGCCAGCAGTAACGGAGGTCAAAGGTCAGTACAGACTTTTGTTGAGAATAATCATGTGAAATGGAGAAGACAATCAATTTTTTTTTCCTTTTTTTCTTGCTGATACAACTCTCATTTTTGTCCATTAGACTTGAAGCTACATCCCAAAGCTGGTTAGCTTTAGCTTAGCACAAAGACTGGAAATACTATTATGTGATAATTACTGAGCTTTAGAGCTGTCGTTAGGCGGATTTTGTTACCTTTGGACTGAGCCAGGCAAGCTGTTTCCCCTTGTTTCCAGTCGGGCTAAGCTAAGTTAATCACCTACTGGCTCATGCTTCTCAACCTCAGTCCTATCATGCTATTATGGGGAGCTAATGCCATTATGTTTGGAAAAAAATGCAATTTCGCTCTGTGCCTTTGGAGGACGCTATCCGCTTCTCCAATGCGCCCTGGAAAACCTCTGCTAGAGTACTGGGCGAAACCACAAGTTGTTTGTACAACTGTCTCCACAGCTATAGCGCCGATTTCAAATATTATTGCTACTATCGATTACAGAGAACACCAGCTTCGACTGACAGTGGCTTTTTCCTGGTACAAATTGCTCCTTTAAGCTTGTACTGGAGATTGTTTCATGTAACTTGGCAGTAAAGCAAGTAATTGTACTTCACATTTCTTTAAGTACTATATACTTTTCTGGAAAGCCCCAGTTTTAAGGAATGTAAACATAGTCAGTAAAAGTGGGTTTTTATGTAACCAATAAATCTTAAATTGAAGTATGAGACATATTTTATTACTTCATTGTCAGTTGCTTTTCAGGTTTCTATAATGTGTCTATAACAGCCAAGAGAATCTCAAACAAGCCCCGACTATTTCACCTCCTTGTTAATATCATTCATGCTCAACTTGTAATTCATATATGTCTGACAAGCACCCGAAGGCAGCATAATGTTAATTTTATTGGGCTGACGTGTGCAAACACGGCCCAGTCTGTCAGCTTGGAGTCGAAAAGGTCGAATGAACTGAAGAAAGTTGGCAGGAGCAGAAAGATAAACCCGCAAGATGTGACAGACTTCAGCCAGTCTGATGTAGATCAGAGAGAACTTTATGACCTTTTTGTTCGCTGCAGCTGAACTGGAGCAGCCGCTCAGCCCACAGGGAGGACACGGGGTTGTAATATTTGCTTGCAGGGTTTCCTTGCCGACTAGGATTGGAAATTAGATTTGTAAGTGAGGCTCATGTGTTGAGTATTGATTGAGTAACATCATTTCCCTTTGGCTATCAATTTTCCAGTAATATAAGTGTTTACTTTCCATTCTCCAGCTGTTTGCCCACATATGTCAGGCGCTGGGTGTTCTGTCTGCTGGTTATAATTATTGGACATTACATATTGCTTGATATTGCTTGCTTGATAGTGTTTATATACAGTATAATAAATATGTCATTGGAGACTCTCTTCATTTCTCTCTTGCCAAGGGTTACATGAGAACATTGCTATCACTCTAATGTCTGTATGGCAAATGTTTAGCTGCAGCCAAAAGTGGGAAACAGCTAACCTGGCACAAAGGTTAACAAAATTAGATAATCAGCACCTTTCAAGTTCACTGTGACAGAAGATGAAGCGGATTTAAAAACAAAGTTGTCCACTGGCAGTGTGGACGCCAAACAGCTGAAATACAAACTTTACAGCAGGTGTGAGCTGTATTTCTGTCTGGACTTGGGGATACACACTTCTTTCACACTTCTTTCACTCACGTTACGACTTTTACAGCTTAAAGATATTATGTCGAAGATTTCAGTTTCGTTCTCTTTGGCACCTCTAATGGTGATAAACGGTAATTGCAGAAGTACACTTCCTCATTTTAACCAGACGTCCACGGCTGGTTCCTTTTGTTACGGTTGTAACTCCTGATTTTCTGAGCGTCCAATTTGTTTCTTTTTCTTTAGATTTTCACTTATTGTTGAAGTTGTATCTGTAGTCATCGATCTTTTCTTTGTTTGTTCGGCCATAGTAGATTACTGTTTACTCGCAACATTTGGAAAAACCGAAAATGCAGCCGCTTAGCTCCGCCTACCCTCTCTGGCAGACCCACCACTGCTGGCTGATGGAAAACCCGTCACTAACTGGGTACTGCTTGCGAATGTCACCACCGACACCCAGTCCATAATTATACTTTATACTGCAAATACAAAGGCTTTCATCTGTGGGCCATAGGCTCAATCACGATTGTGTTACCTCATTCGGCGACAGATAGTCCTTAACAGAAATGTATTTACAAGAAAATCTTTGAGATTATCACTTTCAACACGCAGCAACTCTTTCTCATTAACCTGGTATACCTGGTCTCTTTGATTGAGCTTCTTCTCGAGCTCTCAGCAAGTAGGGGTGGGAATCGCAGGGTAACTCGCGATACGATACGTGACACGTGGCCCATGATATCGATATTATCACGATACAGCGATTCTGCGATAATTAATATAGTGCAAGACAATCATATAATGATACAAAACGATATCTAAATAGCTGAAGAATACACAATGCCCCTTAAAAAGTTAAAGTACAGGACTAATGTATTTATTCACTGCAATTTGGTGTCAGTTTCACTGAATTTGACAAAAACTGAGATGAAACAATTTACGTGTTTAGTTTAGTTGTAAATTAACAATTGTATAAACAAATAAGAAAGTGGCTTGCGCATCTCTTAACTTCTTTTCACCACTGTCCGATATCATCACGCTGTCTTCTTCTTCTTTTATCCTGCTGTCAACAAGCCGAAGAGAGACAGGAAATATGGGGAGTAGAGAGGGGGGGATGACATGCACCGAATGATCGGCAGACCGAGAATCGAACCTGTGATCGGTGCGTCGAGGATTGTCGGCTTTAATAAAAACCAGGAATGATGACAGTTTTTGTTTTTTGTGTTTTTTAGAGCCCTTCATGAGGAACGGCCGCCCCCCCACCTCCCACAGCATGCACTCCTTCCTGCACCAGTACACCGGCTCCTTCAAGAAGCCCCCCCTCCGCCGGCCGCACAGCGTCATCGGCGGCACCCTTGGGTCCTTCATGGCAATGCCACGCAACGGCAGTCGCCTGGGTGAGACAGACACACATGTTTTTACATTTTTACACACACACACACTGCAGGAAGTGAGTAGTGGGAGAGCAGATGGCATCCAGGAACAAACAGGAAACGTGTCACGCTCTTGATATTTCCATTCTGCCTCATGTACTCACAAACACACTCTTTGCCAGAGAGACTTAGTATCTTTGCTGCGAGGCAGCTTCTCTCCTCGCCGTCAGTAGAGCTGTTCTCTCCCGAGTGACAGCTGGATGGAGGATTCAGTGAAACATGACTCAGTATCCTGTGTGAACTGATTCATCACACTCGATCAGTAGCAGTGAGTCTCATCCTGAGGGTTGGAATGGAAGAAGATGTCAGGATGATTCAAGGCAGCAGCAGATTACAAACCGGGGGGTCGGGACAGTCCAGAGGGTGATGAGATGATTCAGGGGACAGCATGAAACACAAGAACACAGTGGTGTGGGTATGAACATGTCGTAGCCTCGAGGCCTTTAAAAATATTCAGTCAAGCAAGCTTTGCAGGATCCGACAGGATGAGGACACAGTCACATTTAAAGCTTATGATGTGTGATAGTGCAGCAACTAACTTTTCAAAAAGCAGCAAGTCTTTTTTCTTACTCAGACGAAGACATGTTGGATGTCCAAACTTTAAATGCTCTGCGTCTTTCACTGTAATAGTGTCTGCTCTAGACCAACAGATCCAGCATCATTAAGCATATGGCGTAATGCAGAGGTTCCCTTCATCAGGATTTGGCTTCACAGCTTCTTAACCCACCATTGATGGTTTATGGTGGTTCAAGATGGAGCTGATCCCATTAGTTGGTTTACTGATTAGCCTCTCAGTCCACTGTTCAAGTCAAAAAAATGAAATGAATAGCTACAATGAATACATGTTTTATTGCCATAATATTATTGCCCAAGTCACATAGTGCACGGTCCGATTTGCTTAATGTAAGACAGATAACATCCATTAAACCACAATACCTACAGAAAAAGGCGTTTCACAAAATCACAAGGTGTGCCATGTTAAAAATAACTATGCCAATTTCAAGCTGCATATTTCACTCACTGTGATACCTGTGGAGTAGCTTAATTTTTGGGGCGTTTTTTTTGGCCGTTTATGCCTTTATTAAATGAGAGGACAGTGGATATTGTTGGAAACAGGGGAAGAGAGAATGGAGGATGACATGAGGCAAAGGGACGAGGGTGGGAGTTGAACCCGGGGGCGCCGCATCGAGGGCTGAAGCAGGGTTTCCACGCGTCCTGGAAAACCTGGAAAATCTGGAAATTTAGAGACTAATTTTCCAGTCCTGGAAACACCTGGAAATTGATTAAAATGACCAAATATCCTGGAAACCTGCATCATCAAAAAAAGGAGGAATAAAACTGGGGTTAAAAGTGTCAGTACTAGGCCTACCTGTAAATGATATATATTTGAGAGCAAGTGCTGTCCCGTATTGTCAGGAAAAACTCCTGGAAAATGTCCTGGAAAATAATTTCGTAAAAAGAGTGGGAACCCTGTTAAGCCTCTGTACATGGGTCCACGATTTAACCACGGAGCTAAACCGGCGCACAGTACTTGTCGATGGTTTGGATACTGTTTTTATTTAAGAGACAGAGTCCTGCCTGCATTATCAGTTACACTTCACAAGACAGATGCTGCCTTGATGCTTGAACAAACACTGCTCGACTGATTTTTTTATTACACATTGCCAGGAAGCAATCATACGTCTGTGAAACCAATCTGTTTAACTGAGCATGAGAAGCTATACCATTAAGGATTTGATGTTCTTTATTTTATATATACTTCATTATGATTGGTGCTTCTCTATCCTTATTTTTATTAGATCCCGAACCAATATCTCTTTTAAAGAGGATTACGGGTATGGTGGATTATAAAGTGATTTTTGGGCTATAATATTTTGGGCTTTTCAAAGGAACCCAGAAGGTTTCTTATTAAAGATATAATCTTGAAGATTTTAATTTAAATAAATGTTAAGTCTCTATCAATCACCGCATGAGATAACACAATGGTGATTGAGCCTATGGCCCACTGATGAAAGCCTTTGCAGTATTACAGACTGGGTGTCTGTGGCGACTATCGCAGAAAAAAATTGCAGATCATTGGTCTGCCAGAGAGGGTAGGCGGAGCTAAGCGGCTGCTTTTCCGGTCTCAGCAAGTGTTGCGAGTAAACAGTAATCTACTATGGCTGAACAAACAGAGAAAAGATCGATGACTACAGATACAACTTCAACAAGAAGTGAAAATCCAAAGAAAAAGAAACAAATTCGACGTGCAGATGAAGGCTTAAAAAAGGAAAGCGACCGTCAGCGAGGAAAAGAGTTACAACCAACCGGAGCCAACCGTGGACATCACACATGCAACACAGTCTGGATATCTGGGATGTGTGCTCCTGTAATTCCTGTTTATCACCATAGGTGCCGCCAAAGAGAACAAAACTGAAACCTTTGAGATTAGCCGATATTCAACATTATTATACATTGTCAATCAATCCTTTTACAAAAGACTATGGGATGCGACCAAACGCCTCCAAGCATTATTTTCTGCTTAAAATGTTCCGTAAAAAAGTTATCAGAACATTGCTGATAAAGCCCATATTATCCCGGTAATAGTGTCTGTCTGAAATATTGGTTGGGCCTGTACTTATTTGTAGATAGATGATACACAAGAGGAACTGTTGAGCCTCGCATTGGACCCTGGCCTACATAGAGGGACTTGGATCTAAAAACAGGACATTTAAGTAGGACATTGATGTGCTACATATTGCTGCAACACTCTGTGTGCTTATTGGCAAAGCAGCTAAGGACAGTACAGAGAAGGGTGGAAGAAAGAGAAAAACACAAAAAAGGGAGGTAAAACGAAGGAAGGATGTTTGAAGATGACCCCAAAAGGAAGATCCAAAACTGCAAGAGAATGAAATCTTTAAGTTTTTTAGAGAGGGCAAGCAGTGAGGTGATGTGTAAAAGCAAAAGCTAAACTATGTGGAAAGGTTAGAAAACACCTTAAGGGGGTTTTGAAAAAATAAATCAGGCTTGGCTGCTGGGAGGTGAAGAAATGAAGAGAGAAAGTGAAAATATTATTGTGAGAGAAAGACTTTGGGGAGTTTTTGGAGAGCGTGGGGAAAGATATGAAATATCAGGAGATAATGGAGAGGTATGTGAAAGTAAAAGGAGGTTGAAATGAAGAAAGTAGGACAGATGAGATCATTTGGAGGCTTTGGAGAAGAGTTTGAAAAATGCAGGTAGTGAAGGAATGTGTTGAAGCAATAGAGGGAGTCTGCCTATGAAAACCTTACAGAAGAGAAAACAAGATCGGAGCAGAGGAGAAACATGTGGAGTGAAAGTGGGAAGTGAAAGAAGCGGATGAGGTTTTTGAAGAAGGTGAAGAAACATGTAAATGAGAGAGAAGTGACAGAAAAAGAGAAGAGAGATCATTTGGAAGTTTTCAAAGGGGGCAAGTTAGAGGAAGAGAGTGGAGGAGAATGTGGTGTAGCTGCACGTAGAAGAGAACGTTTTGTAGTGGGGAAAAAATGCTTACTCTCACCTTTTAATGATAAAAAATGTAACCTGTTCTTCATCCGTCTGCAAGTGCATGTAAAGCGGCTTGTTTACATGCAGAAATGCCCCCAGAATGCCACAGTTATTAATCTGTCTGTAAGTCCTAGCAGCTTTATTTGGAGTTGTAGACAAAAGAAGCACCCAAGAAAGGTAAAGATATAAAAACATAACAGGCAATAAGTTAAAGTTTTAATCCTGCAGCTTTCAGATGTGGTTACTGATGTAAACAGCAGGTGTGGTTTAATACTACGGCTCCCAGAATTCTTGGCACAACTATTTCTTAAGAAAAAGCACGAGACCAACTGTCTCTGTTTACATGGATGCCAAATACACTCATTTAGTTTCAATTATGAATAATAATCAGCCTGTTTTCATTGACCTTGCAGAGGAGTTGGAGGTGTGAAGTCTGTTGTCTGCAGCTCTTTGTCTTGCAGCTCGCTCTGCTTTGCTTTGCTTTTATAGTTGGGTTAATCCCTTGCAAATATTAATTATCATCTGCAGATGCCAGAAATGACAGCCATCATGTTCTATAAATGCATTATTGATGAACAGTTGCATCAGATACGTTGCTCTCCCTGTGATTGGTTGAAAATAGAAGTGATCCTATATGTTGCCAGTTGATGCTTTTAATGAAGCAGAAGTAGAAAATGTTGGGTTTGCCTTAATACATATATGATACCATGAACTTTGTCCACCACTGGAGATTTGACAATACTGTTTCGAACTGCCGGAGCTATTTAGTAAATCAGGGCTGGGACAAAATGACTTTGGTGCACAACAGTTACGGCTGTAGGTGGAAATCATGTAACCTCGTCTGCCAGTTAAAGATGAAGGAGGCGAGGCAGCACATTGGAAGGCTGAATCATCATCAAAGTGGCCGACTCCACCACTAACAATGAAAACAACTCTATAGAGGGTTAAGGACAGAATGTAAAGACTACCATGGTGACCATAAATCAATATATATGGAATGTTTGAAGCTAAGGCCATTATGGTAGAAGAAAAAATGTTATTTCGCTCTGTGCCTTTGCAGGACGCTATCCGCTTCTCCAATGGGCCCTGAAAACACTCCACCAGACTACGTAAAAAGCGCCATCTGGCGGAGGCCAGGGAGCTTGTTAAACTGCACTTCGATGTCATGTCTCGTTCAAAATCATCAGGTTTGACATGCAGACTGCAGACCCAAAGACTTTTAAACAATCCATCGGTGTATTTTCGTCGTATTGCGGATTCTTTACCGCTCTGAGCCATTACCTGCAGCGAAAACGGTAGTTCCTTTCCTCCGTTCCTTTCAGAGGGAGGAGTGCAATGCATGTTGGGTGTCCACAGCTATGGCGCCAAATTTCAAATATTATTGCTTCTATCGATTACAGAGATCACCAGCTTTGACTGACAGTGGCTTTTTCCAGGGGCGAATTGCTCCTTTGATGCACCAAACTGTGTGTTTGCATTCTTCTTAAATGAGGTCACTGGGAAACAGAAGGTACGGATCAAGATAGATTGTTGTTGAGACAAAATAGATAAAAATAGATTGAGAATAATGAGGAAAGATGGGTCCTATATCCTGTCCTGCTTTTTTAAAAGTCTGTCTTTTTAGGTTCCTACCTAATTCCTAAGTCTTATATATTTGTTGTTCCACTTAAAGACCTGCTGCAGTAAATCAGGTCCTTCCACTGTATCCTAACCAAACAGCAGAGAAACCTAACTTCAGCCACCTGTGGAAAAACAGATTGACACGGAATACAACAAGTGGACCCCGGAGGAAACTCATTAAACATTTTAGTTTCTGAAAGTGGATCCACTTTTCCTTTAATGTGAGGAGACTTTGGTTTAAACCAGAGAACCACAGACAGGTTCACTGTCTGGGAGAAAGTTTTCCTTTGCGAACAGAGATAAAAAGTGAGAAACTACTATAATAGTTTACTATAATCCAGACTAAAATTATAACCATCTTTGGTGTCTAATTCAAAGAAATAATCTGGATTATTATGTTTGAAAAATTGCTAATTTCGATCGACAGAAACCACACACAGATTTCTTTCTCCTCTTATTTCTCCTGCTTTCACATTTGATGACAGACTGTATGGTTGGAGGCGCTGACACGCTGATCACAGAGAACCCTCAACCATGGCTACTCATTAACTGTGTGTGTGTGTGTGTGTGTGTGTGTGTGTGTGTGTGTGTGTGGAGTGAGGGGGTTGCATGTGGTTTGTCCATCAGTGTGTGTTTGCTCCTGCTGTGTTATGGTGGTTGTGGTAGTTTTACTGCCCTGGAGGAAGTGGTGCAGGTTGGAGTGCTTAATCTTTGGCCTCAGAGGTTACAAGGGTGTGTGAGGAGATGAGAGAGAGAGAGAAAGAGGTAGAGAGACGTTCAAACATAGAGAGTAAGACGGAAGATTTGGGAGAAAAGAACAAAAACATCACTTTTTTTCCCTCTTCTTTGGCTTCTGTTTTGGGATTGAAAAATGCATGTTGAACTTGTTGAAAGACACACAGCTAACCTGATACAGTACATTTAGGCCTACATAAAACCTAAAAGAATAACAGACTTCTTCCTATTTGAATTTGACTGACATGTTTACCTGATGAGGATTTTTTTCCCCCCTCTGTGAATAAATCTTACTTCGCCGAATGTTGCCGGCCTTGCACCACCCAAAAATTCTTTACTGTTCCCTAATGAATCTGATTTTCAACAGCAGACATCTCGACCTGTCAAGCAGAGAAACCACAGCTGGGACAAATAACAGTAACCAAGGCTCTGCTCCAGCTGTCAATGCAGTGCAATGCAGCAATTAATATTGGTGTTTGTGACACCTGTGTCAGACAAGTCAAAATGTCAAAACAATTAGTGAAATGTACCATTAATGTCAATTGGCCAACACTTTCAGTCCCCCTGCTTGGCATATAAAAGGAGTAAAAAACATATAGTAAATGGTTAATCATAAGTAAGGAATAATGTATAGTGAGCAGTTTGTTATCGCAGAATGGAACCCTGACAGTGAGCAGGTTCACGTTGGGGTCTCGTCGCACCCCGAAGGCGTTCCTCCGCAACTTCCAGACTTACCAGACTTCTTTCAGCAGATTGATATGATTACAGTTAGTCCTCCCGATTGTGTGATTAGAGCTGAATCAGCAACTATCTGTTATCGAGAAATAGCAGACCTCGGAATGCTGTGATGAACCAATCAGAATCAAGTATTTAACACAGCCGTGTAATAACACACGATAACTACCTGGTAAGCAGATAAAAGTGTTTATTTAAGTTGAGATGACCTTTTGTAAACCCTCTTAGATCACATCTACTGTTATTTTATGCACCTTTTATTTAACACTTAAAAAATATTTTTTGGATACATTTTTAACAAAATCAAGTGATGTTTTCTTCCTGTAAATCTAAATATGATTTGTGCTTTTGCAAACTTTAACCACCAATGTTAAACCAATAATATCATGGCATCACCCATTCATTTAATCTTCAGATTTTAGCATCATTTGCCAGTGGTGGACAAAGTACACAACTTCATTACTTGAGTCAAAGTATAGATACTCTTGGTCAATATTACTCCAATACAAGTGAAAGTTGCTCATTCAAATTATTATTACTTGAGTTAAAGTACTGAAGTACTTGCTTTTAAAAATACCTAAGTATCTTATCTTTATCTTTATTTACATGATTTACTGGTACATTTTTTAATTCACATGCTACAGATTTGCAGATTTGCAGCTCCAAAATAATAGGAACAGTAATAGGAACAACGAAATATACCTGATGACCAGGGAAAATGTCAGCCATAGCCATCATTACCACCACCAAATGAACTGCCTGATCTGAGCGACGTTTGCTCTGCGTTTGATCTACGTTCAACCGCGGAGAGGCACGAGGTGCAGGTACGGCAACACCACTTAGACAAACCACACGCAGAACTACACGAACACAGATTATTGCCTTTGGTAAGTAAGTATCAAGGAAAGTACAGATACTCACAAAATGTACTCAAGTAAATCTACTTTGTTACTGTCCACCCCTGTCATTGGCTGGCTAGCTGTTTACCTCCAACTGTGTCTTTCTTCAAAAATACTGCGATCACAGACCCGCTGAGTAGAATGTATTCATTTTGATTTAAATGTTTTATTTGACAGCTTCAGAATATGCCCGAGGCACTTTCAGCAACTACATGATGCTTATGATGGGTTTTGTCTCTCTCTGTCCCTGATGGATACTGCATACCTGTCTGTGTACACTTGTTCGTTAGAGCCCCATGTACTTTATCTGTTATGACACGCCCACTTGTCAACGTTCAAATCACATCTGTTTCATTCAGAAATATGTCAACAACAACATGGATGCTAGAAACTGTGGAGATGCCGTTTCATCTTGACTTTATTGTATTGTTCAAAGTACAATTACTCCTCCTGTGGGGAACCATAAGAGGAGGTTGCTGTGTAGAATTACAATAGTAAAACAAATCTTTTAAATTAGATATGAACACTGGATCAGCGCTGAAAAATATTCGTGTATAGTCTAAAATATTTTCTTATCTCCCTCTGTCTTAGATATTGTGCACGAGAATCTGAAGATGGGCTCAGATGGTGAAAGCGACCAGGCGTCAGGAACGTCTTCAGACGAGGTGCAATCTCCAACCGGCGTCTGTCTGAGGAACCGCATCCACCGGCGGATCTCCATGGAGGTGAGACATACACACACATGCACACACACTGCAGAGTAACTGCACAAATGGCTTACACGGCAAGTCTACCCCCATCATCTCCTTCTGCTCTGCTCTTCACCTCCTCCTCCCCCTCTGTCTGTCAGCCTCACGGGAGATCTGATTCAGGAGGGGGGTGTTACAGGGGGATTGTTCGTATCCTAATGGGCTCTCGGTGTCTGGGCTTCATGATACTAGCAGC
Organism: Semicossyphus pulcher; assembly: GCF_022749685.1. Taxonomy (NCBI): domain Eukaryota; kingdom Metazoa; phylum Chordata; class Actinopteri; order Labriformes; family Labridae; genus Semicossyphus; species Semicossyphus pulcher. The sequence goes on along the minus strand of NW_027211694.1, from coordinate 18,092,668 downwards.
AGTTCTGCTCCCTGAGGAGCCAAGCAGCGGCTGGTAAAGAGAAGCAGGGCGTTAATCTGTGCTGTAACCACCGTGATTCTCTACATGTCAGACGTCTTGAGAGCGTGCTGGGATTGAAGTCTCCTTTGTTCTTCTTACATCAGATTATCAGTCCTGCTGTCATAACATTTCAAACCAAACTAGAATTGATCTTTTCTTTTCCGGTGCATTTTCTACCCTCTAAAAGAAATCCTTTATTTGCTTACACGCACACACAAAAGTTAAATCTTTAATGTACACCTTGAAATGGGGCACAGTTGTTACAGAAGACTCAGTCCCTCATTTCCATATTTTTAGGCTGCAGATGTACTTTTTCTAACTGAAAGCCGTTCAGTTTTTATCAACCGGAACAACCTTTTTACAACACACTGGATCAAAGAGGATAAATTGGCTCTGGTGGCCCACAGGCTCACTAGACTCAGTCACTTACACAAGCTCAGCAAATAAAATGTGAGCAGGATAAATGAAAAACTCTTGACGATTATCAGGGGACTTTTTTTGCCTGCTAGTTTCAGAGTGTTTTTAAATGAATTTTTCAGAGATATTTTTTGCTGCAAGCTGCAATTAATTCTCAGACTTCAGTAATGTAGTTTCACAGTAGCCATTATGTAAGCTGGAAAAGCTGCTAAACCTCTGTTATCCAATTATATGATGCTAAATGTTGTCTTTGTGTGGGTTTGCCCTACATAACAAGCAGACGTTCACAATAAATCCTCTTCGTCTTTTTAAATATTTAACAAAGGGGAAGTTTTATTCTGAAAAGCACGAGCCTGTCACCCTGGAGGCCTCCTGCCCCCTGCTGGCAGAGACGCGTCTGTGACAAACACCCACCTTGACAACATCCTTGATGTTTCGTCTCTCTGGCTTTCTCACACAAACGCACACACATGCGGTGACCTATATCTCAGTCGTTTTGAGTGTTTATCTAATTTGTATATGCACGTAACAAGCTCAAGGATGCGGTGATAACCAGTTGACCTAGAGCATGCACATGTAAGCTCTGTTACGTGTGCTGCTCTTCTTGCAGTTCTTTTGATGCTGCTGGAGGTTTTAATGAAACCTTATTGAGTCAGGAAGGAGGTTAAGGGCACAGTGTGTGCTCGCTTTATCGCTCTCTGCAGTTTTTCATTTGCCTGCTTCCTCCGCCTCAAAAGTCACCTCAGAAATATAAGTCGATAAAGGAGACACAATTACGCCTAGCTTAAGAAGGATATTACATAATATATAAAAACAGAATTTTACCTCACTGATAAATCATACCAAGAAAACGATGTAGGGCTGGGAGTGGAATATTAACTCTTAACACTTACAAAGCCCAAAGTTTCATCACATCCATTATCACAGTGTTTGAAGCCTTTTTCAGTTTGGTCCACTTGACTGACAGGCAGTGTGATATCCAATGTGCTGGTTTAAAAATGTACAGGGTCCCTGTTTTAACAAATTACATCAACTATTTGACATAACTTGATATGCATGCTAAGAATTGTGTATTATTTATTCATCTTTATATGTATGTTAAAACTTACCACCTAGTTAATATGACTTTATATCAATCAATTTTTATTTGCATGGAGCCCATTCATAACAAATCTTTACATAACAAGCAGATCTGGGCCATACTCTTATACTATTAACTATATTATTAACAGAGACCAAAAATGAATCCACCATGAGCAAACGCTCTGCAACATTAGGCAGCAGTGGCAAGGAAAAACTTCCTTTCAACAGGCAGAAACCTCGAGCAAAACCAGGCTCATGTTGCACAGCCATCTGACGTGACTGTGTTGGGCTTAGTAGGTGAGATCGAGGGGGATGCAGGAAGAGAGAGATGGATAAACAAACAGAGTCAACAGTCATATCTATCAATGATATCATATCTCTCTGATTTTTTTGGTGCTGACCAATATCGCTGCACGATATGGAAGATAATTCATATTACAAATATTTTGACAGATATTACAATTCGCGATTAGTGGGAATTATTTTTTTTTTGCATCACAATTTTTATTTTCAATGAAACAAATATTAAAATCATGATCTGATATTAGTTGGGGTAACTCTGCACCAAACAAACATGTTGTCTTTCATCTGGAGGCCAACATTTTTCGGCAAGGACATTTCCACTTACGAGGAAAAAGAGCTCTTTGTAGAAATATGGTACAATTTTGGTATCAGAGCCGAATCTTTTAGATATCATGTTGGCAAAGCTAAAGAACATTTTTAAATGTTACCCAGCCCTATTCTCTTTAGACTCAAGTAATCACACAATCAGCATGTAATGTGAAATATTAACAAAACTCGACCAGTTATTTCACTTTTACTTACTTTCTGGTGTAGTATGTTGTGTTAGCGCTTTTGTAATTATAGGAACTGATTGGCTTTTATGTAAATGTAAAATAATCAGCACAGGTATGACGCAGCACTGAGTTGTATATTAAAAACCAACACATGTCCATCCATCCATTTTCTATACCGCTTATCCTGTTCAGGGTTGTAGGGGGGCTGGAGGTGGAGGTGAGGTACACCCTGTACTGATCGCCAGGCAATCACAGGGCTGCCACACAGAGACAGACAACCTTTCACATTCACACCTACACCAATTTTAGACTCACCAGTGAACCTAACGAGCATGTGTTTGGACTGTGGGAGGAAGCAGGAGGACCCACGCATGCACTGGGAGGACATGCAAACTCTGGGGTTCGAACCACGAGCCTTCTAGCTGTGAGGTGACAGCACTAACCACTGCACCACCGTGCAGCCAGTTAATTAAAAATGTTTCATTTTTAATTAAAAATGTTTCATTTTTAATTAACTGATTCAAGAGGATCTGATTAAAGAGGATCAAGTTTCTGTTGATCAACCAATCAACATTTTCTTTCAATACTATATACAACTGTTATCATGTATCATGTAGCAAAGTGTTTCACAGACTAAGGCAGAAGATAAATGTCATCAAAAAGTAATAAAAATAGACGAGACAAAATCAGTTTAAGCCTGTCATTACATGAGTTTTTAAGCACCACAGACTCTTATTATATAACACTTCCCTTTTTCAAGAAGCTTTACATAATCGTAGCCTTTATTCAGACTCTTTGTTGTCATAATTCTGGCATCCTCTCCAGGCAGCATTGTCATTGAGGGCAGAGGACGACAGTAACGTAATGAGAGATGATGAGTTAAAGAGCAAACATAAAAGCAGAGTTGATAACCAAACAGATGTGATGTCTTCTCTGTGTGTATTTTTACTCCACTCAGCCTTATTTCCCCTCATCAGTCAGCAGCATTATGTCAGCTCAGCACTATCAGATGTTTTGATCCCGGAATAGATACGATCAGACGTCTACAACAATAAGACAAGGCGAGCCGAGCAGTATTGACAGTGACAGCCTGCGGCGTGAATGCAAACATTAATAAACACACGTATTATATATTTGTTTTTATTCTCGCTGTTTTCTTTGTGTGTTTTCAGAATCTGATTTGTGCTCATAGAGGTTTTTGCTGTTCAGCCGCAGTCAAGCTCCGACACGCCGCCTCTTATTTTTACCCTCCATAAGATGGTGATCGACCTGATCTTTGTCTCCTCTCTCGAGAGCAGGAGGAGATGAGAGCGAGTTATTTTAGACTGTGCTCGTGTGGGTGTGTGTGGGCGGACTCAGCAGCCTACATTGTCTTATGCTGCTTGCCTCTGAAACGTGCCCAACACCACATAAGGCATGTAACGGTGTGTATTTAATCGCAGTGTGCTATGATGTGAGCACACTGCAGAAAGAAGTGTGGTCCATTCATCCATTCATTTAGTAAACAAACTAATTGAAGTTTAATAAGTATGATTAGCAGGTTCTTAGTTTGAAAACTCAAAACTCCATATCCAGTTTAGGAACGCCGAATTAAAAGCTTGAATATTTTTGAACTTGTGTGTTTCAGGACCTCAACAAGCGCTTGTCTCTGCCTGCTGACATCCGAATTCCCGACGGTTACCTGGAGAAGCTGCAGCTCAGCAGCCCCCCCTTCGACCAGCCGCTCAGCCGACGCTCCCGCCGAGCCTCTCTGGTCAGTGCCTGCGTGTGTTTGTGTCTGTTGTGTGCTACCTTTATTGCTTTTGCGCTGCTCTTACCAAAGACTCCGTGCAAGTTGCCATGGCAACTGGCCCAGTGTGAGCCCGGGATTGATTAATCTGGAGGCACAAGCGTTTACTTCCTGCCTATAGGCCCATCAAATTAGATCATATTACTCAGCTGTGGTAGAACTACGCAGGCAGCCTTGTTGCAGGAGCAGTCAGCAACAATAACTTTAATGTTATTATTAGAAGTTCACCAATTTTTTTTGTTTTTTTAGAAATATCTTTATTTGGTTTTTACTTTAAATAAGACAAACGTTCTTACGTTAATGGACCTTAGTCTTAACACATAACCAATAGGCAAAACTCCCACATGATGGAAAACAATCTAAGTACACGGCCTAAAATGAGCAGAAAACAGGTAAATAGGTACATGACAAGATGTTCAGGCAATGAACTGCTACAGTTTGTCACTTGGTTAAGGGTTGAGTATGGGCCTCTAAGGATATCTTTCCAGATAAGTCCATAGAGGCCTCTTTGCAAAGGCTGTGCCTTCTCCATTCCAATATAGTTTAAGAAGGGGTCCCATGTGTTGGCAACTTAGCTACTTTCTCGCTAGATTCAGCGACTAGAAATGTAGGGACTTTTTCAGACCAGTGAAATATATTATATTGTAATTCATTCCCCTGTTTGCTGCTCAGAGTAATCGCAGTTCACAGCTCCTCTGCCAACAGCTCCGATTTGCTCTCTCCCCTCTTTCCTCTTGTCCCGTGCGCAGCAGCACTGCACAGGCAGTCGGGTGCGCAGGACTGGCCTCACAACCACTAAGCGTTATGCAAATGAAAATGCGATGACATCACCAATATTCAAACTGATGTATGACGTCATTTGGAGACTTCTAGCTGCTTTTGGAGCTAGTGCTAGCTACTTTCATTGGAAAACAGTTGCCAACACTGGTTTTAAAGAACATTGAAGGTTTGTCCTTGAGCCAGTAGTACATGATTGTGTTATTTCTAAAGAATCTTGTCTTCTAAAGAATGTTTTGTCGTTTTCCTTTTGACCAATTCTGTCATGGACAATCACAGAGGATGCCATTTCAGAACAAGGAATGTCCAGCTGCTAAAATCAAGAATACTAGTAGAAAATATTTAATTGATTTTAAAGTAGAGGTTTTTCATGTTGGCAAATAAGCACCGTTGAAATGATGCAGCATTAGAATAATTAGCAGCTCCTGTTAGCATTGATCCAGTGATGTAAAGAAAACTATCACTGTTACTTTGATTGTAAAGAATTCTGAATGATGTCCTCAGAAAGTATGAGTCACAACACATTGATAAAACACGTGTACTGTTTGTGTGTTCAGATGTGGCCTTGATATGACTCAGAGAAGGAGTGTAATTTCTGCAGCAAGGAGGTGTTAAAGTATCTTAAGTGCCTTGAGTGTTTGAGAAATTCTGATCTTAAACACACATACGGTTTTGGTGTCAGTCCCAGCTGCTGTTTTGCACCATCAATCAACACTTATACATTATAGATGGCATGAAGATGGATTTCTGCACCAACACTAAACAGTATAACAAGAATACAGCACACCTGCATTGGTTTTGACTTCTATTTCCTGACTGAAAATATATTATAAAATGAGCTCTGCCTTGGTGCTGCAGGGACAGTAAAACCCCAAATTTGAACAGTTTTTTTTCGAATCCAAAACTGCTCTTTAACCTTGTCTTATAAATGGCTTTTTAATAACTTAATCTGTGTTTCATTCTGACATTGCTCTCTGTCTTTCCTCAGTCGGAAATTGGTTTTGGCAAGCTGGAGACGTACATAAAGCTGGACAAACTGGGAGAGGTGAGAAAGTTCTGAAATCCTGATCTGACACTATTAAAGAAGGAAATAGGTTTCACAGCTCACGTTAATTCAGAAATGTTGAACCAGAGTCTCGTGTTGCATTCAGGGAACCTACGCCACAGTATTTAAAGGACGCAGTAAGCTAACGGACAACCTGGTGGCACTGAAGGAGATCCGGCTGGAGCACGAGGAGGGAGCACCTTGCACCGCCATCAGAGAAGGTAACGAGCTTTTGCTTCAAAGATTATATCCTTATAACATTTGTCTGTTAAACTTATTTTTTTATTTTGAGTCACAGGCTATTGTACAGTAAAACATCTCTCTCTCTTTGTCCCTGCAGTGTCGTTATTGAAGGACCTCAAACACGCCAACATCGTGACGCTACACGACATCGTCCACACTGACAAGAGCCTCACGCTCGTCTTTGAGTACCTGGTATAACTCACTGCTTCCCCATGTTCTCAATGCATGATTGTCTGTGTTGAGAGCTTGGCAGACATGCTTCTAAATTGAATATAGAGGAAAGAGGTGGATTAAAAAAATCATTAGCATTTAGATGATATGACACATTTAGTAAAGCTTGTTTTGTTTTTCCAACAGTTTTTACTTACATTCACAATTACATAATTATTTTTCACTTTTTTGCAATATTATATATAGACAATAGTTTTTTATCATTATTTTTTACATATTCAGAAACAACAAGAGAGAAAATACATTAATCACATATAGATAAAAGCACTTGTTTTATGAGGAATATTCTGAATTAACCTGCAGCAGTAAGGATGTGTGAAGTAGCACATGGATGAGTCAGAGAGACAAGGCTATGTGTGAAAGAAATATCGGTGTAGATATGTTCTCAAGGTGTTTCTACTTCCTGTCTGATGATGTCATCCCTCCCTGTAGGATAAGGACCTGAAGCAGTACATGGACGACTGTGGAAACATAATGAGCATGCACAATGTGAAGGTGAATCATACTTTTTATGATTATTTATTTTATTCTGCTCTCGTGCTTTGTTGTGTTATTTTACCTTGCTGTGGAAACATTCTGCCTTCTCATCCCTGTGAGCGACCCTTAGAGATGGCAAGTGTTTTGGTTTCCGTTTGTACGCAGCTTGTAGTCTGAGTAATACTGACCAATCACGTATCAGCAGGCTGCGGCGTACGCAGGAAAAACAGTCCGTGGAGAGCAAAAGCAGGCAGGAATGTGATGCGCCGTGATGACATCCAGGCTCCCATCAGCATCATCTGATGATGATTTAGCTTCTTATTAATCTCTTTAAACAGACATTGGCATGCTAACCGCTAACAATCTGTTCTAGATCTAAAATTCAACTTGAGTCAAATTCCATTGACGCTGTGTAACGAAAGCCGTTCAGTGTTCAGATCTCCCGACTTCCTCGAATGCATCAGAAATGATCTATCCGACCGCCGTTCAACAAATGAGCATTTTAAAAGTAGTTTTCTCCTCTTGAGGACAGACCTGACAAATCTTCATTTTAACTTTTTACTAATCTGCATTACGATGTTGAAATTTCAACAAAGATAAGACCATTTAATTAAAGTCAATCTCAAGAAAAACGGTTTCTTTATCTGTAAACAATGCAGCACTCGAAAAAGGAAGTCTTCACTGGAAGTCGTTTATCTCTAACCGCTGGCTACACGCCGGCATATATCGTCGTCAGACTATTGCCAATGGGATTGCTTCCACCTAAACAGCTGTTAAAATGAAGCAAATTAAACTAATAAAGAATCAGAAAGTGTTGACTGCATGGGACATGATTTGTTTACGTCTGATAAAGCAGTTTTTTAAAATAAAGATTCTTAATATATCTTTTCAGATCTTCCTGTTCCAGATTTTGCGAGGGCTGTCGTATTGTCACAAGAGGAAAGTTCTCCACAGGGACCTGAAGCCCCAGAACCTTCTCATCAACGAGCGAGGAGAACTCAAACTGGCTGATTTTGGTAAGAGGAACCACTGCAGCACCACAAACGGACAACTGTAAAAAAATGCATTGAATTATTCCCAGCAGTGTTCTTTACAGATATAATGTTCTCTCCTTGCAGGTCTGGCAAGGGCCAAGTCTGTCCCGACTAAAACCTACTCCAACGAGGTGGTGACTCTTTGGTACCGGCCTCCAGACGTCCTACTGGGATCATCTGAGTATTCAACACAGATCGACATGTGGTACGAGACTCAAATCCACCCTGCTGCTCCCAAATCACTACTTAGTAAAGGCAGGAATAGCCCATTAATCACAGAGTTGTTAGGAAATAAATTTGGTTCTCAAACTAGAAACAAATCAGATACACAGTCCAGGGCTCCTTGAAATGGTTTACAAAAACATAGCACCCCTTTTTAGACTGTTATGCCAACAAATTTGATGCAAAAAACTTTAGATTAGTAGATCCCCACATCTCAAACCTAACCTCTACCCACCCACCCACCCTCCTTTGATCCTTCCTGATGATTGTATCACCGACCTTGCCTTCATTTGTTTGTTCTATTGACACTGCAAATACAAGTACACATTTGTGTGTGAAAGGTGGGTAGGATATTGTACGTTAGTTTGCCTTACTTTTGTAAGTGTGCTTTTGGTTACCCTCTTTTTTTTGGTCTCCGTATCTCTCTGTCTGAAAATTCAATAAAAACTTTAATTCATTAATATTTCGATACACTGAAATATTCCAACCAAAAGCAACAAAAACTTTACGCTTCACTACTGTTTTGTGTTATTTATGTATGTTATGTATAGACTAAACATTTAATCTTATTATACTTTCATGAAAATAAGAGTTTGTTGAAATCTGATTCTTATAATTATTGGCCCTTTTTGTTAATGCTGCTTGTATTGCTCTCAATAAAACTTGTTAATTGTTATGAGAAACACCTAAAGAGAATAGCCAATTGTTCAGACGACTGACTGGAAATATATCAGAGAAAAGTTTGATATGAATCAATTATTGTCAAGGAATGTTTGATGTTGGTGTTCTAAAACAAATGGTCAGAAAGCTATTGTAGTTCATCCAACATGGAAATACATTTAAACTTTAAGTGCTATTCTCGCCTATTATAAAGACAGACATGTTTCACATGTTTGTTGATTCAGTGAGACTGAAACTTTTAGAGGACACCAGTATCTCTTTATAAAACCTTCCCAAATAAACAGCCAATTAATCCGCTTAGAACTCATTAGAGAAAAAATGCACTTTGGCAATAGGTGGTTCTACATGCTTGGGTACATTGCAATCAGGAAATGCTAATAACTCATTCGGTTCACTTATTATGATGCTAGCAGCGCAAATCTCCAACATAGAAGTTTTATTCATTAATTCTTAATTGTGTGTGTGGCACAGGTGTCATCACATGAACTAAAGAGTTTATCAGAATTGTTTTGATGTTGTGAGGAGGCCACAGTGTCAGTAATTAAAAACCTCTGGTCTACGTTATATGTAAGCTAATCTTAGTCACTAGAGTTGCACCCTTTGTTTGTAACTACTCTTCTGTGGTTGTCTGTGTCTGCAGGGGTGTTGGTTGCATATTCTATGAGATGGCTGCGGGTCGGCCGCTGTTTCCTGGCTCCACTGTCGAGGACGAGCTCCACCTCATCTTCAGATTACTTGGTGGGTTGTTCCTGCCACGAACACATGTGATAACCTATTTAATCAAACACCCAAAATACTCAATATGTGATTGGCTGTGTTTCTGTGACCCCAGGCACACCCACAGAGGAGAACTGGTCGGGAATCTCCTCCATTGAAGAGTTTAAATCCTACAACTTCCCGAAGTACAAACCACAGCCGCTGATCAACCACGCTCCCAGGTACTGTGGACTGTGTGTGTGTGGATGTGGGCCTTCACCTTTTTTGAGTTAATTTGTGTTTGTTTATGTACCAATGGCTCTAGTTGTTTCCTCGCCCATGCATGTAAACAGTAATGGTGTGTATTAACGTTGTGTGTGTGTGTGCGTGTGCGTGTGTGTGTGTGCATTGGGCAGGAAATCCTGTGGAACATTTCACACACAGCTGTCCACTTCCTTCCTCCCATGAGCCCCTACTACGCACCAGAAAGTAATCTGTTGCTCTTCCTTTTGTCTCCTCCAGGCTTGACGGTGAAGGCATCGAGCTGCTACTGTCTTTCCTCAAAGTGAGTCTCTCCTTCCTCCACAACAAAGAGAAATTAATGAACAATTTCCTGACATCTCATGTCAAATTTAATTAGATTATGATTGAAAATTGACATTATTTAATATAAATTCCTTTAGAAAAGCATGTTTCACGGTGTCTGCAGTCTTATAATACTGCTCAGACTTGATTTTGGAAGTGAAGCAGTACCAGTTGTACCCAGCAGGAGGCACAACACTCAGTGTCTTCCCCTTACACAGTACTTTCACACTCCAGTTCCTGTTTCCAATGTGTTTCAGTCGGTCACAGTGAATCACTGATTGCAGACAAAACAACCAAAGCATCATTTGCTGAAATCACAGCGAGGGTTGATATTTCCTGTTTCTGTCTCCGCAGTACGAATCCAAGAAGAGGATTTCAGCTGACGAGGCGATGAAACATTCCTACTTCAGGCAGCTCGGGATGAAAGTTCACACACTGTCTGAGAGTGAGCGCACTCATGCAACTTAATGAAACTGCAATCTGTCCTTTTTTGGCGCTCTTACTGTTGCTTTTTATTTGTATCTCTCTACAGTAATGCTTCCTCTGTTTTCTAGGTGTATCATTATTCACATTAAAAGAAGTGCAGCTGCAGAGGGACCCTGGCTACAGGAACTCCTCGTACCCTGAGTCAAGTGGGTGGCGAACATATTCATATTCTTCAGCATTTATCCTTTTATATCATTAGACACTATTAGAAAACCTTTGTTGTTTAATATGACCATCGGCTGAGAAGCTTCTCAGCGATTGTCTGATTTGACTATGATTGTTAAAGGGCAGATATATCAGATATATATCCTGACTTTTAGTGCCTAGTAAGGATAAATCTTCAAAGAACACCTGTCCTACATTTCCCATACTGCATCTGGAATAGCTCTCTCATTAGACACGTAAAGTGGTAAATGGACTGTACTTACATCTGCAAAAGTTCTCATTCATCCAGGTCTTGGTATTTCTAAGCTTAATCCAAAAGGCAAGCTCTTGAAGACGTTTCACCTCTCATCCGAAAGGCTTCTTCAGTTCTTAAAGGTTCTTTTACTCCAGTTGCCTTTTGGATTAAGCTTAGAAAGACTGTACTTATAGAGCGCTTTTCTTGTCATGCGACCACACAAAGAACTTTAACCTACATGTCACATTCACCCATTCACACTGATGGCAGAGGCTGCTACATAAAGTGCCCAACTGTCAATCAGTCACACACCGTTGGCTATGCCACCGGAAGAGATTTGGGGTTCAGTGTCTTGCCCAAGGACACTTCGACATGTAGACTGAGGGTGCTGGGGATCGAACCACCAACCTTTTGATTGAGAAACGACTGACTCTACCACTGAGCAACAGCCGCCCGGTCACGTGCCTTTTGCTTCCGCAATGCCGCAACGCAATGTAAAACACACACTGGACCGGCTTTATGCCGGCGTTGCTTGGTTCAGTGTAAAATGACAAAGCCGGCGTAACAGCGGAGCTTTGGTACGGCACTGTGGCAGAATCGCAATTAAAAAAGGGCTATTAATAGCAAGCTATGCACTGCCAATTTGTACGGAAAATCCCAGAAATGACTGCAGCACCTTTTGAATCTAAACTGATTTGATGTGTGTGCTTATCATAACACTCTTTAAGAGCTCCATGGTAGAGGCCGTTATTTTCTGCTTTTATTACTTGGCATGGTAAACTTGAAATAAGTGACGAACAAGAACAGGTTGGAAGTTATAATTAAAGTCTCCAGTAAGATCACATCAGGCAGTGTCAAACTGCAGTTGTAGTTGCCACCTGATATAATGTATGTTACCAGGTTCTCTGTATATAGGTCTGTGTGCCTCTGTCTTTATGTGTTCTGTGTTATGTTTTGACCTGGCTGTGAGACAAAATTCACTTTGGGGGAAAAAAACTAAAGTGAGCATTATAGTTGCCTTTAAATATCAAAAAAGCAATGAGCTATTGGTAAAAGCTAGGTGTATCACATTTAATGTAAAACAAAGGCATTATGGGTATTGTATTTTTAGAGTCTTTTCTTTTTCTTCCAGGTAACGGCAAGATCAACAGGCGGCAGAGCATGCTCTTCTAGTGTCTGATGAAGAGGATGGTCAACTGCCCAACTCAAAATCACTTCCCACCAACCTCTCGCATGAGCCCACCTGCCCCCCACCCCCACCCCCTACCTGCACACACACACATCAGCACACACACACACCCCTCTGAGCGTGTGACTCTGGGTTGAATCTGTAAGGAGACTGTGTTTATTTATTGGGGGTTGGGATGAGGTTGAATTTTTTGCTGCTAAACTACTACTGTCTGTATTTAACACACTGTGTGTGTGCGTGTGCATGTGTGTGTGTGTGTCCATGATGTGAACTCAAGACGCCATGCACAGTTGAGCAGTCAGTAAGGTTACTATTGTTTTTCTGCTGACGATTCTCCGGCTTCATTCGAGTTTAGAATTCCACTGATGTTAATGTCGACGCTGTGATCCAAGTTGTTGTTCTTGTTGTCGTACTTGGAGACCGAACGCTTCAGTTTATTCAGATTTTTTTTTTATAAATATGTAAATCTATATATATTTGGAGTTTATGTTTTGTTTTTCTTCGAGCTTCCGTGACTGAACTCTACAACATTTCCAGGTTTTGAAAGACCGGGTCGGATAGATGGTCTCGTTTGGTGGAAAAAACGGTTTCTCTGGATTCCTCATTTTTCTGAAACATTTCAGTCGGACTCTCTTCTGGAGGCTCTGCGGCCCTGAGAGGGTTTACACTGATGGTGAAAAGGCAGGAGTGTGAGTGGATTGTGGTAACAGTTTTTGGGCTGTGAGTAAAAGAAGCACACAGAGTCAAACTGGGAGAACATGAAACCAACTTCCAGTTCTTTTGTCCTGGCTCAGCAACAGAGCCAACAGAGAGGACAAGGGGGGAAGAAAACTGTCGGGAAGAAGAGCCAAAAGCATGGATGAATACCGGAGCTTAACAGGAAGTCATGTGACGTCCCACAGGAAGCCAGCAGGCCTTCCCTGAAACCCCTCAGAACTGCAAGGACTTTAAAAAAAATAAATTAATGCAAGCTACACTTTGTCGCTCTGTGTGCATTTGGAGATCTCACTGCAGTAACTCTTTGTTTTTAACCTGCACTTCAGTGTGTTTTTTTGGAATCAGGGAGCCGGACCTCAACACGGCCCAGTTTACCCAACAGTATTAAGATGTGTTCTCTGTGTCTGTGACCTTTGACCTCTCCTTGTGAAATAACAGAGTCAATGTGGCATGTTTTTCGGAGGGGGGGGAGGGGCTGGGATAGAGGTGGGCGGGGTGGGGTTTTCAAAAGCAAAATGGTTGTTTTTCACTTTTCGTCGGACCACAGCGTTTGTACACAGGAAGAGAAAAAAAAAGATTTCAAATTGAAATTTTCGATTTAACTGCCCGCTGTGTCGTTTGCAACTGACGGTGATGTTACAGATGAAGCCGGTTGAGAAGTCTTACTTCTGTAAACTGCATGTTTACTGCAGCAAATGGAAGATCTTTCATGTTTGATTTACAGAATTTAGAAATGTCCAGTGATGTGCTATGCATTCCTGACTTTATTCAGTTGCAGTGAGTATTTGTCTTATTCCTGTGGACCAACGTAGGTGTAGTCACTTCCTGTCCAGATATTCCTGTCAGCTGTGTGATAGCAAAAAGTGTTTTACATAGTTTAAAGGAATAATTGGACATTTTGGAAAACAAGCTTATTCGCTCTCTTGTAAAAATTGGATTAGAAGAAGATGGTACCAATCAGATGCAATGCAGTAAATATGTAGCTAGCTTAAGGATGTTGATAGCTTAGCTTAGCACAAAGGCTTTAATTGGTGTAAAAGCTAGCATAGCTGTGGCCAAAATATTACATATCTGCCTCCCAACACCTCTCAAACTCACAAATTACCACGTAATATATTTTTTGTTTTATTCTTACAGAATTTAAACGTAAAAGTGAGAAGTTGTGGTTTCTTCGGAGGGACATTCAGGACTAGGGGTGGGAATTGCAAGGAAACTCCCGATGCGATATGTGGCCCACGATAACAGTAATATCACGATACAATGATACTGCGATAATTGATATATTGCAAGATATTGAGATATCAATATTTTGTCCCACCCCTATTCAGGACTATTTCTTGGTTGGGTGCAGTAACTTTATGGAGTCTTGTAGACACTGTGGGGTTTCTAAGCCTGAACAGTCCTGAACTCAGGCTGGCTTTTAGATAGAGAGTTACTTTAAGATAGAACCAGGTTAGCTTCCACCTGATTCTAGTTTTCATTTCATTGTTTACTGAACAGATATTAGTGTTATTGATCTTCTATTCTCACTTTTGGCAAGAAAGGGATTCATCTTGTTTTAGAGTCAGAGCACCGGAGAGAAGAACGTGATGGAAAAGGCAGAAATAGCATTTTCTACACTCGCAGTAGCAAAAAAAAATGAGTGCAGTGCATACGCTTCTGCACTGAATAACACCAGGAATGCATTGAACACCAAAGATTGAACTTTTAAGAGTGTGACTTGATAAATGAGAAGATCTGAAGGGAATGCTCATCTCATTGCAGCTCATTTAGTCAACATGAACATTTCACATTCATCATCTGCTGAAATTTAAAGGATTTGAGCAACACTAGAGTTCTTTGTTCCAACATACTGATCAGGTAGAACTTGCTAGGAAAGTGCTGGAAGCACTACTAATGCTTAAACTTTGATGTAATAAACATTGACTTTAACACAGTTTGAAGCTATTGTGTAATAATCCTGTTAACATACTGTATTTCAGAAGTTAAAAACCTTTCGTGTATGTACAACAGCATGTTAAATTAAAGTCCAACACAAACTGTTAACACAGAACACATGGGAGATCTTGTTAATGGTTTGCATTTCCAATAAGTGGAAAATGATGTTCACAGGGAAAAAGTCATTATATTAGTGGAAAACTTCCTGTGTGACATCGACTAATTGCCCTTTGATTTCTCCTTAGGTAGCTTTAAATGGAGGAAGCCTGTTTCTCCTTGTATTTCACAGTGATCTGTATCTGCAGGCTTTGTTGCCACAAGAAAAAGTTATAACTTTAAACATAAGGACAGGGATTATTCCATTCTAAACTTCAAACTGTGTTTCTGCAAATAGTCTTTTTTTGACATGAGCAGCAGTGACATGCATGACAGGAGATTTCTACAACGGCTTAATATTTATCATTGTAAAACTGTAAAACTTTTTCAAATGTATGAATGACCTGAATCTATGTGAACATGTCTGAACGCGTGTATGTGTGCGTGCGCCTGATGCATGGAAGGCCTGCTGTGTTGTGAATTCGACCTCTCTGAAACACTGAGCTGCCGGTCAACAGTTGGTGTGTGACTCTTTTTACTGGAACTATTTATTTCTCATAACCATGGAAAGTAAATTTAATCTGTTTCATAAACCGCCTGTGCAGCAGTCATTCTTCGAATGGTGAAAGAGTGAACACAGTCATTCAGAAAAGTAATTTTATTCCAAAAACAATTCTCTCAACAAACCAGCAAAACACAAGCAAATCACTGAGAATATATTTCCATTAATTTCTCTATAAAAATAACCAGGAGCCATTTTACAAAACAAAACTTTTGTGCAATTTTGACCTGGACTGTCTTTTAAACACGGTTTAAAGCAAAACACATTTACACAAGTCTTACACTATTATAGGCACCGCTGGTATACGCCTTAAAAGTACAGTGCATTTTTTTTTTTAAAAAGCATGAAATTATACAGAGATAATAAAAAAAGTTCACAGCGTCGAGTCAAAGCAATAATTGAACACGTCCACAGCATTTTGGCGCGCTGGCTAGCAGGTGCTCTGCTAGGAGTCAATGTCATGTCGAACTGTAACGGGGCCACACCTTCGCTTAAACAGTGCAGATCTGGGAAAAGGATATCAAGTTTATGGGTTTAATGGTGATAAATGAGCCATGACCATTGGTTGAATACTGTGATACCTCAAATCATTCACATTTTGGGTATTCAGTCTATTTAATGGAAGTGTTAGCACAGGGGGAAAAAATACAATCATTGCTACTTGCTATCTGTCAGAGTAAGTTACTGTCCTGTGAAGCCTTTTTGTTACACAGTTGTGGTCTCATTATACGTGTTAGCTTGAGCAGGATGCTCTTTAGCAGTCACATTATTAGTTCCCTCTTTCTTTTGGCTGGCTGGTAGTGGGTGTGGTTTGCTGGGTGGCAGCGTCCAGTGAGAAGTTTGGCGCTGAACCACCAACACCAAAGCACCTTATGTGTTTTTAGCCTTGATAACGATAAGGACTAGAAGCCTACTATCTCCAGTTTATTTCTTTTGGACCAACCACAGATAATAAACCTTGAACAAGAAACGTCTACTGACGCCACCTGAGCTAGCCGCTGACCGGAGGTAATCCCCACACCACCCACTGCCAGCCAGCCTATTCTCTTCTACTGTATATGATCGAACATGATTACAGGATTGAGTCAAACTCCAAGTCATTCTTGTAACATGATCAAATTAAAGGGATATTTCTTTGACATTTTAGGAATTCTTGCCTAAATGGATAAGAAGATTGATACCACATTCATGTCAGTTGAATACATAGATGCAGCCAGCAGCTAGCTAGCTTAGCATAAAGAGTGGAAACAGTTAGCATAAACACGTTATGCTGTGTGATTGTTATATTAATACAAAAATAAAAGTTAAAAATGACACGTTTTAGTGTTACAGATGTAAAAGTAAATGATCAGGAACAGCTACTTCTGCGAGTCATTTTGTCACCAAGAATTACACACATAATGTGTTAAATATTTGAGCTTTTAGATGCTATTAGTTTGAATTTGTCACCTTGGGCGGAGCAAAGCAACCTGTTGCCTTGTATTCCAGTCTTAATGCTAAAATAAGCTAGCAGTCTCCTGTATAAGCAAACAGACATGGGTGTGGTAGTAATAGTCTCACTTAATGCTAACTTTAGGTTGAAAAGAAAGCAAGTGTATTTCTTTAGATTGATTGGCACAATGAATGCTTACTAACTCGAAGAAGCTGTACTTGAGTATTTTAATTGTCTTTTTGTCGCATAATTGCTGACAAGGATTTCCCCAGATCTCCACTGTTTGAGTCGGTGGTGTGAATATTGAGTAGATAGAAGTCTGTATCACTGATGGTGTAAATCAGGTGGAATGAGATGAGATAAAAAATGAGATGAGATACATGAGGTCTTCGCATGAGAAAAAATTTAGAGGCTTTTACTTCCTAAATGGGGAAAGCATCAAACACAAAAAGTACATGAGTTTAACTTAAGTAAACACACAACGAAATGTCTTCAGCAAATACTCCTCTCAGAGAGCAAATCTTCAGAGTGAAGCTCCTGTTTCGTCATTTAATAAATGCAAAGAAACGGGGTTCAGAAGTGCAGTCTGACTCATAAGAAATCCAACTCCAGGGGCGCTGGTGTAGCTCAGTTGGTAGAGCAGGCGCCCCATATACAGAGGCTACAGTCCTCGACGCAGCGGCTGCAGGTTCGACTCCTGCCCTCTGACCTTTGCTGCATGTCATTCCCCACTTTCCTGTCTATCTTCAGCTGTCCTATCTAATAAAGGCAAAATGGCCAAAAAACAATCTTTAAAAAAGAATTCCAATTCTTGTTAGACATCATAGTTTAAGGCTGATTGGCTTGGTCCTTATCTGTGCTGCTGTGGCACAGATTACTGTTGGAGCTTCAGCTGGCATCAGGATTGGTGGGAATTGGAGGAGAGCAGCAGAGGAGAGGGAGCGTCCATGCTGGGTAAAGGCATAGGGATGGGTCCATTCAGCAGCGAGGGGAACTGTGGGGGGAGAGGAAAACACAGAACATATTTGTTTATTTGGAGCTCTTGTAGTTCATTGGCTAATATTCCATGATTAAACATTAAACATTTTAGCTGTAATACAAAAAACATTCTAGCACGTATTGTTGACACCATAGAAGAGATGGACGACATGACAGCTCCGTTAAAGTGAAGCCAAAACATTGTGAGCGCCCCCTGCTGACTGGCTGCAGTATAGGCCATAAAGCCTGCCTCCTGTCTGTTATGAGGTGGGACATGAGTCAAACAAGAAAATCAATATACATGCCAAAACGTTTTTCTTAAACATGCTTTCTGACATTATAGTTATTATCAGGCTGATTTATGTCCAAGTTTACTTTTAATTAGTTATTTGATGCTGTAAAAAGGATGATTGACAGCTCTGTTGACAAATACAGCTCCTGCAGTCGATCTGTTCCGGATTAGCAGAGTGGAGGAGGAACAGCGAGAGTACTGTCATTGAAGTTTACATATGTGTGAACGTCTGCTTCAGACCAACAAAAGAAGCTGTTCTGCTGTTAAATACGCTGACGTGTGGGTTCTTCTTTTAAGAGTGTGTTTTGGTTAGCGGAAGTAGCTACAGCGGCTCCACCCGCCGATCTCTACTGCGCCAAACGATGTTACCAGCAGCCAAGATGTCAGCTGTTATTTTGGCTTCAATTTTGTACAATGAGAGCAGATGGAGAAGCATCGTCCATCTATAATACACAGTCATTGGTTGACACATGTACAGTATGCTATACATACACCCATTTAACCTATACACTGGCACATATAATGTTATGTGCGTTCATATACAGTACACATTCTTTTACATGTGTTCACACACACACACTCTACAGTACCCACTAATTACTTCATCTTGCAATCATCAATCCACATGCTGTTTTGCTTATATTACAATCTGGGGACTTAAACCTGGTAAAGCACAAAAGTTGCGGGGACCGACCAACATTGTGGGGACCGCAACGCTGGTCGTTAAATCTTGCCAGATTATTTTAGAGTTGTGTTTTTTTATTTGGGTTGACACCGACGGGAGGTTCCCTGACCAACCAGCCCTCTCCCTTTCCCCCTAGCCAACAGGAAGTTTCCCCCTCTTCATGTCCACACCAGAAAGGAAACATCTGTAGCTTATTTTGAAACCCTGGCACACGGTGAATCACACTAACACACATAGAACTGTGTGAAACTGTTGAGGTAAATCTGCTTGTGAAATAACTAAAAACCCTGAAGTTATTAGGGAGGAATTTACAGTAAATCTAGAATTTATATGCAAACCGAGATTTTGTGTCTGTCACCACCACGACTAAACCAGTGTTTTCTCTGAAAGGCATGAAATTAAAATGGTCTGCTTGACCTTTATATGCATAACTGTCAGACATGAGACCTTTAGAGCTCACTATGGAACCCATTTCATGAATAATCCATAAAAAATGTTTTCTAGCATCAGACAGTCAAAGCTTGAACTGGTTGTATCTCTAAGTATTAAATGTGTCTGCATACAGTATATCCTGTGTGTATTGGTTTTCTTACATCTCTATACTTAGAAGACACAAGTCAGTTGATAAATATATGGTAGAAAGTTAGGGGTAATCTACGAAGCTGAAGACGTGTAAGATTTTAATGGCATCTAGCTGTGAGGCTTCAACCAACCAGCAACCGCTCCCCTCTACCCCCTTTCCAAGCATGAAGAATAACTGGTGTTGCAAAGGCCACTGTTTGGTTTGTGTGTTCTTGAATATGCCTTTTAATTTGAAAGTTTGTAAAAATGTGTTTTGAATTTAACCAAATTCCATCGCCTTGCTTTGAATTGGGGACGGGGTTGATCTTATCTAACAGGAAATACACTGAACAAAAACAAGGGGATGCTTTTAACAAAGTGTTTGTCATACAGTTCAACAGTTTCCAAAACTTCTTGTTAACATGAGACTTAGGGGGCGACAATCCAACAAATGTTGAGACACAATCATTGCCACTTTGCATAGCAATTGGCAAGGTGTTCAAAGGTAAGGAGAGACCTGTTTTTGCATTGTGCACATTGCTTTGTTGCATTGTACAAAAGTATCACCATGTAGTCCTTTGAGTAGATTTAAACTGTTTGTCCTCCTTTAGCAGAGGTTGAAGTAACGAATTACAAGCTTTTTTGAGTACTTTTTAATGTCAGTCATTTTACTTTAACTCAAGTATGTTGTGAATGAAGTAAAGTAATTCGCTACAATTGTACATCCATCCATTACTGAGTAAAATATTTATCTACAGATATTGCGAGCTAGAAAGAAAAACTGACTTGGACCAGACACCAATCAATCAAAAACAGGCCAATCAAATCAAAGTGTCATGCATCGCGACAAAACAGCCGGTGCCAGTTGATCTTTTACTGAGTCCGAAGCTACAACTACCTGGGCCCGATGCATAACGTGAGTGAACCATGAATGAGATAGAAGAGAGTTCGTGGGACGTTTTTGGGTTTAACCAGAAACAGCCGTCAGATCTCTTCAAAGCCGCCAGACTCCATTAACAAAAACATTGTTTATGGAGTCATTGCAGACATCGGATTTTAGCTTGCAGAACACGGGACTTGCTGGTCTACCGCTGCCTCGTTACGCGTTCGCACTCGTTAATTCGGAGCCAAACCAACCCTTTAAAACACCACACAATAACACAAAGAAACTATCCAATCGAGGCAGCGGTAGACCATCAGCAACTCCCGTGTTCTGCGAGGTAAAATGACTGTTTTTGTCAGTGGAGTCTGGTGGCTATGAAGAGAGCTATGTAACTGCTGTTTCTGGTTAAACAAAGGATCATTTTGACACCAAAACTAAAATATTTTATTTGCATAGGATGCATGTGTAAGGTAGCCTTGGCAAAATTTGTTTATCATAAAAAATCAGCGGGATGGGAAACTAACTTTTACTTTCAGTACTTTTTAGGTGAGCTGCTTTTTACTTTTACAATTTCAGTTACAACAGTTGATTTTACTTGAGTAGAATATTTCAGCTCTCTTTACACCTCTGTCCTTTAGTTATGTTTGAACAATATGAAGTCACTGAGGTGCCTCACATAAACAACACTCCCACATGTGTCTTTGTGTGTGGGTTGTCTTACCTGGAAGAGGGGGGCGTGGCTCTGGAGTTGGGCAGGGCTGAGGGGCCCCACTGGACTCAAGCCAGACCAGAAGTGGATATTGGAGAGTAGATGACTGGGAGTGAGCAGCAGACCAGATGGAGTCTACATCGACAAAACCCAAAATTAAATGTCAGAGGATAAATACACCGAGATGGAAATGATGCTGTTTATTCTGGCAATAAGTCCACAGAGCTGTTCATAGTCTGTGGCGAAGTTGTTGTATCACTCAGTCTCACCCAGAGCTCAAAGACAAGTCTGCCCTCTAGTGAACTCACGTCTACCAGACAGATTGACTTGGCAGACTAACTCCGAGCAGGTCAGGAAGCTCCACTCATACAGAATTCATGAGATGCATTTCCCTTTGTCTCGACTTTCTTCTTTCTCTCCATATTTAACTAAGGTCAGTGTTGTTTTCTCTCTGCTTCTGTCATGGACCAGCTGGGAAGCAAAGAGTTCAGGAATAACGTTTTTCGTCAGTGTGCTTGTGTTAACATCTCACTGAGTAGATAAGTACAACTACCGAGTTATTCTGTTTTAAAGATTCCTAAACTCTTTCCTCTCTTGTTTCCTGTCATCTCTCTGTTGTCACCATTGTATTAAAGGCTTAAAAGGAGCCAAGAAAACATATAAAATTGTGTTTCTCAGAGCAGGAAGCAGTCTCAAGCTCTTCCAACATGGAATACTACATTTTTGCATCTCATATTTCCTTTGTTTGACACCGAGATTAATCTTGCTAATCTAAAACATCTTTGAATGTTTTCGTTGGTCCTGACTGACCATAGAGATTGAGCACAAGGCATGATACCAGTTGAGGCCACCAAAGAGCAGCAAACTGAACAACTTCTTTGAGGAACTAAAACTGGAACCACATCTGCTTCAGGAAAAGCTCTGAAGGTTCCTGTGCTGGATAAGGGCCTGTGGATACTAACAACTCAGGTGTTCCTTGCGAAAAAAAGTATTCATATAAATGATTCAGGGATGAGTTACCGCTTAAGCATGCACTTCTATTTTCCATCAATTATGCTCTTTAAACTCAGCAGCCTATCATTGCTCATGCTGGATAAAAGCGGCGGCTGAATGCCTGACTGTAGTCAGACAGTCCTGGTTTGGTCAGTGTGTTGCTGCCAGTGAATCAGGAGCTTCAGAAACATATGGCTTCACTTATGAACCTCCTCCCTCCCTCCATCGCCTTTCCCTCTTTCCGCTCACCTCTTTCCATCTCCTCCTCTTCTACAAGCTTAACTTTCCTCATCCCCAAAACACATCGTCCTTCTCAGTCATTTACTTCCCCTCTTCTGACTCTTCCCCCCCTCACCTAACACCACCTGTATTTGCAGGAGACAGTTTGAGTACAATGGCTTAATACATGTGTTATTTGTCATGTTGTACCTGTGCAGTGAATAAGGCAGGGGTCATAGACCCTGAGGGCAGCGCTGGGCTGTTGAGAGCTATGGAGACGAGGTCACTTCCTGTCAGGAGGAGAGAGGAGGCGGAGATTTCCAAGCCTTTGGGTTTCCTAGATCTCAACGGTGAGTTACTGGTCAATCCCCTCCTCTCTGGCGTTGTGGTGCTCTGTGACCTCACTCTCTCCCTCTGACCAGATGACAGGTTAAGAGGTTGAACGCTGTGCTCAAGCTCATCAGTGTCTGTGCTCTGGCGCCGCCCCCTCCATAGAGTGTGGGCGGGGCTTTGCGGTGGGGAGGAGGAGCAGGAGGAAGAGCGGGCCTGCCGAAGCAATGGCCTGGAGGAATGGGAGGTCTCAGAAGCGGATGGGGGTGGGGTGGAAGGAAGGGAGGAGTGGCCTCGGTTGGTTATGAATCGGATGACAGAGGAGCTGTCGTCATGCCGATCAGATCTGGGCTCCATCTTGATTGCCCGATTTGGTTCTAAGGAGTGCTGCAGGGAGCCGACAGTGAAGGAGGAGTACAGGCCTGATTGAAGGTATTGGTTTCGCCCACTCCCGTCCTCCTCTTCAGTCTCAGGTTCTGAAGCCGCACCCCCACATTCCTCACTGTTGCGGCCTGACTCAACCACGGCAGGGTCCATCTTCAGGATCTCAGGGAACGACACAAACTTGTACACGAACTTCTGGCCAATCACCTTCTTGATGATGTTCTGCAGAGGAAATGAGACGGGATATCTTATGTTAAGCCCAATTTGGTCTCACAGAACTAAGTGAAATGACTTCTCAACAATGCATTACGTAGTGGTAGCACCGGATGTGTTAAAAGTATTTATAAAGACTTTTGGCCTCTTGAGATGTTGAAGGTGTAACAACCTACTTCAATAGTTTTGATATGTTGCTTACTTTGTCGTAGTAGTAGCGCAGAGCTCTGCTCAGCTTGTCATAGTTCATGTTCGTCTTGTTCTTACGCAGCCCCCACAGCTTGGCAACTTCCTCTGACTTGAGCAACTTGAACTCGCCGTCGCTGGACGTCCAGCAGATGAGATGTTTGTGGCTTTGGTCGATCAGCAGCTGCAGCAGGAACTGCCAGAGTGTGATGGAACTCTCCATGACGGGATGACACCAGAGACCTGCAGAGAGGAATCAAGACATTATAAAAAAAACAATCCTACAAACCATGCATTGTTTTGACTATCAAGAGGGCATTATTCTGGGATGGCTTTGAGGTAGAGTTGGTCGCTCTCCAATTGGAAGGTCGGCGATTTGATCCCCAGTTCCTCCTGTCTTCCCGTCAAAGAGTCCTTGGGCAAGAAACTGAACACCAAAATCCTCGCGGTGTGTGAAATGGTGAATGTGACATGTAGTGTAAGAGCACATTAAGTGGTCTGAAGACTAGAACGGCTCTATATTTTACCATTTACCATACAGGTGGTGTGACTGCTGGGAAACCCATCCATCCATTGATTTTCTTCCGCTTATCAAGGGCAGAGTCACGGTGGCAGCAGGCTTAGCAAGTTAGTCCAGCCTTCTCTCTCCCTAGCAATGTTTTCCAGCTCCTCAATGGTTACAAGGTGTTCCGAGGCTAGACGAGATGTATAACCCCTTCAGGGTTTCTGGGCCTAACCTGGGGCTTCCAATCAGTTGGATGTGCCACTAAAACGTCAAAAGGAAGTTGCCTAGGAGGCATCCTGATCAGATGCCCGAATGACCTTAGCTGGCTCCTTTCAATGCAAAGCAGCAGCTCTAACCCAAGATCCCTCCAGATGTTTGAGCTACTCACGCACTCTTATTTGGCCGCTTGTATCCATGATCTCATTCTTCTGATCACTACCCAAAGCTCATCACAACAGGTTAGGGATGGAACTCCGATTCACTGGTGAATCAAAAGCTTATTCTTCTGGCTGATGGGAAACGTTGTCCTAATTTGTAGGATGTTTGGTGGCTGCAGAGAACATTTTAACTTGATCATCACCATATTAACTATCACCTATAGCAAGCCATAAAATAATGGTTTATAAAGGGTATTGAATTGATATTTTTCTCTCATTCTTAGGCTGTGTAAGGAATCAGACGACACAAACGACATAAAAAGAGGGAGGAAAAGAAAGAAAGAATGACAATGCCATTACAAATTCCAACTCTCTGAAGCAAACTCCACTAAAAACCACAAGAATAGCAGTGCTGGCCGTGCCCACCGCCACCTCCCCTTCTCCGACTGGGACTTTCCTGCCCCCAAAACCGAACCCACAGCAACACAAACACCTGAACAACACCAAAGGCTTTACAGGACAGTTCAGTTTTCCACTTAGTTTCTGAACACTATGGTGTCGACTCACAGTCACAGACCATGGCTGCCAACTCAAGCAGGATGGTGTCAGTGGCAGGATGGTGTGGAGGAAGTCACAATAAATATTCAGGGTAGATTGTCCAAGTGACCTTACTTTACCTCCTTGGCCTATTTCAATTGTGGGAAGAGCAAGTTTTATGTAGAGATAAGTGACAAATCAGAAGACAAAAGCCGGCAAAACCAAGACGTAGCCTCTTGATTTCAAAAGTGAAGCCAATCTGGAAATACCTTAAACCTGAATTCTGTCTGATTTCCAACAGGGGGCGACTCCACTGGTTACAAAAAGTAGTCTTTGATTGTATCTAAGTCAAATCGAAAAAGGCATTACTTAACACTTGATTTATTGTGGCAGTCAAGATTGGGTCTCAATAGCAGGTTTGTGTTTTCTTCAATACAGCGTGGTGTTCATGGCCACGTCAAAGATCCCATCCAGTGAAAATCAAGTGTTTAACTTTGTAAACATCTCCATGTGCTGTTTTTCATGTGCTACAAGGGACAACATAAGCAGGCATCTCCATGGCTGGGCCTGTCTGCTTTTAAACTGCAGTGTGCCAAGGACAGGCTGAACAACAGATACAGATAGTTATAGATTGGCAGGTTTGAGACGTCACAAACCTAAGGAGCCAATCCTGTTAATGGACGGGGTGATGGTATGGCAACCACTTCGGCGATGCGCGAGCCAGCTGTAACCGCCATCGTAATTTTTGCAAACTCTCTTAAAGTTTCAACAAGTTGCTGCTAAACGATGGCAGAGACGTGTTTTGTTTTCCCGACGGAGGGCGGCGGTTGGGAATTTGCATAAGGGGCAGGGGATATGCAGATTAGGGATTTTTATTGAGGGAGGAGGAGGAGATGCCCTCGGAGGATTTTTACAAGGCAGTTTAACATTAATTAAATATTTTGCAGAAAAAACCTATCAGACACAATTTATTATTTCAAGCAGACATTTTATGTCTTAAAACATGACGAGTTTTTAAGGTTAAAATAGACATGAAAGCGGGGCATGTCTTAGGTTGTGCCTACCTGTGATTGACAAGCCAAGAAAACCAAGATGGCGGCAGCAAAAAATCCAGACTCAAGGCTTCAAAACAACAGTCCACAGACCAACTGGTGACGTCACAGTGGCTACATCCACTTTTCATATAATCTATAAGAGTCTATTGCTTGATCACCTTAACCGTACACCTTTCCTTTAATCAAGCCATCCGTATTCACATTTTAATTTCCTGGATTTTATAGTTGAATATGCATGACCTCACCTTTACTTACATACATCTGGTATCTCAAGGGTAGGACAAATATAAAGTTGTGTTTTTTAATGAAAATAAACTTTGCCTGGTAACGATTAAGATTTGTTTGAAGCGGTCGTTACACTTTTAAAAGTGTCACTGTATTTAATGTTCCACCTTTCAGTTTGCTGTCTCTGTAACAGAGAGAAGCGGAAGAGAGGGCTAGACGTTGGTTGATTTTCAGGGTGTTTCCATGGTGATAAAACAGGATGTGGTCAGTGACCTTCTGCCAAGACAAGCACGGGTCTAACCGACATATTTACCTGGAAACCACTGACTGTCTGTGAGCGTTTCCTCACTTTCCAATTCACGAGCAGGAAATACTAAACTACTTACTGCCTGATGGATAACAAGAAATACCTCATTACTACGAGATTTAATTTGCAGCCATGACAATGTGTCAGCAGAGACTTCCAGCTGCATCAGGGGGGATCCCCATGGCAACCTAATCTACCTCAATAAAGGAGAATCATTGGAGCCAGACACCGAGACCGGAGGTAACCGTTCCTCTACCTACCTTCATACTCAACCACTTTTTCAATATAAAAATACAGTATGAGTCGTCTTTCTGAACGGAAACCATCTAGCAGAGAGGGGAAAGTGTATGTGCTGCAAACAATGACCCATCACCAGGAACACACAAACAAACTCAAGTCCTCGCTTCCTTTTTCCTGCTTGGGTGTGTGTGTGTTAAGCGATGTACGAACTGTAGTGCTGTCTGTCTATCTAAACGAGGACTTCCTGTCATTCAGCTTCAGGGGCGTCTTTCCGGAGAAAGGCCTTCCCTCTCTGGGAGGTAGGACTTCCTGTCACTGGGAGCCACCAGAATCACAGAAGTTGTCCTCTGAAGAGCAACTTCTGCATCCACACACACACACGCACACGCACATTGAATGATTCACTAAAATATATAGAGAATGAATATTTGTCTGGATGACACTCTGCATTTGATCTGTGTTCACCCTGTGTTTTACTCTCACAAAGTGTGGACTGGAAACAAAAGCAAGAGGAAATTTTGATTTACTGAATTTCAAATTAAAAGCAGTCCGGCCCTCACTATTAAAGCTTAGAGAGACAATCTATGAAATCTCCCTCTTTAAATGTGAATCTACCAGATAGACACTCTAGTGAACTTGAGACACTTCATATGTCAATCCAACAGAAAAAAAACAAACCAAAAAGGTGAACATGACCATACATAGAATTTCTCTAGAATACTTATTTCATATTGTTGGAAATATGTGCTTGTGTATGGACGGGGAGATGGGTTCTGCTGGAACTCAAATGATTCTTTGTTTTGCACCAGTGACTCATTTTCAAGATGTTGTCTGCTGCCAGCTTCAATCCGGAAGCGCATGGCAATTAGTCTGCGAGGTCCAGACAAACCAGAAAGTCTACTACTGGATATTTAAAGGAGCCACGGCTAATTTTTTCCACATAAGCAGCCGGTACACTAACCTCTTTTCATAATGTTTTTTTTTTTCAAATGTATCCGGACAAAAACTGGGGCAACTTTACGCACAGTGTCAGTGCCGACGCGTAGAACGCATAAGACTTTAACACCTTTTACGCACAGCTTTAACGCTCCTTACGCGCTGGTTTAACACTTTACGCGCGTGGTTTTTCAAGTTGGCATGGTGTATCTGAACGTCCTCATGCTTCAGCAAATACAAAAAAAAGCAAACACAAATCAGCTTCTGTCTCTCTGTTATGCACGAATGCGTTTCGAAAGTTGAAAGTTAAAGGAAACGTAAACTTGCACCTACCCTGCTGTGGATGTCCGATGCTCCTCTGTCCGTCTGCCCTGCCTGATGTGTGTGTGTTTGTGTCTTAAAGCGGTGTGTGTGTGTGGTGTTGGGGCTCCATGCTGCTGCTGCTGCTGCTGTCTGAAAGCGGATCCGCAGCTTTTCTCTCTCCAGCCTCAGAGCAGGAAGTCGGGACGCTCAGACGGAGAACCGGCGCACTTCCTTTGGCGCAGTATTCCCGTCTGTGTAAACACACACACACACACACACACACACACACACACACACACACACACACACACACACGCAAAATCTCTATTTCCCATAAACACACCCCCTCCCTTCAACCACTCTCTCTCACGCGCAAACACACTACACCGGATTACGCTCACACTTTCTTCAGACACGCACACGCACCTTCACTCGTTCACCTAAATAGCCTTTAGGCACACGCCCCCCCCCCCCCTCCCCCTTTCTCTCACACACACGCACACACACACACACACACACGCACACACACACACACGCACACACACACACACACACACACTGCAATTCCGACTACACTCAGCACTGAGCCAACTGACAACTGACGTCATCCTCTTCCTGCTCACCGGGAGGGGTTCCTGTTCCTGCCTAAAGCACACACCACACACACACACACACACACACACGCACACACACAAACGGGTCAAGTTCGGGGCTTTCGGTAACTAAACATTGTTGGCCAACTTTTGATTTCAATCTCTTTCCGAAGGGAGTAATAGGCCTACTTACCAATCTTATCTGGCAACAGTATATAATTAGAAACACAGAAACTAAAATTAATATATTTTTTTATTTGTTCTGTTTTTGCTTACTTACTTTACAGTAAGAAGAGTTTTTTCTTATTTTGTACTTTGTTTTCCTGCCCCTTTCCCCCTTTGCAGCCTATTTTTCCTACTACATCCAGCTCCTCCTGTTTCTTTTAAAAATAAAGATATTTAATTGGCTGAAAGTTAAAACACCTCATGCTGTGTTTAAACATTTATTCTTGGTCTCTCGAAAGAGCATCAGTACCGCAGACAGTTTACAAGTAAAGGGACTTCCAAAGATTGTCTATTTTTGAGACGATGAACCAAATATCAGCAGGCCATAAATATAGCCCACTGTACTTCTTAAAAATGTATCTCAAAACCTCGGCGGAAAAATAAAAATGGATGTGTCTTCACAGATTGAGATGGATTATGTGCTTGACATAAATCAAACACATGTGTTTCAACTCTGCACTATGGACCATGCAGATTATTTGTGTATATCAATGTAGGCTCAAAGGCCATGTCAACATGTGATGTTTCCTTGATATCTTGCAGTTCACAGGAAAACGTTGTATCTTTGAACAGACAGCCTACTCAGCATTTTAGTCTTGCAATAACAAAATAGGTAGGGCCTAAAAAGCAAGAGAAATATTAGAATAGAAGGGTCGAAGTTTATGCAGCAGATAGCAAGAATATTTTTTAAGACTTTGCTTGTTTAAAGCCATCCGTGCCACATGCCTTCTAAATGTGTGTGTCCCAAGCCTAAGATAAGATAAACCTGATGAAATCATTAATTAGATTTCATATATTAGAAAGCTTCTATCAGAGCCACAGTAGACATAATACAAATAGTTATCCCCTCAAATGGTATTTAAACTAAACTTCAAGTCGGTAGAGTCTCCTAATCTTTCCTCTGACAATGTTTAAATTGTCTAATGAATCATCAAGAAAACACGAAAAACATGTAAAATCACGCAATAGCTCTCCCCTCTCCTTTCACGTTGATTATTTAGCAAAATAGTCCTCATTTAGTGACATCAAGTGTCATGGAAATTGAAATTAAGCATTTCAATGGGATAATAAACAATTGTAATGTTAATATAGGCTTTAATATGTTTTTTTTTTTAAACATGTATTTATTAATTAAATACAACACATTACTAAACAACATTTGGAAAGTGCATTTGGCACATAAAAGAGGAATGCCCTTCCCCGACATTCCCTCAAGTCTTGATATCCGATAAACGAGACAGAGTGATACGTCTTCTTCTTTTCACATTTTGATTTTCTTACGCGTCATTCGCCCCGCCCCTTTGTTTAAAACGTCAACAGCGCCAAACTTGGGGCTCCCGAACGGGAAAATGAGCACTCATACTGAGGAGCCACAATGGAGGAAAATAAATTCCGTTGCAGGGGTGATACCACGGTCCAGACACGGACACCGTGCAGCTGCGATACGGGAGCTGATTATTGTGTTTGGTGGCGGAAACGAAGGGATAGCGGAGTACCTCCATGTTTACAACACTGGTAAGCTAACGTTAGCTCGACGCTAACTAGCAGGTTAGCAGCTAATGTTTTTAGCATGCGCAGGAGTCGAAAAGACCACCTCAGCCAGCAAGCCGATTGCCATAAGCTTATTTTTTGTTTATTTTGAATGTCCCCGACATGTTTAGCCTGATTGTGGCTGTGGTAGTATGGGTGTATTATTGTAAAGTAGCAAGCAACTTGAGCAGGATATCGTTACTTCAGCTGGCCAGCTAGTTTGAGAAACATTGTTTTCCCCGAAATCTAGTCAGTTGTGCTGTTCATTGTTACGCTCACTTGTTAAATGAAGTGTACAGTGTACTGTTAACTTAAGAAATAACAATTGAGTTTAATTAAGAAGTATCGCAAAACAGCATACAAGGTGTAAACTATACTACTTATTATTGTAGTGTTAACAAAGCTTCACACAGATGTTTGTTCTAGATTCTTGAATAGTGTTGTTGAGGGTATTGTGCTGAAAAGGCCATTATTATGTTAATGTTAAAATATAGTGTTATATTAGTAGTAGTAGTTTGTATTCAGTCATCACACGAGTACACACATAAACAATATAAACAGCATAAACACATTCAAAGTCCATGTGTTAAGTAGTGACTGAAAAGGCCGAAGCTAACGTTTATGCTTATCCTACATTCTTATCAGTTTAAAGCCCCTGTGATGCGTTTTTTCGCTGGTTAAGAAACAGACTGAAATTGATTCTGATTACTCTATATGACCTACAAAAGCAAACCAGACCATCAGCGACAAGATTGATGATTTCTATATAGTTATTTTTAATGCCTTAACTGCACGCTGCCTTTGTTTACATTTTCCAGGGCAAATATTTAAAGTAAGTGATGCACATGACTGTTAGAAGACAGAAGGATGAGATTTTTTGTTAAAAACCACCACTCAAGCATGTACAGGACAAAATCAGCAAAGAGATTAGAGGTATGGCTTTGTCCACAGGGGGCGCCAAAATCAACAAACTCAAAGTTCCTCCCACAAGCTTTAAGTTACCCTTCAGAAATAACAAAAGTAAATAAATTATTATTACAGCCAGTGCCTCAAAATCACCCCTCTCTTTGTTCATTTTGTTCTTCAAATAGCATGTGTAAAGTGTCTTAAAGGCCGCTTTAACAAGGTTTTACTGTGTATCGTGACATCAGTTCATTCTTCCAGTCTCAAAGCAGTGGTTCCTGCCAGCGGTGAGGGGTGACATCCCGCCCGGCTGTGCTGCCCATGGCTTCGTCTGTGAAGGCACTAGAGTACTGGTCTTTGGAGGCATGGTTGAGTTTGGGAAATATACCAACAGCCTATATGAGCTTCAGGTAATGCCCGCCATCACAATTCTTAATTGGTCATTTTGACCCTGTTGTTATTATGAAAATATTCAAATATTGACTGTGCGGTCTCGTGTGCGACTCAGGCAAGTCGCTGGCTGTGGAAGAAGCTGAAGCCCAGAGCACCTAAGAATGGCTCATCTCCCTGTCCTCGGATTGGACACAGCTTCAGTCTTGTGGGTAACAAGTGTTACTTGTTCGGAGGGCTTGCCAATGATAGTGAAGACCCCAACGGCAATGTACCAAGGTACAAATACACATCAGAACATGACACAGCATCTGGCGAAGAGCTTTTCAGAGAGGCATAAAAGAAGGGAAGATTGTTTTTTTATTTGTTGGAAATGTTGTGCAACCATATTTTAAATGTACTGATTTATAATTTCTAAATTAATACAATTAATGAAACTAACAAGCATGAAGGCTGTAGATATTTAAGCTCTTTCTAAGAGGAAGTTTCATAAATGAGTTTGATATTTTTTCCTATCTTAGATACATGGATGACCTCTATGAGCTGGAGCTTCAGTCGATATCAGGAGCACGGGGTTGGAGCATCCCAGAGACAAAGGGCAGTGGTCCCTCAGCTCGGGAGTCCCACACTTCTGTTGCCTACACTGGCCTGGGCTCCCCGAAGCTCTACATCTTTGGAGGAATGCAAGGAAGCCGGTTAGATGACCTCTGGCAACTTGACCTCGGTAGGAAGACAATTTTTACAGATTGTCTGCACGTTTCAGTTTTACATTTTTTAGTTGCTACTTTACTTTGAATTACATACAGATCTTAGTAGGCTTATATGCATGTTTGCACCTCTTAACGGCAGTGAGAACCAACTCTATTTGAGCTTTATCATTATCTGTTTTCTTTCTTCAGACACAATGGTTTGGTCGATGCCCGAGACCAGGGGTTCCATGCCGTTTCCCAGAAGCCTTCACTCTGCTAATGCTATTGGAAACAAGTGAGGTTTCCTCAGTTGTCAGTGTCATATCGCTTTTAAAGCAAATGTCATGTTTGTATTGACAAACTACAATGTGCCTCTCTGTCTGCAGGATGTATGTTTTCGGTGGCTGGATTCCTATTCCTGAATCAGACGAGCACAATGCTTTAGGAACTGAATGGATCTGCACTAACTCCCTAAGTGTTCTAAACCTAGGTCAGTAAATTTCTCTACAAATATCCAGTGAGAGTTTACACCGACTTGAGTCATAGAAAGCAGTTCTACTGAATTTGTTTGAGCAAAATGGGTTGTTGAAGGTTATTTAAGGCAAATTTCTCGAGCTTTTTTCAAACACAGGCCTTTTTTTGTTTTGTTTTTGAAAATAGTTTTTACACTGACAGGATCGCATTGTTATTGGGAAGGTATGATAACATAACTGAAAAGGTCCCTATTGAGAAATACCTTTCACCGCTCTCTGCAACACTGCCTGACTCCAATTTACCTTGCAGAACACAAGAATTGCCAACCGTGATCGGTTAGTTTTATTGCGTTTTTATGTGAGTGTTGTATTTTATTTCAGAACCAACACATGTTTGGGTAACATACAGTAAGACAATAAAACCAACCTGTTGAGCCAGCAGGAGACAAAAGGCAAAAACAAGCACTTTTAGCAGATGTATTTTGATTGGCAGCGTTAGCCCTGACTGACTATATTGTAATCATTACAGCCCATTTCGCAAAACCGGACCCAGATTTTAAAAATACAGGAAATACCCTTCTTTAGCATCATGTTTTGTCAGTCACCACTCTGCCTCGGGGGAAACTTAAGTTTGTGATGCATATTGTTGAGCTTTTTGCATTATCAGAGGCTAGCAAGCTCACTGCTGCCCTGTTTTCCTGTCTCAGAGACAATGACCTGGCAAAATCTGGGCCCAGAGCAGCAGGATGATATCGAGTCCCAGCTGCAGAGCCAGGGACCGCAGAGTGACGATCCGTATGCCTGTAGACCTGGAGCCAGAGCCGGCCACTGTGCTGCCGCTGTCGGGTCCAGACTTTACATTTGGAGCGGCCGCGACGGATACCGTAAGAGCTGGAACTACCAGGTCTGCTGCAAGGACCTCTGGTACCTGGAGACAGGTGAGAGCTGAGAGTGGGCTGTTGATTAAAGTAAAAGATTAAAGTGACTTTTGTGATAAAGTCTGTGCTTCAAAACAAAATAATATTCTTTATTTTGCCCTCAGATCGACCAGCCACTCCAGAGGCAGTGTTACTTATCAAATCCACAGTCAGCATGCTTCATGTGGCGTGGCGCCCCCTTGCGGCGGCAGACTGTTACATCCTTCAGACCCAGCCTGTGCGTCTCCACACCACTGCAGCCAGCAACCCACCAGCCACACCACTTAATTCAATAGGAACAGATGGAAAGGAGGGGAGGGATAAAGACTCTGTGGGTAAGGAGAGTGCACAGATCCAGTCAGCTATATCATGTGTATCGGGGTGGAGAACATTTCCAAGAATCTTTTTGTGACATTTTGCTTAATTCTTCTTCCTCAGGTATCCAGTCCCTTCAAACACAGACTGATAGATCCACTAATAAAGAGGCAAAAGCATCAGCCCAGGTAAATGTGACTGACTTTACAGACTTAATTCTTAATTAAGATTATTATATGGAATAACACACACCCCTATTTTAGCAATGGATGCACCAAAATGACCAGCAGACTAACCTCAGAGATGTCAGCTGCTATTATGTGCTATTATTTCTGATTGAAATACAAACACTGAGCATGTTCAGTTGTGTCATCATATACTGCAGCATATTTATGTCTCCGCGCCGGCAACAGCTGTGGCAGGAAGCATTATGTTTTCGGGTTGTCTGTCTGTCCGCCTTGAGGGAATTTCTTCAAATTTGGCACAAATGTCCACCTGGACTCAAGAATGATGTGATTAGATTTTGGTGGTCAAAGGTCAGGGTCACTGTGACCTCATGTCCAAAACGTTTAGGCATAAAGAAGATACTCTGATCTAGAACGACTTACATAAAGAGTTATTGTGGTTTGATGTGGAAAGGAAACCCGACATCATGCAACGTTTTTATCAGTTATTGACTGCGGTGATGTTCTTTATGTGCATGCTAACTCATCTGAAAATGTTGGACTCGGTGTACCGTGTGGCGTTGCGGCGTTGGTCTGAGCTGCAGGGTCTTGGTCAGGACTTCCGTGTATAAAAGATTTTGTATCTCATTGGGATTATTCCTTGTAAAATAATGGTTGAATAAATAAATGAAATAAAACAGGCCCAACTATTTGTTTAATGTTTTCCCTCCAAATTTCAGGCCGCTTCAACACAGCAGGAAGCTACAGGAAAATCATCCAATGGCACAGCAGACAGCAAAACAGAAGGAGGGAGGAGTACTGGGACGGCGGAGCGCAGTAAGTCCTGTTGCCAAGTGATTAAATTGTGATTTTTGTGCTTCCACAAATGTAAGTGTTTAATAATTTCTCATCCACTGTTGTTGTTGCTCAGCATTTTGACATGTAGGAGGATGTGGAGATTGAGTATTTGCCCCGCCCCAACTCCACTGTGACTGGGTGAAAGAGCGACAAGAGAAAACACCATGTAGTGCTTATTCAAAGATCGACCCCCCAGCACCTCATACTGCTGACGCTGTCTTTGTAGCATAGCATAAATATGCAGTGATCCCATTGCACTTAAAATGAGGGCCTTAGTTTAGTGCAGTTTCTCATCTTTGATCCACTGACTGTCTCTCTCTGTTGTTTGAAGGTGCTGGAAAGGAGACATCGACAGCCCAGGTCAGCAGCTCAGCTCAACAGCAGCCAGGTAACGACGGCCTTGAAGCTCAGATGCAGTGATAAAATAGACGGCAGCAGGCTGAATGTTTTAAAAGCTCATTGTGGTTGTGCCCTTGCTTTTACAGGGAAACAGCCTGATTCAGCTGACAAGACATCAGATCTCTACACCCACACTGATAAGGTCAGTGAAACTTATGAACAGTAGTTATCAGCTCTCTTATCTGGTCTGGTCTAATCGAAGTCTTTAAACTTTCATCTCCAATCCCAGCAGAACGCGGAGGAATCTGTTTGGTTTGATGTTGGTGTGTTTAAAACACTCTTCTCAGAGGTCCACCACTACTTTCTACCTTCTGACTGTGAGCAGGTGACTGCATCCATCGTCAGCCGGCCCCCAAATACTAAAGAGGTAAAAGAATAAACCTTCACACTGCTGGACTATTTTATGGATAAAAGCCTGATTTTACCGTTATTTAAAATTTGCAGAATATTAATTGGGACTAAATCGAGATGCCGTTTAACCCTGTCCTCTTTGTTCTTGCTTATACCAACATATGAATTCTTCCCATCAGGCCTTCCTCCAGAGGAAGCTGCCAGGGCCTCAGGACTACCAGAGCAGAGAGAAGCAGGAGCTGACTCCAGGTCAGACCTACAGGTTCAGGGTTGCAGGCATCAACTGCTTTGGTCAGGGAGAATTCAGTCCAGTCAGCGAGTTTAAAACCTGCCAGCCTGGTTTCCCTGGAGCGCCCTCTGCTGTCAAAATCACCAAGGTGACTCATCAAGGATGTTCAGACACAGAAAGAAATGTTATGAATGTTGTTGAGAACGTTGTGAAGAAGTTTGGATTGCCTTTTTCTTCATATTCAGGCCAATGATTCGGTCCACATCACATGGGTGGCTCCACCCTCTCCATCCGGCCGGATTCTGGAGTATTCCATGTACATGGCCGTGAAGAAGAACCGCTCCAGCAGCTCAGAGCGTCCGGGTCAGATGGCCTTCATCAGGATCTACCGCGGCACCAAGATGTCCTGCTCGGTCAGCTCCACCCACCTGGACAACGCCCACATTGACTGCTCGGCCTCCAACCGGCCAGCTGTTGTATTTCGCATAGCTGCTAAGAACGAGCAGGGCTACGGCCCAGCGACACAGATCCGTTGGATTCAAGGTGGAGGTGGCATCTTTCTTTACATTTCTCCCATCAATGTAGTTTTTTGCAGCTTCATTCACTTTCCGGTTTCTGTCTTTTTAGATCCCACTAAATTACGAGCATCTGCATCCAAAGCAGACAATGATGAAGCTGACCAGGATGCTGCTGACAGGTAACCACAATCACCTCTCATGATTTCTGCTCAATTTCCACTTTTTAAAATTATTTTTTCATTTCAAATGATCTGATGCATTTCCTTTGTATTTGCAGCTCCAGTTGAAAATGCCTGAACAAATGACATCTTGTTGAGGAGAAGTCTAAATGAGCACTCAGGACGTGGGTGATGAAGGCCACTCAGATGTTGTATATTTCCTAGATAGTTTTGTTAATTTATTTTTTTAATGTATTTAATTATTCCCTTGTAAATAGGTAATTATCACAGAAACTTCTGCTTGGTTGTTTTAGTTAAGCAAATAATTTTTTTAACTAATGATATGATGTAGACCGAACTACAAGTGTGATATAAACCTTGTCACAGGTTGAAGGTGCCTTAGAGCTTTTCATCTGTTATGGATGTGGATACACTATGTCACGGTTTTGAATGAACACATTTTTCTGATGAAGAACCACTTGTACAATCTGGTTATAAAACACAAATTATCTCTACAGTGGACTGTTGTTTTATAATCAGATAATTTCCTATCATTCAGGTTTTGTTTGAGATCCTTGTTAATATTGACAGCTATGTTTCTACACACATTTTCAGTATTCATTACATTTCTACATCATGTTTGTTGGTGTTGCGTATCATTTTTTTCAAGATTGTTTACATATTACAAGTTTAAGTTAAAAAAGATTTCAGTTGAAATTCAAAAAATGTAGGCACTACTTATACTCCTTATATGAATTAAAGGAATCAAAAGTATCACAGATATTGCATTGCAAAAAAATGTCTCAAGATTGTTGTTATTGTCTCCGGTTTACCATTTAGAAGTATGATTTTCTTGTTTCTACTCCATTATGTCCAGACTCAGATCATTACAGGCTTTTTAAAACCTAAGTAATGAAAGAACATCCCAAACATCTTTTTGCTAAAAAAGTTATTTAATTGTGCTCTTTCTGTAGTATTAGAGGTTAGATGATGTTTAGATATGTGTTCCATCTCTGTTTTGGATAGATTGTAGATAGGCCAGAGCAAAGCAAACATTGAAAAGCATAAATACGGCTGTAACATTTACGAGGATAAAATCACTATATAGTGTGACTTTACTGGGGTGTTATAGCTGCAATTGACCCTTCGCTAAACCCCTACCTTAAATGGCCACTGTCCAATTAACAACAGTAACCAAGGGGGGCGGGACTTAACGATGGGTACATTTTGACTTATCTGTATTGGATAAAACAGAAACTTTTTATTAATAAGACAACTTTGCAGTATGATCTTAAAAATTATAACAACTTTTACATTTGATGCTATAACCTTTTTACGCCTCACAGCAAGTTGAGCAGGTTGGTATGAGGGTATGATGGTTTGTGTGACCGTAACCCATACACAATCAATACATAGTTAATTGTAGGTATAGGCTAAAAACGTTAACGTATCTCCTCATATATCAAGTTACTATATTGGAAAATGTGACGTTTTCTAATGTGAATGTGATGAATAATTAAGCAACTTACGCCTCATCAAGTTGCACAGTGATCTTCTTGAACGTGCAAAGTGCACTTTGGGAAATTTTTCCCATGATCCCACAGTTTGTAGTTTACAGATGAGCTAGCTAGCGCTTACTAGCAACGCAAATAGCAAGCAGAGAATTAAACAGTCCAAGTTCAACAAGAGGTAAGTGGATGCAAAGTTCTGTAAAGTTAATGATAATTTAATTTTACAATATGGTATGTCCGCAATTCGTTGTTTGAAGCCCAAATGTACGTCGGGTTGTTCATAACCTTAGCCATGCTAACGTTGACCAACTGTGGTTGCTGTTAAAGGTAGCGTATTGGTGAGCCTATAAGCTTGTTGTGTGAAGTTGCTCAAAATGCTCTACTTAATAAAGTGACTAATAATTTGGGTTTTTTGAACACCTGTCTAAATTATGCGCATGGTGGCTTTTTCGTTGTCTGTTTCCCTGACTTTTCAAGTAAAGCAGGATGTGTCCGATAACGGACGCATTAGAGTGGCTAGCTTGAAGTTAGCATGCTAGTTAGCATAATAAATCGCGGGACATAGAGCGCGATATTTGAAAACAACTCAATGCTTTGGACAAATTCGGCCGTCAGTTTGTGTTACCTTCTGAGTTATGCAAAATTCACTGTCTATATAATGGTATTATGATTTGCTATCACACTTGCTGGCCCTCAGGTTGTACTTTGTGTGTGTCACCAGTATAGGGTAACGTCTACGATATGATACTTGAAGGGAGCCTGATGTCAACAAACCTCATCCACAGCAAATTCAGTTAGATTATCTGCTTTCATTTCATTTCACCTTGCTATTCTGTCTGCCTAAAACCATGTGTACAGTGATAATAATGTCGAAATGGAATTATGTATGTGACATTGGTCTTAAAATTGTCTCAAATACAGATAGGTTGTCTGTTTTTAAGTGGTTAAAGTGTAGCTGCAATCACTGACCAAGCAGCCAGGGACACGAGCTAACGAATCACTTGAGACTGATTCAGAGGCTCTGACTGCTAAATGGTTGTGATTTGTGATTAGTAGCTGTGGGACTCTTCTCAAAGCCACCATGGTAACTAACTGACAACAAAGCCAGGCCTAATTTTTGCCCTCTTAAAGCTTCTTTCCCTACTTATAGAGAGAGAGTACAGGTCTCTCCCACTGTTAAAAGACAGAGGGCTATTCGACAAACCTTATTCTGTTTCAGACACAGAGTCTGTTCATTTGCTTGTTTTACCCTGCTTTTCTTTATCTACCGCTGTTTCAGGTCCTTTCCTGCATAGGTGAGATGACCTTCTCAGCCCTAGGCCAGCCGGCCCCTCTCGTCCCAAACCTGGAGCCTGGGATAGGGAGGTCTGCTGCCATACTGGGGTTGTCTGCTGGGTTGGGTGGAGCAGAGCTGGAGCTGCAGAAGCTGCTAATCGATGAGAGAATGAAGTGTGAAAACCACCGGACCAACTATCGGACACTGAAGGCTGAACACTTGAGGTACAGCTAGATGTGCTTCAAGAAAACTGTTGACTTTTGTTTTATGTTTTGTATGAATTCGGAGGCAGAATAGTAAATATAAAACCTTGGAGAAAATATTCTGTTTTTAATCATTCTTCAGAATTTTCTCTGTGGTTCAATTGGTATGTCACTGTACTCAGTCTCAGCCCCAGTATCTTTATTTTGTAGCCTGCAGGATGAGTATACCCGGGCGCAAGGTGAACTGAAGCGTCTGCTGAGCGACAAACAGGCTCAGCAGGAGAAACTGCAGCTGCTGTTGGCTGAGCTCAGAGGAGAACTGCTGGACAAAACCAGGGAAATGGAGAAGCTTCGAATGCAGGTTAACCAAAATCTCCTAAAATGAGACTCGTTTGATTGATTATTTGCTTTTTGATGTACCAAAGAGGTTGACGGCTACTTTCAATGATCAAAACAAAAGGACGCTATGGTTTCTGGTAGGGTTGTCAAAAGTATTGATTTTGCACCCAGTACTGCAAAGCAAGCAAGAGAGGGAGCAGCTATGGTTGAGTGACATAAAGAGTGAACAATAATGGGGATCTGTGTAATCGAGAGCAATGCTCAATCCTACTTATTATGTCTTAATAAACTATTTTTGTAATTGGAGATTTTTGGACAACTCTTGTTTCTGTTGTGTCTGAGATTTCAAGACACATATTTGTGTTTGTGGGTGTGTGTGTCGAGCAGGTGATGACCCCTCAGCGGCTGGAGTTGCTCAGAGCTCAGGTGCAGCAGGAGATGGAGGTTCCAGTCAGAGAGAGATTCAATAAACTGGAGGAGGTCAGTCAGTTTCCTATTTCTGTATTATTATTATTAATACATTTTCTGACTGCAGTAGTTGAGACTGTCACTGTATGACATTTCTTGTTCATGATCTAAATGAATAAACAGTTTGCTAATTCTACTGGTGAAGGAAATTATGGTACAATCTCTTTTTTTGGCTCCTGCTCTTTAGTTGGCGTTAGCAACTGTGACTTTGAGTCCGTAGCAACGGTCAAGAGATGAGCGTTGATTGCCTTTTTGAAAATCATTTGAATGTCTCTGCTTTCAAGAGGGATGTATCTCATTTCCATTTTGTCTGCTTGATTGCTCCCCCTCTCTCACTGTGTACTTGTGCTTCTTTGTAGGAGACAGAGGAGTACAGGACCTTGTACAACAAGCTACGGTACGAGTTTACCTTTCTCAAGACCCAGTTTGAGCACCAGAGAGAGGAACACGCTCGTGTGCTGGAGGAGAGGAAGATTCGCTATGAAGCAGAGGTAGCTTTGTTGTTTGGTTGGTCAGCATTTTGGTTGCTTATCAATGGAATTCTACTATAGTGGTGTAGATATAAATCTAAATATGCCCCTTCCTGTTGTCAGATCTCTCGCCTGGAGAGGGATCGGGAGGACATGGTGGCTCAGTACCAGAGTTCAGACCCACTGCGTGATGGGAAACGTGTGGAGGTTCTGCTGAGAGAGAAGGCCCAGCTCCACCTGCGGCTGAAGGGCCTGGAGGCGGAGGTGGGTGAGCTCCACGCGCAGAAAGAAAACTCAGGCCAGCAGGCGGAGAGTGTTCGACGCATCCAAATCAGACAGATGGCGGAGTCTCAGACTGCAGTGAAGTCGCTGGAGGTGAGAGCAGCAGCAGGATTAGAGTTAAATAGTACTTGTACTTAGTTTTGTTTTTTTGCTGCAGCAATTACAAAACTTACTTATTTGGCTTTAAGTTTAACAGGCAAACAATTATTTGGGTGATTATTTGATCTTATCGGTTGCCGGTGTGACAGGCGGAGCGTCAGTCGTTGCGTCTGCAGCTGGATCGGATGGAAAGCGAGTTAAAGCTGAGCAACGAGCAGAACAGCCAGCTCACAGGACGCCTGCACAAAGCTGAGAGAGAGGTCAACTCCCTCAGCGCACAGGTACGCTTCTCGTTTATCAACCATCGTACCATTCCAGTCATCACTGAGCATTATGTGTTTCCATACCAGGTGAAAAGGTTATCCTGGTCAACAGTAATTAACATGTGTTTTGAGGTTATGAATTGGTCAGACCTGGTTATATTTGGCGAGAACTTTATGGATGTTATTTCTCACTATATTCATGCGGTTTGAAGTTTGTACATAAGATAAATGATCTAATTTATGGATTTTTCTCATTCTCAGATTGATAGTCTGCAGCATTCACATAAACTGGAGGTGGCCAACATCAAACTGGAGTGTACACGCTCGAAAGGGGAGTTAGACAGGGAGAAAGATGCACTGCAGGGACAGATTGACGGTGTGACACACACACACAAACACTCACTCTCTCTCTCTCTGTCTACAAGCTCTTGGCTTTCTACTTGTCCTTGTATATTTTCTCCCTCTCACTCTCCTTTGATTAATAATTCAGTCAATAGATGGATGCTCTGTCACCTTTTTATATTCTGAAAGCATGTATTTTTTATTTAACAAAACAATGAATCAACTTGTCTAGTCCTACACATCCAGAAGCACAGATTATAGGCTTCATGTATGCATGAACCTGATTTCCCCCTTGTGTGTCTCAGATCTGCAAACAGATGTTGAAGTGTTGCAGGCAGCCATGGAGCGACACAAGGAACTTCTGTTGGAAAAAGAAAGGGAAATAGTCAGGAAGGTGCAGGCTGCCCGTGAGGAGGAGTTCTGCAAAACTGCCACATTGCACGAGGAAAAGTGAGGATCACCTTTTGTTTTATTTATATAGCTGATTTCACTTGAATTGTAGATGTGTTGTAATTTAGAAAAAAGATTTAAATGATCATTCTAGGTAGTGTATTTGTAATCTGATATGATTTTCTGTTTTTTAATGTTGTTAGGTTGGAGTTGGAGAACCGTCTTGCTGGTCTGGAACAGCAGAGGGCGCTGCATGACGCTGCAGGCATCGCCCACAAGGAGGAGTGGGAGGAACGCCTTCGTAGCACCAAACAGGGAGAAGAGTCGGCACGCAGGGAACTCCAAAACCTCCGGTCAGCTTTTTAATGACTGTTGATTGTGTGTCTCTTCATAGGTTCAGTTATCTTTTTAAATACAAATAAAAACACAGCTAGAGGCCAAAACGTGTTTTGTGAAACACATTCAGATTCAGAAAGGAAACAAGATTGTGAGATTATGCACGGCATACAGCAACCACAGTGACCTGTGATTGGTTTCAGTCCCCATAGAAACATTTTGTGGCCACCTGCGAGCCTTCAAGGTTGAGAGGACTTTCCTGACTTTTTAAAACCAATTTTTAATTGAGTGAAACTAACGGCACAAAGTGTGTCATCCGGATTTGTGCAAAACAAAAAAGAGGGAAATAATTACATGAATGAGCTTCTATTTGTTTTTGCTATGTCTAGGTAAATCCAGTGCTGTCATTAATCAAACTGTCTTGTGTCTTACAGAACCAAACTACAGCAGCAAAGCTCACAGCTTGCAGAACAAGAGAGACAGAAAGCAGAGATTGCTGATCTACAGCAGGTAACTCAACTTCAGCTACATCACATACACTTGTTTGCCCTGCAGTCAGCATGCCACAAAACAAACCCAAGTGAGTCTGTATGCCTGGAATAAATGCGATTTTTGTTTGTTCGATTCCAACAGCA
Organism: Semicossyphus pulcher; assembly: GCF_022749685.1. Taxonomy (NCBI): domain Eukaryota; kingdom Metazoa; phylum Chordata; class Actinopteri; order Labriformes; family Labridae; genus Semicossyphus; species Semicossyphus pulcher. The sequence goes on along the minus strand of NW_027211694.1, from coordinate 18,049,488 downwards.
GAACCAGGAACAGGGTGTCCAGCTGGGGACTCTGTCTCGCTCTGAAAGTGACCTGATGGAGAAGAACCAGCAACTGAACGAAACCCTGGACAGAGTCAGAGAGGAGCTCAGGACGACCCGAGGACAGGCTGAGAGGAGCCAACACGAGGCAGAGAGGTACACCTGCTGCTCTGTCTCAGCTAAACTTAAAAAGCACCAAACGCAACTCTCATTTCACAACACTCTACTCTTGTCTTCCGTGCCTGGTTCCGTCTGCAGGATGGTGGAGGACCGTCAGGTGGAGTGGTTGGAGGAAAAGCACAAGCTGCAGGAGAAATATTCTCAGATCAAAGACAAACTGCAGAGGGCAGCGGTGGCCCAGAAAAAGGTACTGCTGCAGCACACGACTTCCTGTGTTATCAAATATAGATTCAAGTGTGATTTCTGATAAAACATGACTCATGTAGGCTGATGAACAACACAGAATAGTCAAATCATCATACTGAGCAGCCTAATCTGAATTACTGACAAAATTCTTGCAATGCTAGCAAAATAAGACTTCACTTTGTGACACTGAAATTGACTTAGGAGACACCTTTTTTTTCCCCTTCTGGAACCTGCTGACATCGTGTGTGTGTGTGTGTGTGTGTGTGTGTGTGTGTGTGTGTGTGTGTGTGTGTGTGTGTGTGTGTGTGTGTGTGTGTGTGTGTGTGTGTGTGTGTGTGTTACAGAGGAAAACGCTGACAGAGAACAAAGACAAGAGACTGAAGGATAAGATTCAGCTGCTGGAGGCCAAGATAGAGGAGCTGGAACTGGAAGCTGCAGTAGCCAAAAAGTTAACAGCAAATCTTTAATTTTATAAAACCTGGAACATTTTTGTCTTTCATAGTATTAGAAGTTACGCATACAAAATCAACAATCATACAAAATAAGTTAACACCAGTCAATTAAAGTGATCCAATCTGATCAGCAGTTCGAAACCCCCTCGAACCTAACGTGATTTTATTTTTTCATCTTTGCACAGACGTTCATCTTTCTCAGAGGAGCAAGCTCAGCTCAGACGACGGTTAAAGGAGCTGCAGCGGCGACACAACGAGTTTCGACGTCTCCTGTTGGGCGGCCAGGGTCCCTTCAGTGCCGGCCCCGCCTTTCTGAACTCCTCACCCTCCACCTTCCTCCTCCTCGGGTCTGAGGGGCCGTTATCCAACATACCAGTAAGCAAAACTAGCAGTGAATACAACTTTCCTTATGATGTTTGTTTTACAGTTCAGAGAGTTGAATGGAGCAAAGAGCTACAGTGAACGGCCTTTCTCTAACCGGACCCTTCCCTTACGCTCTGTTTGACATCATTCTCACAGCTGAACGGAGCACCCTTTGTTTAGGTGAAGGGATTAAATACAGCACAGAGCTATACGCTATATTTCGATAATTCACCGCGTTTAACTTTTCAGTTAGAACACCTCTTTATTTGGCACTACTTTGTGTGGACCGCAACACATACGTGTTACTACGCCTGCAGTGTACGGTATCAGATCGGCTGTTTGTGTCAGCAGTTTGTAGAAGAGACAACTAACAAAAGAAAATATTATATTATGGAAACGCCGTTCACAGTGGGGACTTTACGTAGCAGCCTCTGCCATCAGTGTATGAATGTGTGTGTGAATGGATGAATGTGACATGTAGTGTTAATGCCTTTGAGTGGACGCAAAGCGCTATACAAGTACAGTCTATTTACAATTTATACGTCTGCACTGATCAATTTTCCGAAGAGGATTATACAAAACCAACGCCAGGGGCCGAGGTTTTGGACAGCACTCAATGTGGCGGAGCCTCCACGCGAGTGCACAAACGGAGTGGAAATGCGCAGGGTGTAGGGAGTAGTTTGAGAAAGGCCCCGAAGAGGCACGAATGGCATTCTTTGCACTCACAGGAAATAGAACAGCATGCGATGCAGCAACAATAAGTGTTGTGAGGATGTGAAACCTCTCACTTTCTCTTCAAACACCACTTTCTTTCTGGGTTGTTAGTTTTGACATTTTAAGTAAAAACCATTCGTCAGTTTTAGCCATGCTGGTGGAATCAAATATCTTATAACCCTGATGACAGCAGTTGACTAATGGTAGTACTAATGGTGTCTCCCCCAAACACACTTTCTGATAACAGCTTACAAAATCTTGAAGCTTTCACCACAGTGGAACCAACAAGAAACCCTTATTGAAGTGTGAATGAATACACAGGAAGCAGGAAGTGAAAATGTCTGAGTGAGACCTGTATTGCATGTGTGTTTGTGGGTAGGGGGGGGGCATTTATTACTCATGCAATTGGGACAGCACTATGTTTACTCATTTTGGGCAAAAAAAATGCAAGTGACACGAAGATTCTAGTCACATATTGCTGATTATGCCTATCATTGCCAGGTAAATGCTTTTGTAGTTTGCAGTGTACTAGAGTGTTTAAATTCGGTGGTGTTGTTTGAGCTGAACAGGGAAGCAAACGCAGCTATGGAGTAGGCTACAGCATCTATGAGACTGGTGGAAAATCTTAGTGCTGTCCAGGAAAAGTGTATGATTCTGCAGAAAATGACTCGGCCTTCAGGAGGGTTTCAAGTCTATAAAGAGGGATCACTCAGGGAGAAACAGACAACCGCTGGTGTAGTCTTTCTGTGTTAATAAGAGCTAAAATGTGATGGGCAGGAAATGGCATCAGAAAGCATCAACAGTGTTTGTGTGATTATTCTCACCTCCGGAAGGGGGAGAAAAGTGTTCTGCACGTCTTTTAGGTTTAAGGGTCGGGCAAGTGTCCAGGAAATGAGTGTTAGTCAATTTGATTGCAATGTGGTGATAGCGGTAGTTTCAGTGTAACTAATAACATTGTCAACATTCCCTTCTGCGCTGCAGGAGGAGCAGCAGCATCAGAGGGAGCTGTCTCTGCTCCGTCGGAGGCTGGAGGACCTGGAAAGCGCTCAGCAGCAACAGCTGGAGGAGCTAGGGTCTCTGGTGCCGAGGGATCGGGACCCAACTCCCCAACCTGACCTCTGACACCCCCCACACTTTCCGAACCCAGAGTGAGATGGTGTTTTTGTCACATCCAGGACGCTAGCAGAGTGAGAGCAGTGTTGCAATGTAAATGGATTTTTTTAAGCTGAAATGCTGCAGCACCTTTTTGAACTTTTACATGACTTCCTCAGGGTTTGATTTTGTATTGATGTTTGTTTACACATTTTTTTCTCTTGAACCACTCTGGAAAAAAGTTTTTTTTTGTTTTTTTACAGTTGATACAAATTGCACAATGTTGATACAGACTTTTGTCGTACTTGAATTGTATTTAAAAATAAAGATCTTTTTTCCCCGTGTCTTTGTGTGTGTGACCTTGAGTCAGAGCAGTCAGAATTGTTGTACAACACATTTGTTCACAGTAGTTTTTTCACAGTGAAGCTGTAGTATAGAAGATGTCTTTCCAGTTAAAGTGTCCTTTAATATAAGTTACTTACAGATGATATGTGCCACTCTTCAGTATCCTCAAAGTTGGCTATTTAAAACCAAGGATTCAGAATTTCTAACAGACTTTGTCACATCAGTGCAGGAAACCCTGAGATCTGCAGACACAAAACTCCCCACTGACTCATGAAGTCACCAACATGGTCAGCAGCTCCTTTCAGCGCCTCGTCAGTTCCTCTTCACCTTGTGGAGTTGCATGCTGTACTACTCAATCCTCTCCCGACGGCTTTGTAACCCTTCCTCGTACTGTGTCTTTCATAGTTCATTAATTTGAGCAAAAGGAGGCAGCTCAGTTCCAAGAGCAGCTTTTTAGTCCATCAAACAAGTTTTTCACATGATGTAGCCGCTCCATCAGCTCGGCAGGAGCTCCATTTTGGTCCAACTTCTCTTTGATCTGATGAAAAGGCACAATTACCCGGATTAGCTTTTTTTTAGGACATTTTACAGCAGTGATAAAGTCTTTTTCCTAGAATCAAGTCAAAATTCTGCGAGAGGGTGTGAGCTGCATTCACAGCACACCTTAACTGGAAGTTTCAGTTTCTGTCATGCACACCCACAGTTAACCACTTAACCAGTGTCCTGTTCTGGTTGAACACTCCCAACAACAAACAAAAAACCCCTGAGCTACATGTATTTATATAATAAGTCATTTATATAAAACCACTCTATTTGCTAATCTCGACTTGTTTGTGAAGCTGTATGATCTTAGGAATTTTCTGTAGAGACTTAGTATCGGCCTCATTAGTCGTGCTACAAAGCAGGGACTCCAATATTTTAATGCTCAGCGCTTATTTTTGAAATATTTTAGGGTCTAAAGGACTAATTGGTAGATTGGAAATAGCTCCAGCAGCAACAGAAAGAGCAATGACTGCAATTTAATCTCTATGCCTGATTAAAGAACGTTTATTAGCTTGATTTAGCCACTGACAGGCTCAAAATGTTACAAAGTGTCTGACAACATTACAGAAGGATCCTTACAGAGGTATGTTCCTTTTTTCAACCTTAAAAACATCTCTTACATTGCTCTCCTAAAAGGAACAGTCATTTCACCCTGCAGAACACAGGAGTTGCTGTTGTTAAAAAGGGTCTTACTTCTTAAAGCTACTGTGAGGAACTTTCGGTTTGTGTTGATTTTAGCGCCCCATGTGGACAAAGCTGTACATCTTATCTCTTTGCTGATTTTGTCCTGTATATGCTTAAAGGTATAATAAGTAGGATTTACCTAGAAAAATAAAATATAGACTTTTACAAATATGATATAAATAATCACTTATGGGCCTCTATATATGTGTGTTGTGAGACCCTTCCCTCTGCATCTATTCTGTTGTTTTGCTTTGCACGGGACATTTTCAGGAGGGGCGTGTATAAGTGAGTGTGGGTGTGGTGCAAATTAGCAACTAGCCCCATTCAGACGGGCAAACATTGCGAAAGAGCGATGCAGAGTTGGCCTTCTTTCTGTTGGACAGATAGGTGCCTCAAATCGGGTAGGACAAGCTAACTGGTGGTTAAGCAAACGAGCGCAACGGTGACCGGCGGTTATCATGCTAGCACAAAGGTAACCGTGAGGCTGTTGGTGTTAGCTCGGCGGAGTGGGCCTGTTCTCGCAGGAGAGTGAGATACTGTGTTCGAAATGCCATACTATACTAGCAGTACGTATTAATTTGTATACGTATCAAAATTAAGTATGTAGTATGCAGTATGCAAACAAAAGCAAAATGTGCAGTGTGCCAAAAATTCCCGGATGTCGTACTGATTTGGGGAAAATCTCCAGTATGCATCGGACCAACCTCGCCTACGGTATCCCACAATGCAAAGAGCTGGAATGTGGAAATGACGGACAGCAGCAGCAGAAGGGGGCTCAATAGATAAAGAAGCGGCGGTTTTGTTTACTTCCACCTGGCGTAGCATACTGCAAAATGAATTTGAAAAGCTCCTCCATACTACATACTACCACCCAACGCAGTATGCAGTATATAGCATGTAGTATATAGCACGGCATTTCGAACACAGCCAGAGTGAGCTTCTTTTGACGAAGAGCCCAGGAGGAGGGGCCCATTTTTTAAACAAAAAATCTCATTCTGCTTTCCTTAACAGTCATATGTATCACGAGCATTTTTGCCCTGGAAAATGCTAACAAAAGCAGCGTGCAGCTAGCCACTTCGTCTGACACCGACCTCCCGCCAGCAGTTTCAGGCATTAAAAATAACTATATAGAAATTATCAATCTTGTCGCTGATGATCTGGTTTGCTCTTGTAGGTCATAAAGAGTAATCAGAATTTATTTCAGTCTGTTTTATTACCAGCAAAAAACTCTATGCCCTTAGAATAACGACCTAAGCCTGTCAGTGGCAAAACCAAACACTTTCAGTGCACAAACCGATAGCTGGAGCAATCTACTGGAGCAATCTACTGGAGCAATTCCGAATCTGTTGCAGCCATTTGCCACAATATGTTAAAACAAAGCCATGGTTGGCAAATACTAGGATTAACCCTAGATATCTTTTTGTACATGAATCAAATCAAATTCCCACTGTGTTCATATAAAGCCTGTGCAGTGTGCACAAGAACAGGAAACAACAGCCTGATAGAGGAAGCGAAGGGAAATCAGAAGGCCTAAATCTCATTTCCTCTACACACACATGCAACTGCTGGTTTCACAAATGAAGTCACTGTTGGTGGTGTCAACATGCCAGAAGTGTGATGTGTTATTACAGGGAGAAGCAATGGAAAGGTGGGGAAGCTGCGAACAGTTATTATGCTCATGAAGCAGAAATCACACACAAAAACATCTTTCATATCTTATGATCTATGATATCTTATGCAAACTAAACATGACCATTACACAGCAGCACCATGTGTTGAGCTAGTTTTGAGATGTAAAGAACTGACCTCTGTGAAGTATTGCTGGATGAACTTGTAGAGCTCTCTGAGGGCGGCAGCTTCGTTGAACTCGTTTTCATGTTTCTGAAACAAAAGACAGTCATCCAGTCACTACTGGTCCTCAGGCATCTTTTTAAATACCTTGTCTTGAAATGGACATTACCTTTGACTCCTCCAGCAGGAAGTCTTTGAATTCTGAGTCTGTGATTGGTGGCTGGTCTCTGATCTGCTTGTAGTACGCCTTCACTTCCTGTTTGAACTTGGGAATGTCCTTGGCATAGAGGAGCTTGTTGGTTGGAGCATGCTGGAACAGATTTAAGGTATTATGTCACTCAATTTTTTTTCTTTGGCATTTAAATTTGCATTTGGAGACGTTACCTTCCCCAGTTGTGTCTCACTCAGAGAAAAAGAGTCCATGAAGGCCTGAGCGATGACCGACAGGCAGCCGTCCAAATTTGGAGTACTCTCCATGTCAAAGACAAAATGTGGGTTTTTCAGGATGTTGATCCAGAAGCGGAGAGGCAAACTGTGACAGGATGACGATTACCAAGACAGAAAAACAGGTTTAAAAATGTTGAGGCCTTTTATGTCACTGAATGTTATTTGTTCTGATCTGTTTTGTATCTGTCCTCCTGTTACCTGTTGGTCTTCCAGATGTGCAGAACATCTGGGTCAGTGATCTTAATGTTGTCCGCCTGAGCGTCCAGGAAGTCGAAGAAGTATTTGACAGCATGTGGTGCTCTGCAGTGCGACATCCCCCAGATAGATCTAAACAGGTTCTCCACAAACGAATGCACTGCCACCTTGAAGAGAAAGAACAGATGTGGAAATGTCATTTCCTGTTGCCCTTTCAAAGCTGTCCACAAAACCAGTGTGTTGCCTTGGTAACGTGAAAATATAATGAGGAACAACAGGGCTGTGGCAGGTTTTAAAAGCAGTTGAAGGTATTGGGCAGCATAAGACATATCAAGTTTCAGATTTAGAGATCAATATCGTGCCTTCCGTCCAGACACAGAGGAAGTTGACCGTTTTCATCAGCCTTAGAGTACCCTAAACCATGACCCATGGTATAGGCATGGTATCAGTTCTGCTGGTAAGTAACAAACAGGCTTTCTGACTGGTTCCTCTTGCCTTGGTGGAGAGCAGCTTAGTGAGGTGCACTTCCTTCAGTTTTAACTTCTTCCTCTCTGGGTTCTTCCTTTGATCCGTGTCTACATCTGGATCAATCTGCAGAAAAGAACCATGAAAAAACTATAAATTAGTCACCCACAGTTCTGTTACAATATTAAGTGATGTGCACAAATGTGGCTGGTGATGAAAATGTTCCTGTCTCAGCAAAATAAACAAACTGCCTCTTACCAAGTGGAAGTATTTTCCAGAGAAGTTCTCATCGTCTTTAGGGACAAAAAATAAAAAATAAGTGATGATTAGCAGAAATAATAAACTTACTACACTGCCATTCAGTGGTTGGTTTGATGGTTATGGATTTAATGATATGATGTGCAACAAAGGAAACCACAGAGGCTACAGTGCAGGTACAGCAATAAGAAGAAAAGTCACACTGCCAGTGTTGCTACTTTCACTTTGACGGGAGGATGCTAGCTTATCTGTTTAATGTTTCTAAAAAAAACAGTCATCTACTGATGCAAGGTATTCATTTTTGACCAATATGCTGATGTTTTCAACCTTATTATTTTTTCTTTTAAAGATTATTTTTTGACTTTTGCCTTTTTTATACAAGTCAGCTGAAGAGAGACAGGAAATGTGGGGAGTAGAGAGCAGTGATGACATGCACCACATGATTGGCAAACTGCGAGTCGAGGCTGTGATCGGCGTGTCGAGGACTGTAGCCTCTGTACATGTGCCACCTGCTCTACCAACTGAGCTACTAGCACCCCCTTCAACCTTATTTTGGCAGATAGCAGATAGAAATATATTTGTATATATAATCTACTTAATCTTCTTTTTTTACCAAAATCTTTTACACATTCACTGGGCAAAAAAAACAAACTTCCAATTCAGGTTACATGTGAAACCATTTTGGTTTTTATTTGACCTTTTAAAGATGCAAACACCTACTGTACAAGAGTGTTTAGATAATCTGAAGAGGCTGCTGTATTGGCAGATATGTAATCTTATGATCAAATCTAATATTTAATTTTCAAGTTTTACCTGCTGATACTGAAAATGATGCATCCTAACAATTTACACGTCAACTCAAGGTCAATATACTATATATGTTCATATTCCTGAGCTTTCAGCTGCATCTTAAGATCTTCTGAATCTCCTATCAAGTCTTATTACTTGAATCTAGATCCGGTTTTGAACACATGATGACATCTCAGCTGGTTTGGTTCGCTGATTAAGACTGTAAGGAGTGGTTGAAAGCTCAGAAACAGAGAGGATCTTGAATTGGGGATAATTCTGCCAGATGTTAACTGATGCCAAGGCCAAAAAAACCCTTCATGCTCAACAGTTGTCATGGCTGGTATAAAATGTATGTACCAGCTGAAGAGACCCAATATTGGTACCCAAATGTAACTAGCTAACTAAAGCATATAGCTTTATAAATACTTTTTTCTTTATACAACAACCACCTGCTGTGTTTCTCTCGGTGAAATTAAAGAAATACTTGACATTTGATAAATAAGATACAACTGAGCATAGAGAGGCATATTTCTGAGCTATGGGCTGAGCCAGGCTAGCTGTGTGCCCCTGCTTCCAGTCTTTATGCTAGGCTAAGCTAATCTCCCTCCTGGCTCCATTGTTTCTATTAATGCACAAACATGTGAGTGGTGTTGACCTTCTTAAGAGCTACAACACGTTTTGCGTGTGTTGAGTAAACAATTTCACGTCTTTGCTCTCACCCTTCACACTTTTCTGCGGGCTCAGAGGAGGATGAGTTTTCCTAGAAAGCACTTTAATAGTTGCTCCATCAGGAACCTACAGGAACAGACCAACACAAAGAAAGGAAAAGAAATGACATATTCTTTAATTTTACAAGCTTTGTGGCAGTTTTTAACCAAACTTTAAGACAAAGTTACTATAAAAGCCTGGGATGAAAGCAAACAATCACACCTGAATGTTTCAGAGGGCTTTCATCTAATAGATGGCTATATATGATTATGCAATAAAGCCTTTAGATTTGACTTTTCAAAGTGTCTGTGGTTTCATTTTACAAACTGTACACATACAGTCAGCCACAGAAACCTGCAGATGTTTGCTTTGGTGTTGCAAGAACCTGGGCAAGAAAAGTTGGCTTTCAAGAACCTTTTTTTTCATGTATTTAAAAAAAAAAAAATTTAGCCTTTATTTAGACAGGTAATCTGATTGTGACACGTGGTCTCATTCTCAAGAGAGTCCTGCTTTTAAAACCTAAAACATACATTTGAAATGTGGTCAGGGACCATAGCAACCTTTTGCAGGATATTTTCTTCTTTGATATAAATGTTAATTTTTCTTATCAGCATCAATGACAGTGAGATCGAGCAGGGCTTCCCATCAGCTCTCATTCACTCAGTTGATCCAAATTCAATTCTGTTGTTGCCTTCAGGAAATGTTGAGTCTAAATTTGACATTTAATCCAGTTGTTGTCACCTGCCATGCATATTTTATATGGCAGCTTCAACAAGATAATAGCTGTATACTTTTTTTGGTCTGTAGGCGGACACAACAACAATACTGAAAGTGACAACAGGGGAATTCTGTCAACTGGCAACTTTTCTGCCTCCCCGTTCTTGTGTTGACTGGGACTGTGGTTGGTCTGAGAGAGTTGAACAGGCAGTCAGCCCACACAGCAACACGACACAGACAGAAACACCTGATGACTTTCTATATGAGAGTATGTAAGTACGAAGTTCAGAGCCCTCTATCAGTGACCCAGCTATTATTTAACACTCTCTTTTCTCACCTTGTAGTGCTTGAGTGTGTTTAGCATCGTCACCTCTCCGATAACCTCTGAGCTCGCATCCACTTCCTCAAGAGGAACAAAAGAGCCATCCTTCTCATACTCTGGTGACAAGAAAGTTATGGTGAATTCTCTTAAAAGACAGTACAATACTCTGAGAGCTGAACGCACAGCATTCAAAGGAAGCACAGGCAAAGAGCAAAAAAACACCAGCAAAAATAACCCACATTATTGATTTGACAACACATGTGCAGCACGACCAAGAAGACTTGAAAACCATATACAGATAATACAACTAAATACTGACAACACAACCAAATAAAGACAACACATCCAAATATAAGCTGTGTTCCAATTCAGGGGCCACATCCTTTGAAGGACGTATTTGAAGGCCAACTGCGTTACAGTGGCGGGTCAAAGGCTCTCCCATTTCGAAGGCACAACCAAATACAGACAACACAACCAAATACAGACAACACAACCAAATACAGACAATACAAACAAATACAGACAACACAGCCAAATACAGACAATACAGCCAAATACAGACAACACAACCAAATACAGACAATACAACCAAATACAGACAACACAACCAAATACAGACAATACAAACAAATACAGACAACACAACCAAATACAGACAATACAGCCAAATACAGACAACACAACCAAATACAGACAATACAACCAAATACAGACAACACAACCAAATATGGACAACACAACCAAATACAGACAACACAACCAAATATGGACAACACAACCAAATACAGACAACACAACCAAATATGGACAACACAACCAAATACAGACAATACAAACAAATACAGACAACACAACCAAATACAGACAATACAGCCAAATACAGACAACACAACCAAATACAGACAACACAACCAAATACAGACAATACAACCAAATACAGACAACACAACCAAATACAGACAACACAGCCAAATACAGACAACACAACCAAATACAGACAACACAACCAAATACAGACAATACAAACAAATACAGACAATACAAACAAATACAGACAACACAGCCAAATACAGACAATACAGCCAAATACAGACAACACAACCAAATACAGACAACACAGCCAAATACAGACAATACAGCCAAATACAGACAATACAGCCAAATACAGACAACACAACCAAATACAGACAACACAAACAAATACAGACAATACAAACAAATACAGACAACACAGCCAAATACAGACAATACAAACAAATACAGACAACACAGGCAAATACGGACAATACAAACAAACACAGACAACACAACCAAATATGGACAACACAACCGAATACAAGAAACACAACCAAATACAGACAACACAACAAAATATATAGACAACACAGCCAACTAGACTAAACAATTATATTGAGATAACACAACCAAAAACAGACAAAACAATCAAGACAGATGACACAGACGACAACTTAAGTGATTAATTCACAGGACACTAAAAAGTGATGAACACAGCAAGCAGGGTCGTTTCTGCCATGGTTTGTGAAATGTAAAGTTGGAAAAGTTGGCCCCTCGTAAGTGATTGTCAGATTATTTAAACATAGCAACTAATTATAACGCCAGGTTAACACCAGATCTGTGTGGCTAACTGATGTGTTTTTAATAGCTTGACAACAATGGAGCTTTTTGGTAAAAAGGAACAAGGTATATCAGCCAACATCTACATAGATAACACTTCAGTAGAGTCAGTTTATCCCTTAACTTTATCATTATTAGTATTTTGTCAAACAAAACACACTGTTCTGATTCTCACCGATACAAACGTCCCGGAGTGCGGTGTTGTAGGGGAAACCAAACTTGGCCTTGAAGGTGGACAGGATTTTCTCTTTGACTTGTTCCACTGAGTCACAGGTGAGAGCGGTGACCTCCAGCGGCTCGCTGACCTCTCCATCACTGCCCACTGCAAACAGCACCTTCAGCTTCTGCAGACCACAAACAGCAAATACAATGACATGATGATATTTATGTTTCTAAGTACTGACAATAAACCTAACAGCCATCCAGAATTTAAACAACAATCTCTGAATTTCTGGCAAATATTCAGGTGTGGTTAATGACAGGCTTGTTGTCCGGGTTTGTGGATTATCAGCATCCATCTTATTTCCGTTTCGCAGTTTTGTGGTCATTGCACGCATCATCTAATGGATGTAAATGAGCTGTAAAGTGAGATGGTGGTTTGTTAGAGTAGATAAAGTGTCAGGCCTCTGTGGCTCGAGTCACAGCAGCAGCAGCAGAGGAAATGAAATGTAACAGATGGTGGAACACTGCTGAAAATGTAAGAGAGTAAGAGAGTGAAGTGTTACATTAGAGGAGCATTATGGGTATATTTCAACAGATAAATAATGTTCCAGGCTTGTAGACATCTGCAGTTTGTGTGCATGGTGTTATATGTGAAATACTGCAAATGTCCTTTAATGTGCTTCAATATAAATAAAATAAAGTATTTCCAGTGTTACAAACAGAAACATCCAAAATGTCTGGCTGTGCATTAGTAGCTGTTTTGTTGTGCTACAAAGGCAAATACGTAACAGTTGGCAGGATTACTGTTGCAGTTAGCATGAGTCATTAATAATATTAAAAGATCAAATATAAATTGGCATTTTTTCCGATAACTTTAAATATTGTGGATTAAATAAGCAACAATGGGGCCTTCTTCAGTGGAGCCCCACCCCTTTCAAAAACAGAAATACAAAAACTGAACTGTGATCAGAGCAAAAATCTCTGGGCTAAAAGTGTCTCAGAGAGAGACTCAGTGCTGACACTGCTGTGACTCAAAATACACTGCTCAAAAAAAATAAGGGAACACTTAATCGTCACAGTATAACACCAAGTCAGTTAAACTTCAGGGATATCAATCTGTCCGTTTAGGAAGCACAAGTGATTGTGAGTCAATATCACCTGCTGTGGTGCAAATTAAAGAGACAACAGGTGCAATGGAGAGGCAAAAGCAAGACAACCCCCAAAAAGGGAATGGTTTTGCATGTGGTGGCCACAGACAGTTGCTCTCTCCTGATACTTCCTGACTGATTCTTCTTTAGTTTTGTGTTCTGTTAGTGTCCTTGTCACTACTGGTAGCATGAGGCGGTACCTGCAGCCCCATCAGGTTGCACAGGTAGTCCAGCTCCTCCAGGATGGCACATCCATACGTGCGGTTGCAAGGAGGTTTGCTGTGTCTCCCAGCACAGTTTGAGCATGGAGGAGGTACCAGGAGACCTGTTGTTACACAAGGAGAGCTGGCCAGCACCGTAGAAGGGCATCAACCCAGCAGCAGGAGCGATATTTGCTACTTTGTGCGAGGAGGAACAGCAGGAGCACTGCCAGGGCCCTACAAAATGACCTCTAGCAGGCTACTGGCTGGCATGTTTCTGACCAAACTGTCAGAAACAGACTCCATGAGGGTGGCATGAGGGCCCGACGTCCTCTCATGGGACCTGTGCTCACAGCCCAGCACCATGCAGCTGCATTAGCATTTGCCAGAGAACACCAGAATTGGCAGGTCCGCCACTGGCGCCCCTTTCTCTTCACAGATGAGAGCAGGTTCACACTGAGCACATGTGACAGACGTGAAAGAGTCTGGAGATGCCGTGGTGAATGTTATGCTGCCTGTAACATCATCCAGCATGACCGGTTTGGCGGTGGGTCAGTGATGGTCCGGGGAGGCATTTCCTTGGAGGGCCACACAGACATCCATGTCATAGCCAATGGTACCCTGACTGCTGTTAGGTACTGGGATGACATCCTCCTAGCAATTGTTAGACCTTATGGTGGTGCAGTGGGCCCTGGGTTCCTCCTGGTGCAGGACAATGCCCGGCCTCATGTGGCCAGAGTGTGTAGGCAGTTCCTGGATGACGAAGTCATTGATGCCATTGACTGGCCCTCTCGTTCCCCTGACCTAAATCCAATTGAGCACCTATGGGACATTATGTATTGGTGCATCAGACGCCGCCACAGACTGTCCAGGAGCTCACTGATGCCCTGATCCAGGTCTGGGAGGAGATCCCCCAGGACACCATCCGCCGACTCATCAGGAGCATGCCCAGACGTTGTCGGGAGTGCATACAGGCATGTGGGGTTAAGTGTTCCCTTCATTTTTTTGAGCTGTGTGTTTTTCAGGACATTGAGGATTATTAAATCAACACGTACTTCCCCTCATGTGTTACAAAATCAAATTTACATCCTTTCCGCTGAATGAACCTATAACCCAAATTTGACTGTTTAAAAACAGAAATGAAACTGTGACATCATTAACACATGACAGACTCAGGCATTTGTAGTTCCATGCAAGGGCGTAGAATTGGGTAGGGACGGTCGGGACATGTCCCAACTAATATCCAGAAATGACTGAATTCTCCCTAGCAATAATTTTGTCCAAATGACACTTGTTGCACTTACGACCAACAAAGGGGTCGTTTATATGAGACAGCCGTCGCTCTGTTACTGTAAACAAGGACTCCAGTCTACAGTTCATACACTTCACTGCGTTGCATCTGCGCTGTCCATATGCATGCACACTCTCTCTCTCCTTCTTCCTCTCTCTCTCTCTCTCTCTCTCTCTAACATCTTTGGTTACAGCGTGTCTTGGAATGGAAACACCTCATCATGAAAGCGTGTGGTATCAAAAGTTACAACTTGCTGTGAGACGTGTCAATTTGAGCAGAGAACAGAGAAAGAAACAGAGATCATAAACTAAAAGTAATTACTTCTTTTCAGTCTCAAGCAGTGATCAACCAGTAATCACCTGATAGTAGTTTTTGGTTTGTGAATTGACAAATGCTTCATAAGGCAGGGAGAGAGCAGTTGTCGTCCCCACCAATGTTACAACGAAAAGTACGCCTTTGGTTCTATAAGCTTCACTGTCAAATTCACAGATTTACAAAGTATTTGCTTAGGCCTATGTAAGTAAAAAAATAAAGTTCCTCTTAAGCTTTGGCTCTCTGTTTATAAAAAACTCTTTTAAATTTAATATAAAATTGAAATTCATGTGTCTATCTCTGTGATGCTGGGCTGTATCTGATCTACACGGTTCTGGGTGTGGTTTAAAAGAAACCCCTGTACATGAGCCCATACATGCAAATATACAGTCTGTACTATTTTGTTAGCACTGTATCTAACAATATTTGCGACACAAAGATGTCCCTCTGATCTTTTATTTTTGTGAATTACCTCGAAGTCATTTTTAGAGGCCTGAAAGGTTAAAAAAGCTATTATGGGGAGCCAATATAAATAATGAGCTGTTTTTTCAACTTTCTCCATAGCTATAGCACCAGTTTCAAATATAATAATAATAATTATAATAAGTTTTATTTGTATTGCACTTTATATTTAAGCAATCTCAAAGTGCTACAGAGAAGAAAAATAAAAACAAGTTAAAATGAGAGCCTATAAAAGGCACCTAGCAAAAAGCTTTCTTAAAAAGATAAGTTTTAGGGTTCCGATCACCCATAGTGCGGAGCTTGGTTCTGGGGACTTGGAGGGTGTTCCTGGTTGCAGAACGGCGGGTGCATGAGGAGGTCTGGAGGGTGAGGAGTTCTTTCAGGTATTGGGGGGCATGTCCGTGAATGCACTGATGAGTGAGGAGGGAGACCTTGTACTCAATTGTGAGTGGGACAGGGAGCCAGTGAAGGGATTTTAGAAAGGGGGTGATGTGGTCATATTTGCGGACCTTTAACAGGATCCTTGCAGCGCTGTTCTGTATGTATTGGAGCCTCTGGATGCTCTTTCCAGAGATGCCGGTCAGAAGTGCATTACCGTAGTCGAGCCTGGAGGAGACAAAGGCGTGAACGAGCTTCTCTGCATCTGCCAGGGTGAGTATTGGACGGAGTTTGGCGATGTTCCTGAGGTGATAGAATGATGTTTTACAGAGGTGTTTGATGTGGATGTCAAAAGTGAGTTGGGGGTCCATTTTAACACCCAGGTTGGTGACAGATGTGGAAAGGGGGATGCTTTGGCCGGAGAAGGTGATACAGGTGATGGTGGAAGATATTATTGCTTCTTACCAAGGCCAAAAAGCCTCTCTGTGCATCTTGTATCATGAACCGCCAGATCCAGCTCTGAGCAGAAGAGTGTCTTCTAAGAAAGCTTGTTCTTACAGTCTGGCGCTTTCTTTAATGCGTTTCATCTGAGAAATTCTGAGATATTCTACTTCCTTGAACAGCGTGCATTTTTCAAGCTTCAAAGTGAGAGTAACTGCTTCCTTAAACAGCTTCAAATTCAAAGTATTTTATTGCTCTTCATCAGAATCAACACATTGCTGAGGTGTGAGGGTGTATGCAATGTCTCCAGCGGTAAAACTGTCCACTTTCTTTCTGCCGATAAGCTGCCGGGGTTGAGCAAGTATTCAGTAAAAAAATTTCACCATGTGGGCGTTTTCATACACTAAGGATTAGTTATTGATCAACCACAAACTTCCTCAATAATTCAGTCATAAAACTGAACCCACCCCCTCGTTGCCACAACCGAAACATCTTTCACTATTATTTTCAGTCTTAATCTGTGAAGGCAAGATATTTCCTGACAGCAATTTGAACTGGTTTTAAGTTTCACTTGTGTTATCATCTCCTGAAATTATATTATCAACAGAACCTATAAAGAGGTCGCTTTTAACTCTGCTTAATAAGACGAAAACATTAAACTTGCCACATGAAAATCCCTGTTTATTAAGCAACGGTTTAAGCAATCTCCTATATTTTTGTCAGCGTGCTTTGGAAACCTTTTCAGAACTTCTCTCGGCTCTGCAACATCCAGGAAATCAGTTTGGAAACATGTGGTAAATAATGTCCTGTCAAGCCTGTAACAGCTGAACTGTTTGCATGTTAAAAAGGTCTCAAAATAAATGGAGGAGGAAGTGGTTCAGAACCAACCGCTGTTCCCTGACAAGCTGTCTCTGTGCTCTCATTGTGGCAAACAACCCACTTACACACAATGAGGATGTTGTCTTGTCAAGTGAAGTCCAGACCTGAGTGTTCACACACACAAAAACCGGGCTCACAAAATGTCGATTAATATCTTAGCATCCTTTCAAAAACAAACAGTGTGTGCAACGCAAGATAAGTGGGAAAGGAAGTATAAACAGTAATTACACTTTTGTACTTAGAAAAAGAAACAAGAATTGGGAACTTCAACATATAAAAGCATAAATGATCAAACTTGTGATCTACTGACACAAAGCAACTCTCAACTGTTCCGTGCAATTAATTAAGACGAAAATTCCTGTTGTTTAGGCTCTGGTCTTGTGTGCACAGTAATAAAGTGTGCAAAGGGCCTGAGGTGTGTGCGTGTGTGTGTGTGTGTGTGTGCGCGCATGTGTGTGTTTGTGTACCAGGGAGCTGAAGTCTTGGGCCTGCCACAGCAGCCAGTCCTCGCTGAGTGTGTACAGCGCCTTCTCCGTCACACAGTCCACGGGTCCTTTGGCGGTCTGCTGCTTGAGAGCGCTCACCATCAGGAACAGGTGCTGGCCGACACTTTCCTGTACAAAAACAGAAACAGGAACTCAGTCGGTGGAGGGAGGAGCTGCGGTTACTTTGAGTTGAGCTTTTATGGTTTCAACCACAGGAAATTTCTGTAATATTTATTTTAGTTTTTTTTGTTTTGGGTTATTCCTGTCAAAACTGACTAATGAAGCAGGGCATGTAAACCAAAATGAGTAAAGACAAACATGATGAAAAAGTGTCTGTATGTGCCCATGCTACACATTGCAACAGAGCTGTGTGAAAGCACTAAACTGTGAGCTGTATATAGAGACACCAACAACTCCTCTGCATGTGTGACAGCTGTTAAGAGTGCGTACCCATGGTACCGTTTCCTATAGATGAAGCTCTTACTGGAACGAGGGCTAAATGAGGATATGAGGGTAAAAAGTAAATAGGATGTGGTTTATCAAATATATAAAGTAACATCACATTTCGAGGGTAACTGTGTTGCTCTACTTGCCAACAATTTACAGCGATACAGAGAAATAACCAAACAACATCTGAACAATCAAAGGTCAATGACAGGACAAACATGTAAAGCATTATATTAAAAGTTAAACATTATACAAACACAGTTCTTCTTGCACACTAGGGGGGGAATTCACTAAGAATGGATCGCGGCATATTGCACTGATCATATTCCTGTGCAAACACGACGATAACGTTTTGCAGATCCGTGCAGTTTGCTCGTTATGCGTCTGATAGTGAAGGTGCAAACAGCTCCTCTTCACAGTCTGCTGAGAAAGATGCGCTCTTATGCATTAACTGAGCTCCACACACTGACGGAGCTCAACTCCACTGACAGATTGATGATGAATAGGGAGAGAAGAGGGAAGCATTTTGAACAGTTTATTGTAAAGCCCAGACTCGACAGGTGTTTAGTAGTTTCACTGTCTGTTATACAGCTTCATTTCAACAGCAGCTCATCCAGATCTAGTATCCCCTTCACACTGACAGCTCCAGACCGTCTCCACACCTGTGGATAATGTGTGTCTGTATATATAGGGGTTGAGCCTCGGACAGCACCAGACAGATTGATCTCCCGTTTGTGATAAAAATAGCAAAATATTATTTACAGACTGTATTTACAGACATGAGTTTTTTTGTTCATAAAAAAAGGTGGAATTGTCGTCAAGATCAGTGGAAATTCTGAGTGTGACAGCCCTTACATTGCTGCGCTGCAGTTACCATCAGCTCTTTGCAGATGGTTATATTTTCTCTCTAACTGCGTTGTGCTGTTAGCGCCCTTAATGTCTGCATAATGACTCATTTAAATATGTGCAAACAGCACCGGAGCCCAGAGACACTGTTTGCTCTGCAGCACAGTTTGGGGTGCTTTTACCCTCTGTGTGTGCTGCTAGAACGACGTGGAGTCTTTTTGTCATTTGCACAGGTTAAGCGAGCGCGAAAGCAGCACAAGCCTTCAGTGCATTAGGCCCTGTGTCTCAATACGTGCTCTCCGGCACATAGACCTGCTATTTTGAGTGAAAATGTAGGTTCACACTGACAGTCATGGCTATATGCATTTTATCTCTTAAATACTTTGAGAACTTTGTAACTGGTTATAAAACAGACTGAATACAGATATTTCAGTCAAGACCAAAGTTGTGGCCTAACCAAGAACTGAACCAAAGGTATATTTATACACAATGTAGCTATCAGAGCTAAAAACAATTGAACTTTTACTTTTCGGTTTTACAGAAAACCAAAGACTAGAAGAGACATAAAAGCATCTGACCCTGAGAAAGCCGTACAGGCAGATGGACATCCAGTTGGTCAGCAGTTTCTCCACAGTGGACTCGGTGCGTCGAAGAAGCAGTTTGGGCTGAGTGTTACTGTTCTGCTGCATCAGAGCCCTCAGCAGAGCCTGCATTACCTCGGTCAGGTACGCCAAGTTGTTGTGGAGCGCTACAGTCAGTAGTGACGCCAACACACACCTGGAAGAGAGCAGATAAATGTGAGGAGGAGGCAAAAGCAGAGATGGATACAAGACATGAGGTCATACAGCACTGAGGAAGATCAGACTTTAAAACAAAATACAACATGATCATTGAATGGAAGAACAGGTGAGATAGAAAAGAAAGCAGTATAAAAGATAAAAAGCAGATTCAAGTCAAAAAGAAAAAAGGAATCAATTTTGAAATTGCTAATCTTGGGTTTTTGTCTGCTGCTCGGACAAAAAAAGTACCGGTCCTATAAATAGACTAGAAGATTATAGAATAGACAAGGGCAGACTAAAATTAAATAAAAATAAGTTAATGTAGAAGTGGACACAATGAAAGGAAAGGTTGGGAATAGAAAGTCACACACAGCAAAACATGAAAAACTGACTTGTTTTTGATAGTGAAGCTCTTCTGCTCCTCCAGAGCGTGCACCATACATGTGAGGAAGAGCTGGTCCTGGATCAGCCTGGACAAACCCTTGCAAGACTCATCGAGCTGAACCTTCACCACATCCTGATTTCAGGTCAGATACAAGAACGCATCACTAACAGTTACAAAGTGGTGCCATTATCAACAAGGGCTGGTGTCGGAGCTTACCTGACCAATGTCTTTGAGACACGATTTCATCAAAGATTCATTCTGAAAAAAAACAAAAGGGAAGCGTTGTTAATCTGCAAGTGATAATTTATCATATTTTTTTATCTCATAATGAACATTTGCTTTCTTTAAAGCTCGCCTGTACATCAGGAAAAAAGATTCTGGAGGCAAAGTGTTTGTAGTCCAGGAATGGAATTGCTCCAACATTTTCCATCAGGTCAGCTTTCTCTGTCTGCAGATCCACGAAACCTGTGGAGGGCAGTCAAATTAGGCTTCTTTTATGGACTATACTACTATGAATGTTAAGTGATGCAAAAAAAAACAGTACAAAGTGCAAAAAGGCACGCAGGCCTAAAGCTAATTACCACAAATCAGACCTTGGGTGAGCAGAAGTGTGCATCTCTTTCTTCTTTTTTAACATCAACCATATATGTGTGTGACACATGTGACATCCAAAAAAGGAACAAGTTCAGGGTATTTCGCACCACAACGAGGAACTGCATGTCGCTCAAATAACTGATGAGGATAATTATTAATCACGAACCATCGTATACAGTTTCCACAACTTGAAATAGCCACGCCAGCAGCTCTGAAGTTGCACAGTCTTAGTGGTTTCTGCTAAATGCTGCTGTTTTGCAGCATTTATCATGTGTGTATAACATGACAGCTCACTAACATGCTAACTAGCAGTAAAAACAAACAGGAAAAATCCTGTAATGTACATGCAACAAGCATTCACACTTTGCAAGAGATCATTTGACCATATTTGATCAAATGGAGCCCTGGATAGATTGACCATGCCTTTATCTCCAGATGAAGGCCCTGCTAGCCTTCAGCTACCTTCAGATAAATCGCATTATGTTAAGTTATGTTGCTCGATGACTGAGGAAGTGGAAAAAAATCCTTGTGGACCTTGTGGTGAACACATCTGCTGAATGTGTCAAATCTAAATTCAAAACAATACCAACACAGGTACTTTGTGAAACATGCAGCTCACATTCAGACTTCCCAATATTTGTTTATCACACCTCATATAGTCATCGCACTATTGATGACTATATTATTACAGGCCTCTTAATTCTGCAGTTATTTGGTCATTAAGCATCAGACACATTCAAATCTTGACCGGCTGATTGTGGTTGATTAAAAGTCTGACAATTTAGCAAAGTACTCATTTAGGCTCAAAAGGACAGTTACAAAGGAAAAGTTAGAAATTAAGCAGTTTTTCTTGTCAAAATGTGGCGCCTACATTACCCAAAATACAATTTGAGCTGCAGAAGTTTGCTCAGAGATGCAGGTTTGTTATGCTAGTAGCTAATGCATGGATGCATGGATGCATGTAAAAAGGATGAGCATGCTACAGAGGTCAGCCAAATACAACTTCTTTCTTAATCCTCACCCCCAGATATTTTTCATTCCTAGACTTGAAGGGTACTTTTATCCTACAGATGCATTGTGAAAGTTAGTGACTGACCTTGTCTAATGTCGTTCCTGATGTCGAGTTCCAGGTTTTCCATCATCCTGTCCATCTTTGCAGTGAGCTTCTTTTGTTTGCTTCGATAGATGATCACCACAGCTGAAGTCAAAAATAGACATTCCCGCTAAGGTTTGACCCGTTTCTGTGTTTGAGGCTGGTATTGGACCAAAATGGGTCACAACACTCGGCTGCACTGTTTGTACTTACCAACAATAATGCAAGGTATCAGTAGAAGGACAAGCAGCGTCAGAAAGTACAGATGTAACATAGATTGAAGGGTCACTGTCTTGTCTCCATACTGTATCTGGGATAAAGAAATAAACACACAATATTCAAACTGAATTTCAAGGCAACAAATATATTGCTGAGGACATATTTAGTAATACATTTAAATAGTATTTATTGATAGAACTGACGAGCTTGATGTTGTGTGACTGAAAGGTTTACCTTTAACTCCCGAAATTTTTTGTTGCCTTTGTTTTCAATCTCACAGATTAAAAATTCTGTCTCGTCACTGGTTTCTTTTACTTGTATGATGCAGGGATAGCGTTTTTCTTCATGAATTCCCCACACTGACAACTCTGCTATGGTCATGTTTAGTTTGTCTGCCTTTTTCTGAAACGGCAACAGAAACAAAAGCTGCTGTTTAAAAGTATTCATGTCCAAATCTGTACATGTGTGCTCAAAATAATCTCCATTACCTGTATGGTGATGCGGAGATCGTCCCCTGTCCTGGTAGATGAGAAGCTGGTAAACTCAGGGTCTGGATAGTAGGTTAATTTGGAGCAGGCCAAGGTTACATTGGCTACTTTCAGAGACAAAGTGCTGCTAAAAGTCCTTTGAGTGTTTTCAGCTGCAGGCGAGTCATAGGTGAGCTTCTGTGTCCGTAAAAAAACATGAACATGAAGTATGGCTGGTTATGACATTGTGAAGCTTGTTAACTAGGCAATGTAATCATGATAATACATATTAATACAACTAAAAAATGTGACCCTGGTTGATGTAAAACAATATTTGTTAATAAAACACACACCAGATCCTACTAACAAAACAAACATGTCAAGGCATCATGTGACATGTCCACAAAATGGGAAGTAATAAATGCTTCATGTTAGTATATGTGTATCAATGCAAGTGACTAACAGTGATTTAATGTAATTTGCTCTGTATTGTTACACAACATAATGCTGGTAATTAACATTGCATGATGACACATAAGACAGTCTAATATAGTGTAATCTGGCATGCTTTGTACTGTTTCTGGTGATATGATACATATCACAAGACCTCAGTTGTGAATCATTGTGATGCAATTTATTATAATCATGGAAAAAATTTCACATATTGCAAGAAGTATTTTTTTTTTTCATCTTTTTTGATGCAATCAGAACATTGGGATCTACAATCATAGTCTCATCACAGTCCCCGTAACATCAAACATTATTGCACTGCTTTTTGTGCAATCAGAGCAAAGTAATTAGAATTTCCTACATTAGTAAAAA
The DNA here is from genome assembly GCF_022749685.1 of Semicossyphus pulcher. Classification (NCBI taxonomy): domain Eukaryota; kingdom Metazoa; phylum Chordata; class Actinopteri; order Labriformes; family Labridae; genus Semicossyphus; species Semicossyphus pulcher. The sequence goes on along the minus strand of NW_027211694.1, from coordinate 18,026,192 downwards.
AACATACAGTAAAAAATAAAATTACTGCATGTTCGTTAAAAATGTATATAGTGTCATTGAGAATCATTACAGTATTACAGAATGTAATATTGCAACTAGTATCATTTTACACCTCTGGTTGTGATAATTTGTGTCAATGCACTATATTGCAGCATGGTATGATGTGACATGACATAATTAGAGTAAAAAATAATACAACGGGACATTGTGTGCGTCTATAGACCCACCTGATAGCTTCTGTTTTTGGGAAGTGTGACTTCCTGCAGGACTTTGCTGTGTTTGACAGCTTCAGCAAACTCCAGGTGGGATCCTGTGACTGTGATCTTCCTTTTCCCACTAGGGGACACAGAGCAAATGCAAATTTAAATACAGAATGGATACCAGAGATACCAGAGCCTAATTTGACAGGCACACAGCTGTGGCTACAACTTGCTACAGCTGGCAGATATAATTGGCCAATACAGGACTATTACAGATTCATAAAAAAGTATTTGTGTGTTATTTTGTCAGATGCACTTGGAGAATGCTTTGGGTGATTCAGAAAAGGTGGTTAAAAAGTAAGTTATTTGTTAAAGTAATAATCTTGAAGGTTTTCATGTGAATAAATGTCTATTTAAGTCTCTATATATCGCCAAATGAGGTAACACAATGGCGATTGAGCCTATGGCCCACTGATGAAAGCCTTTGCATTAGCAGTATTACTGACTGTCTGTGGCGGACATAATCACAAGCGGCCCCCAGTTAGTGACGCGTTTTCCATCAGCCAGCAGTGGTTGGTCTGCCAGGGAGGGTAGGCGGAGCTAAGCGGCTGCTTTTACGGTCTCTGCAAGCGTTGTGAGTAAACAGTAATCTATGAAACTATGGCTGAACAAACAAAGAAAAGATGGATGACTACAGATACAACTACAAAAATAAGTAAAAATCCAACAAATTCGACGCTCAGATGAAGGCAAACAGTCTTAAAACGAAAGCGACCGTCAGCCAGGAAAATCAAGAGTTACAACCGGAGCCAACCGTGGACGTCACACATGCAACACTGTCTGGATTTCTGGGTAGTGGGCTCCTGCAATTTCCATTTATCGCCAAAGGTGCCGCCAAAGAGAACGAAACTGAGATCACAGCCTTCTGAATACCTTTGCATTGCTATACTGATGCAAAATGGTTGCAAAAACACAAATAAAAAAGGTGTTTTTTAGTTCCAGAAGAGAAAAAAATCACTTTATTGGCTGCCATATCGGTAATCTGTGAATTTTACCCCTCTAAAATTGGTATGGGTCTCAAAAATCTCATATTGACCAGGTTGGACCCAACACCCTTTATGGTTGGACCAAAGACAAAAATAAAACATTGAGGAAATTGTACTAGTCCCAAAACATTAAAGTAGTGTAATTAACAGAGAAAAAGTAGGGAAGTCCTCAAAACATTAGGGGATTTTAAATATCCATACAAATTTCATCGAGTTTATTATCTATATTATTTTGCTGGACCAACCAAAAGAGACATTCTTAGTCCATGCAGCTATTAGACACACTTCAGGCTAGCACGGTGGTTCAAAACAAAAGGCAGAAGTGACACTTGCTGCTAGTGTAAGGGGAAGTGGTCTAATGGTGAAACCCAGCAATTCTGGGAAGTCGCTCTTTCCCCATAAGATGACCCTCAGACTGTAACTGTCCCTCAATTACTAACATCGTTTGCTGAAATAAGTGACAAAGCACTGGGTGCAGATCCCAATATAGCCTACTAAAGTTTTAACTTCCTGTTTTTTTAAGTGTTGACATTGCTTTTTTTAACACATTTGAATCGCTTAAATAAAAATGAAATTGTCAGTTATATTAACTTTTTAATAACCCATTACCCCAGCCATTGTAAGAATAATGTAAGAAAGAAGTCAGAATGATGGAGAGAGATTACCAAGATGCTAAATTATTCACCATCTTCTTTGAAAAACACCCAAACATTGATGCATTGATGCAAACCACTTTTAGTTTGTTGAAACTAGGGCTGTTATTCACGGGTTAACTTTTGTAAATGCTGTTGTAAATGCATTGATTGTCACTGTTTATAAAACTTAGAAAAGGTGCAGATGTCATTCGGTAACGATCGATCGTTTTGATCGCTACGTCATTAATTAAGTCCCTCGTGCACACGCGGCTCACGTGCTGTGAGAACTGAATTGCGAGAGAAAATATTTAACTTTTGTGACTTAATTAAACAGACTGCTGATGAAGTCAGTCAACACAGCAGACAGAGAGACAGACAGAAAGAGGGGGCGGGGCCAGCAGCTGTGCAGAGAGCAGAGGTGCAGGTGTGTTGGGGTGACTGAAGCAAAGTAGTTTGTGAATTAAAATGTGAATTAAGGTGAAGAAGAGAGTACAATTAAACTGTGGAAGGAAGAAATAAGCATCTAGAAAGAGGGTAATCCAGACTGAGGAAGTCTACGTGTGACGTGTTTCTCACAGAAATCATTGATATATGCGATGATTGCTATGTTATACTTTCAGCATATTTTTTGAGCATGCAGTACCTTTAAGATTATTCTGTAGAATATTCTGGACAGTAATAATAAACATACATTTGCATAAAGGAAGCATATTTGTCCATTCCCATGTTGATAAGAGTATTGAAAACTTAAAACTTAAATATCTCTTTAAGGTACATTTACAACAGGTAAAAAATGTGCGATTAATTTGCAATTAATCACAAGTTAAATATGGACAACCATGCGATTTATCGCGATTAAATATTTAGTCGTCTAGTTACTGTATCTGAATGAGATTAGATTTCACATCATCAGTCGTCAAATTATTCTTGGAAAGAAGAAGATGCAGTCATGTCTTATCCTCAGAAAAGCTTTGTCCATCAAAGTCTGCATGTTTGTTTGAAGAAGATAAAAATGATAACAAATGCAGTCTTACCTAAACCAGGTGCTGCTGGGTGAAATGTTGGTGCAGGATGGTGCAGATCGATAGGTGATTGTAGCGCTGCCATGGCAACTACCATCTTGGAGGAGAACACATACTTTGACCACGCCTTTATTTTCGACACTTGGAATGTGGAACATCAGACTCCCACCAGTCTTGTTCCATACAGGAAACCTAACCAGAGCGCACAGGATGACAGAGAGAGAGAAAAACTACAGCAGTAAGTCTCTCTGAGATCAATTCTCACTTTTCTGCATCGGAAAAAATCAGAAAAACAAAAAGCTTAGTCAACAACAAGGAGGTGTTTCAAGTTTAACACATGAACATAACAAATGATAATGTCGCTGCAGCTACAAAATATCCAATCTCCAATCTGCTATCATCTGATAATGATGTTGCCTCTTGGTGAAATTACTAATGTTTCAGGGCTTCGGGTGAAGCCAGTGGATAACCGAATAACTTATGTAGGATAACCAAGCCATGACCTCCTCCTGCCCCCCTGGTCACTGTTTACATTTCCTGTCTTTCTTCAGCTATCCTCTATAATGAAGGCAAAAAGCACAAAAAAAAGCTGCTTTGTCAGACGACAAACCAGGTTTATATTTCGGCCATATGTGTCCCCCTCTTCCTCCACGCACCCAAAAACAGCTTAAATGTGATTGGTCAATACTACATGGGCTACAAACTGACTACGAAGAGAGAAACCAGAGCCCTTCTCATATCAAAGCCTCGTCTCTTCCCCACAGATTTTGCATTCATATGCAGATAGCTGTTCATACCAGATAATAAAACATTAAAACATAAAAATAGAACACAAAATTAATTATGCCTCAAAGATGGCAAACAACAAAACATTTGTGCCTAAAAACTTGGCAACATTTTAAACACCACTCAAAAAAAAATACCTGTGACCTCAGCCGACAATTCAGTAGTTGCTCAATTGATAAGAATGGCTTTCTGACTGGCTCTAACACCAGACTTAAGTTTATCATCTATATTTGCCAGCATGAGTAAACCACATGCACATGATTATCTTGTCATTTAAAGTGTGAACTCACTCTTGAGGCGTGCAGTCCATGTCAGCCTGGATCCTCACTCCGGTCACGTCACTGAGGTTACTACCGGACAACACTACATGGTTTCTGCCGTGGAAAGACACCACACTGGGAGAGATGGAGATGATCTCTGGTCTCTGACAATAAAACACACAAAAGATTATCATTTTAACTTTTTACTGATGCTTAAATCTTTACTGAATGTGAATCAGGCGAAAAGTGTGTGAGAATTAAGGTTCAGACTCACAGAAAAGTTCATCCATGACTCCATCATCTGGCAAACACTGTCCTGCAGGAGGAAGTGAGGGGAATACATTATCCATGACATCGACAGTTTAAGTGTTTTGGCTTATGTAGTGCAAAAATGACAAAAAAAAGAGCTAGCCTAAGGAATATTCTGACAACTATAATGTAGTCATATGTCATATTTGTTTTTCTACAAGTGCAGACATCTAAAATGTGACGTCTTTGTTTAACGAGAAGATAGCTTAGCTAATTACTGATTGGCAACAGCTGCGCCCAGAGAAGTGCCATCAGGAACATAACCTGTCCTCATTGTGCAAAGTCAGTGGTTGACAAATGCAATGTTAGCTAGCAAGACATATAAACATGTAAAGAAGATCGTTTTGGTGCCACTGGAAGACAACTCTGTTTGTCACTTTGGACTCCTCTTTGATCTAGGCTAGGCTAAGTAAATAAGTTATTTAGTTTTTTGACAAAATTAAATAAAACAGGATTATTATTATTATTATTATTATTGTGGTGTTCTTGAGAAAGAAATCAGATCTCTATTGTAGAGAGCAGGGGTCTCCAACCTTTTTTCATCTGAGAGCAACTTTGAAAAAATGAAAGTGTCCAAGAGCTACTTGCATTACATCGCTGTAATCACAGGTGGCGCCCCATGTTGATTCTTTGTCGACTGAAACGTTGGTACCACCGATGAGGCAGACATACACGTCCTTAACATTCGTGAATAAAAACTTGCTTTCCCACTCCCCGTGGAAATATTATGTTTTCTGCTTTTTCTTGGCGTGGCCACCTTCATCGTCCATCATAAATCTGCCTCAACAGGCTAACGGTACCGAACTCCTCACTTTAGCTCAACTAACGTACAGCGTAACTGACCCGTCCTGTTGATGGAGGGTGCTGCAACAACGTTGCTGTGATTGGTTAGGTTCAGACGTTGACAAGCTAGCCACGTGCATCACCTTATTGACAGCTGATAGGCCTATCCTATTATTTTGTATTGGAGGGGGTGGGACATCTGTGTACCTGATTGAATTGAAGTGGGAACGAGGCTTTCAAGGTGCATTTTTTGTCGTCTGATTTTTTTGTACTGAATCTGTGAACCTCTTGGTGAGCTACTAAATCCAGGCCACGAGCAATTGATGAAACTTTACCAAAATCAACTAAATTTCAATCAGTCAACTCATCTTGTATTTGCAGTTTTTCCTCCCGTGATGCTGAACATTTGTTGCTGTCCACTTGAGCTTTAGTCTGAGCATTCTTTGTTTATTAACAACAACAATATTTGCAATATCTCCCAAAATGAATGTGGTGGTGTTGCATTTATGCTCAAAAAAATCATTGGAAAAACATCATGCTTATTCAACATATAGTCTGAACATGAATATAAAAACATATAATTACATTCCCTGCGCCTTGATTTGCCCAGGAACAGCGGTTTGTGGTCCAGCCACATCCAGCCTCAATACACTGCCGACATCTGAAGAGGAAACAAAGTTTTTGCAGGTTCAGACACCAACGCTACTTTGGTCATGTTACCAGGAAAGTAAACATGGACTTTGCATGTACTTTGCATGGACATGTGCAGCACTCATCCTTGCCTCTGACATACCAAAATGCAACCAACCTATAGTCAATCTTGTTTGTAACATGTTGTTTTTACAATGGGGGGGTTTCAAGGTCATTCTCTGTAATCTAACAGATTTTTTTTCCATCCACACTTAAAGTTCAAGTTTTTGCAATTAAAGGCTTGAAATGTTTTCGTAAAATACAGTCCTCTTTCGATGTTAGTGTGTTCTGATTTATAGAAAACGGTGGCGGACTTACAGGACAGAAGTTGGCGTTCCACTGATATTGGTGCAGGTGAATAGCTTCAGTTTTTCCGACAATTGTGTTGTCCCAAGTCTAATCTTAACTACAATGGGCAGTCCTGTTAAGTAAAAAAAAATTACAGTTAATATGAAAGTTTTCTTTCATATTTTATGTCTTATAGAAAATATCTAACAAGAAATGACAGATTTATCAGCAGGTAGTTTTTTTTTCTTATCTCATGGAATTCTTGAAGGTTTTTGACATTGAGGATTTCAGTTCACTGGATTATCATATTTATGAAAAGTAACTGACCTTCTGCAGGAAGTGTGCTATTTTTAAGGATGGAGGTGCATTGTGGGAACTGTGGATGAGGGTTTTCCATTTGAAAACGTTCACCGGAAGTTGCAGAAAATTGACAGGCGAAGTTAGAAAGTGCGTTCTGTCCCACAGTCACGTGCATCTGGATTTTAAGTGAGATCTGAGAAAAGCCCACAAGTGAGAGTGTAACAGATTTAGTATCTTAGAGTCAAACTAATTACAGTTTAAAGTTTGTATGTAATCTGTACCTGGCCAGTGCCGTCCTGTTCAACTTTGTAGGAAACCATTTTCTGTTGAGAATCATCAGGAATGGATAACCAGTTGGAATCTCGGCAGTCATCTTCAAACATACAGCTAGGAGGAAGAGACAAGTTAGGTTATAACCAAGTGTATAATAGTTGAAGATGTCATCTGCAGATGTTGTTTTCTCTGACCTCTTTTTCGAGCCGCACCAGACACAGTATGGATCCTGTGCAGACCAACAGTCCTGAACAGTTTTGTATGTGTTGCACTTTGACACCGGCACACGATTTATCTACAACAAACCACAAACACACTTTAGCAGCACTTCAGATGCAGTATGTGACAGAAGTATTCAAAATAAAACAAAATGAAAGTAGACATAAAAGTTTTTAAAATCTCTGCACATACCTGGTTTCGGAATGGCACGTACACATGTTTAAGATCCACTTGATCCAGATGTAATTTGGGAAACACCTTGCGGTCGTCGTTGGCTCTGTAGAGCACCCTGGGGCAGGTGGTGTGGTAGTTCTTGTCCATGGCAAGCTGACAACGAGAAATAGGCTTTGTTATATTTCTGAGACACCAAGATAGTCTGCTGGTTGATACACTTGGAAAGTTATTTGCATCCACAACAGAGCCCTGTGGTGATTCTTTAGAGGTAGAGGTGCATTTCCTGCTGTGTCCATGGTTCAAGAATCTCTTAGAGGTCAAGCTGCTAGCTGATGACCAGCACCATTAAGAAAAACCATGATCCAAATGTGACTTTCAGTCCTAATGGGGACGCTTTGTTGACCTCTGACACCACTAAGAGCTCAGTAGAACAGCCAGGGGTCACAATATACCTAAAACCGCCAACGGGTACATTTTACCTGCTATTAGAATGTATTGATTTTCAAGGTACAAGGTTCATTTATTTATTATTTTACAACGCAAAGTTGTATAATGAAATGCTAGATGTGGTGTCTTTATGCAGCTTACAAAGTGACAACATGACAATGAAATATATATCCAACAATACACTTTCTGAACAAGGTGTTTCACAGAAAACAAACCAAAGAACAGCATATAGTCCAGAGACCTCCCCACCATCAGACTCACCTTCAATCAAGACAGTGAGTAAATCTATTGCCTGATTTACATTCATGCATCTCTTTCTCTTATCCCTGTTGAATTAGAGTTTATGCGGGCAAGTTTGACCCGCTGGCGTTTATAGGTATAAATGGCCATTTTGCTTTATGTTGACATTTTTTAACAATAGGGGGCGCTACCGAACACACTTTTAGGAAAGTCAAGGACTGGGGGGCCTGAAGATTTCCTGGAAAAATAGTTACATACGATCAAAAGACAGCTGCGGGTAAATTTTACCCGCTGGCGATTCTAGTGTTAAACCTCAATTTATGTGGTGTAGAAATAGTCCGAAAATTAGTTCCCAACTGGGAAAAATTCAGGAGAAGGCTCCCTCAAGAACAACATCTCTAAAAGTAAGGAAAAGTTTGGTTCCAGACTTGCGTAAAATGACAGAATAGACATCATATTACGCACATTCATGGCAAATCAGACTAAATGTTGGCTTGGTGGTCAAAAACTTTGCTTTTATTCATTTTTGGCTAATTTTAATGTACTAATTTGTTATATGGTATTAGGTTATCACTGTTAGGCTGCATTCATGCTGCAGGCCTTCATGCTCAATTCCGATTTGGGGCTCATAATTGATTTTTGGGGGTCACTGTTCATATCTACTTTAGAATGTGACCCTGGTAAGATATCAATGTGAACAGAAAATGATTTTAAAAAAAAGACACCTGTGTGCAAACACCACTGATAAAAGACGTCACATCCGCTGACAATCGTTTTCCGTAAAACATGGATGGCTCTCGGGCGTTGGGATTATGGATGTGCATAAACGGGCAAAACGGACAGGAGTGGCAAATTTCTGTCTAAATATTTTTGAAGACACTTAGGTTGCCGTATGAGCCTTCTAGTTTTGATTAGATAGAGGCATCTCCCCAAATAGCAATTCAATCTTCTATTTCGCCGTCTCTCCATTGCTGCGTGTCGTTGTCCTCCATGGTCAAGCGGAAAAGGGAAGTCTTCTTCTTCGTCTTCTTGAGAATCACTCCTGGAAATGTGCATATTACCAAGGCAACGTGGACCAATTCCGATTTGAGTGTACGAATACAAGCCTGCAGGTCGCATGTTTTAGATTCTGATTTAGTACCACATATCCAAATAGCCCAGTTCTGAATTAAAAATATGCGACATCATGCAATTTTTTGCTGTTCACACTGATATGAAAAAGATGATCTGTGTCACATATAATAAGCTATAAATAAAGCTTTACTTACTTACTGACATGGGAGGGGAATCATAATTGGGACACTTAGCTGCAGTATGAATGCAGCTTTAGTTGCTTTCCACTTAGAGTGACTAAGATTAGCTCTGAGCAATAAAGTACAACATGTTGTATTTTCACTTGCCTGTCCACACAGCTGTGCCTAGTTTTCTCAATCAGTCTCAGTTTATATGGACAGCTTTTTGGTAGCCTACTTTGCCATGCTGCCATAGAACAAAAGCTTTTTTTGCCTGCTTGAGCAAGTTGCCAGTCGTCTTATGTCTGACTTGCATCTTGCCTCGATGCCTGCTCTCTTGCCCAAGATGTCCTGGATCTGTTTGCCTGTTCTGACATGTTGATCGACTAATATTCTAAAGACAATTTCCTATTACTCAGGGTGTTAGTATTTGGGCCCGATTTTGGTGAACTGTGACAGGGAAATTAGCTGTTAAGAGGGAAGGGGGAAAAAGTGGGTATGTGCAATGGATCAATAATTGGCTTTCTGCCAATATGTTTGGTTACTGTGGTTAGACCTGCTCCACTCAACCCTGCACACATCCACTCTACCCATCCTGACAGAACCCACGCTCCCACAATGTGATGCTTCACATCATATTTAGGAGGGTTGAAGGGTAGTATACCAATGACGGGTATGAGACAGTATTGATACACGTGTATTGCAATTGTGATACTTTTTGAATAGTTTGCTTGAAAAGATTTCACTTTTTTACAGGCAAATATATATTCCTTTGCGCTGAATGCATAAAAAGCAGTGCTATGATGTTGGATGTTACCGGGACTGTGATAAAAACAAATGTAGATCCTGCTGTTCTGATTGCTTTTTTAAATCCTGGTTTCTTATTCAACAATCGGTACAGTATTTGCGATACATTGAAATATATTGAATTATAACCCCTTTATTATGATACATAGCGTATCGCCAGATTCTTGCTAATACAGTGCTGTAATTGTAAGTGTGATGATGCTGATTATGGCAAGCTCGTATTGTGTTATTTTCGGTTCTTGTTGAAGGAAATAGTCAGACATAATCTACAGACAGGATTTGCTATGACTAATATTTGATCACAACCAGTGCAACGATCACAACCAATAGCTTGCATTAGTTTCTAAGTGTTCAAGGTGACTACAGATCTGAGCCGTGTCCACAGCTATGCTCACTATCATCCTACTAGTGGTAGGCACCTTTTTGCAACATATTTTCTACAAGCTGTCAGCCCTGATGTGTTACATTTGCCAGCGAGTCAATAAATAAACACATTCTTCTTTTCAGGCCTCGGCTGCATACCTTTAAAAAACACACTTTGTGGTTTTTCTGAACACTTGGAAAAGTAAACTGAGCATGAAAGAGCCGATTGTGTCTAAGCAGAGGTTTATTGTGGACTGTTGCAGACTTGTTTTCAATTCTTTAATCATGTGAGTGACCATAAAGAGGGGTTCATAGGAAACTGGCCAGTGTTAGCTTAAGGTAACGCAAGAAATAGGGCAATATTCTCTGGCTCAACTATGAAGAGTAGATTCACATTTTAATTCAAATTCGAGGATGCAGTGAAAGCACTGTAGAGTATTTTTACAAAATGAAATTAAAATTAAAGTAAATAATTTCTTTGTAAATCATTAGTGCATATCAGCTGCGTTGGAGAGCAGTGAACTGCAAGAAGTTAAACTAATAGTTTAACTACATTTTGCAGTAGCTGTTAGAGTTCAACTGCATTTATATTTACAGAGCGATTCAAGAGGTAATATTACTTTTGGTAGTCAGATAATAAAAATATACATAAACCATCTCAATTTGTTCATTATTTTTCCACTGCTTTGAACTACGTTTTCTAGTTGCCTTTAGTTTACATCATATGTCTCTCTGGGGCAGCTTAACGGTTGCGGTTTTTTAACTTCCTCCAGTGTGCAGTAATTAATAGCAGGGCTCTGCTGTCAAAGTAGCTTCCCCAACACTTTTTTTTCTCACCTTGATGAGCTGCCCGTCTCCAGTCCCGATGTAGAAAACCATCCAGGCCTTCTGTCTCACTGCCAGCACAGAGGTCATGTTGTTCTGTTTGAAGATCACTTTCTTCGGCTTCAGTGTCTTTGGCTGAGAAACACAAACACATTGACCATCAGAACTGTATCAGAAAAGTATTTATGGATTGGATCTGATACAGTCCATACAGCTTATTTGCTTACCAAAAGAGATGCTTTCTTATACAGTTAACACACATTTTAGACACCTATAACAATATTGTTCAGCATCTTGTTAAGTATACAGATAGCTAACTAATATTGATAATGCATGATCAGGCAACATGCACGAGCAGTATCAGTAAAGGACTTTTGAGTCATTTTGTTTCATCTCTACAGAAGCCAACTTTAATACAGCTTCATTAACTGACCTCTAACCTTTTGGAAACTTTCATGTTCCAGTGTTCTGTCTTGATGCAGAAAGTCAGGCTTCAGTCAGCATAACCTAGTTCCTTCCTCAAATATGCTGTCACCAGCAGACAAGACTGCACTTAGAAATAACGTGGATTCCTTTGATTTTTATGTTAGTGTAGGAAAAGTTCCAATGGGTTTCTGTACTGGACCTGAGTGTTGCCACATAGAGTGGTGGAACAGACTGGATATGTTTCTAGTTCTGTGACTTTGGTGACCTCTCGGTATGATCTGCCTTTCTGCAGAAGCTTAATGACCAAACATTAAACTGCTGGATCAGGTGGACACAACAACATACGATCACTCAAAAAACGTTTCTTTATAATAACACGACCCACCGGTGGTCTCGACTTGGCACCACATTCTGCACTGCAGAAGTCTGGATCCATATCGGCGTCTCCGGTGAGATCAGGGCTGATGTCGAACACCACCAGCAAGGTGTTTATTGGTCCGCCGTCCGCACTGAACACGCCGCTCCAGAGCACCGGCGGGCCGCCCGGGATCACCGAGGCGACGATAAGTCTGCTGCCTTTCCCTCCCTCAGAGACGCTGAGAGTCGCGCTCCGAAGCGACTTCAGAGTCTTAAGTTTGCTGTCTTTGCCTTCAAGCCAGAGGAGACGGACTTTGTTGCTTTTTTCATTTGAAGGCAGGTTGGAGAAAAGATAAATGATGGAATTCATCTGAAATCCATCCACAAACTCCACATCGTCTTCACGTTTAATAACAGGAGTGGAGCTCTGCCCCCTATTCGAAAATATTTGTCCTTTCTGTTCATTATTCGTATTTCGAAGGTTCACTGCATCTGACAAAGAAGGGCAAATTGAATTTTCTGTGGGCTTGTCTCCGTATTGCTGCACAGCAGTCAGAAAGTAGGTCTCGGCCCGGGTCCGACTCTCCACATTCACCAGGAAGCTCACGGACGCGCTGCTGCGCGACAGGGACCCCACCTCGATCTGTTCCCTGTACAGCACAGTGGAAATGTCTCTCAGGTCCAGCAGCTCGCAGTATCCGCACCCGTTGTCGGTCACACCGCAAGTTATCAGTGTTTCGTTTACATCAAAAGGCAATAATATGTTCACACTGAAGGTTGCGTTCCCCTTATCCGTCTCAGAAACCCGGTAAAACCCGTTTGGGTTTGGACCATCTTTCAAGATACCCCTCTGGGTCAGACTCCGGACCAGAGTCAGCTTGTGGCTCAGCTGGTACAGCATCTCCTCAGTAGCGATGTAAACCGTGTTGTTGGCCACGGCGACGTGGCGGACGTCTCCCTTAAAGCGAAATGCTCCATCCTCCTCCAGACACCGACCCGGTTCTCCCCAGAGAAATAACAACAGACCAGGCAGCAGGGTCATCATCGTGCAGCGGTGGCAGCTTAACGCTCACACACTGATCGTCCTCATGACACTCTGCTCTCCTCCAAAGTGTCACTGGAGTGGTGCGTAAAAGCGCAGCGCGCCTCTGTTGAAAGGAGAAGTGCAGAAAGTGGGTGGGAGCGTACAGTGAAACCAAAAAGTTACAGACATTATCATTATTTCTGAGAGATGATGTTTGGTCTCAATGCTGTTTTCTTTCAGCAGCTTTTGTCCCACTATTACCACGTGTTCCAACACAGTCTTTACAGTTCCAACCACAGACTCCGCTTACACAATGATATGAGTGCGCTCCTGGGCAGATTCCAAGTGATGACCTCCACCAGGTTTTGTTCAGTAAATCCGATTATATCCACCCAGAGAAGTACCAAAAGCCGGGTGAGGACATTAACGCCCTAATTAATCATCGGCGCGAGTCAGAGCAGTTCTGATTGGTCCGCGTTAAGGCCAATCCAACTATGGCGCAAAGATTTTGTCTACTGACGTGTGGGTGACACCTAGTGCCTGCTCTGGGAAGTTTTTTCTTCTAGCCCTCCTGTTATCCTTGAGGTCAATTTGACCCCATTCAATGTTTATCATTCAAAAAATAATAGTTAACTTTTTTTTTGCTTCATATTTCATGACTTTTCCTAATTTGATGGGGACAACTGATTATGCATAAAATTATCATGATGATATTTTCTCAATGTGCTGAACACATATTGCACACATTGGTGTTCCTCTGGGGTCAATTTGACCCCAAGCTTATTTAGCTGTGTAAAACTTGTCTGTCTGTGTTACCTAACATCCCCACACCTGCAGGTGCAGAGTTGATACTTTTGAGTTGATACATAACAGAGGGGTGGGGAAAACAACTATTCCCACCAGAACTTTGATACTTCTCGTGGTGTGGGCATGTGGGAAACAACTTGACTTGTGAACTCCTGCCAAAATGAGGAAGCCAATGTAGGCTTGCAAGTTGATCACATCCAAGTCTTTCCAACTACACATACCCCTCTAAAATTATCCCCTCTAAAATTATCATCTCAAGTACAATATTTTCAATTGATGGTTATATGAAGAGCTCGAATAATGACTTTATGTCTTCAGCATGGCTGACTGTGTGTCTGGTGGGACACACTCTTAGCAGCACGTCTACCTTGTTGAAGTGAGTAGAGGGACCATCATTTTCCATATTTGGTGCTAACATGACATGGGGGAGGGGGAAACAATATTCTCATGAGAACTTTCCCGCACCATGGGCATGAAGGTGTGTGTGTGGAGGGCGGGGTATTCCCGCAAGGACATTGCATTCTGACATTCTGAGACAGAGGATTGTGTTGAGGAGGACCCTGATTTTGAGGCCTTCTCATCTGATGAGAATGAGAGTGTTGACGCTCCTGTTGTCTCTCAACCACCAGCAGACACGATCCCTTCCGATAATGGAAAGATACTATGGTCCCTTTCCCCACTTCAACAGCAGGGTAGACTTAGCACTACTAATATTATCAAAATGGTTCCAGGCCCCATCAGATATGCAATCAGCCATGTTGAAGACATCAAGTCCTCATCAGAGCTCTTCATAACACCATCCATTGAAAATATTGTACTTGGGATGACAAATTTGCCGGTCCCAAGCCGGGATAACAAAAGAGGAGGGGTGAGTGAGACTTTATAGTGACTAACCACAAATATGTTACAAAAAAAGGAGATAAAAATAAGTAAATAAATATGTTTATGAGAGGAAAGGGGGGGTCACCAACATCAATCAATATGGTTCATTATGTGAGAGTCATGAATGTGCACCCCAAATTAGAAAAGATTTGGATGAAAGATTTCCGAGATACACTAACTCTAAAACTGAAAGTTTGACCTGATGGTGGCGCTACAGGAAAAGTCATATCATCACCAAAACCAATAGGGTTCATACTCTTGTGTTCATTAATGTTGTCAGTAAATTTGAGAAGATTTGTATGAAAACTTTTCAAGATACATTCATTCTAATTTAAAAGTTTGGGCTGATGGTGGTGCTAGAGAACAGGTCAACTCACCGATAAGTTTCATTATCAAGGGGTTATTTATGTATTCAAGAAGTAAACAAAGTGCCTGACACAAAGACTTGGTCAACAATTTTATGTAAATCATTTTCTGGAGGCAAATATCCCTGGGGTCAGATTGACCCCAAGGGTAAAATGTGTTAGTTTATTTGAGGATAATACGAGGGCTAGTTAGAGACACTCTGAAAACAAAACCACCTATAATCTATATTAGTTTAATAAACACGCAACACAAGAGACTAAACACCAGGTTTCCCTGAAAACTCAGTAAAGGAGCTCAAACTACCCGCAGAGACTACCTGTAGAGTTAACCAAGTGCTTGTTCATGTTAGGATTCATTGTTATCCATAAATAACATTATTAAGAGTAAGGTCTAACCTAAAGTGATGTTTAGATCACATTTTTTTGCGATTTGGCGCAAAAAAAAACTTACGCTTCAAACCTCCAGTCTTCATAAAACAACCACAAGATGGCGCTGTAACACAGCTCATCTCAAAGCCCTGAGTTTGAGCGTTGTGTAAAGAAAGAGTGGCCATCCATCCATCCGAGGAATATCTGATTCTTCACAGTCATTAAATTATCTGTAGGAGCCAGGAAAAGCAGAATTAAGAGGAAATAGATTTTTTACTGTTCAAAAGAAATAGAAAAGTAAAGTAACAAGTGGCTAACAAAAAAAATCATTCTGCGACTCCTCTGTTTGGTTATGTGCATTTGGAAATCATATATTTCAACTGAATTAAATCATGTATAAGACAACTCTATTCCTGATACTCAGCTCAGGATGAAGCCCATACAGTCACCTGAAAAGAAACAAAGTATGCCATGAACACAGGATGAACTTTCCACTGTTCTCACTATGATGCCCAGGGCCAGCTCTTGGTACAGAGAAACTCTGGGGCTAAATTATAATAAATAAATACTAATTATTATTATTATTTACCTTTTTCTTTCCTGGAAACAAACAAATTACTTCGGGGAGGCTTGTGACGAAGAAGCAGTTTGGGCTGAGTGTTACTGTTCTGCTGCATCAGAGCCCTCAGCAGAGCCTCCATTACCTCGGTCAGGTACGACAAGTTGTTGTGGAGCGCTACAGTCAGTAGTGACGCCAACACACACCTGGAAGAGAGCAGATAAATGTGAGGAGGAGTCAAAAGCAGAGATGGATACAAGACATGAGGTCACACATTATACAGCACTGAGGAAGATCAGAATAATAAAGGGAGAGGAAAGAAAGCAGTAGAAAAGATTAAGACTCAAGTCAAATAGATATATAATAAATATAATCGATTTCTGTCTGTTTCAGCTTCTCAAATGAAAGGCTGATGATTATATGATGTCAATGGCAGACTAAAATAACATAAAAAGACGTTTTTGTTGAAGTAGAACACAATGACAATGACTTGTCTTTGATAGTGAAGCTCTTCTGCTCCTCCAGAGCGTGTACCATACATGTGAGGAAGAGCTGGTCCTGGATCAGCCTGGACAAACCCTTGCAAGACTCATCGAGCTGAACCTTCACCACATCCTGATTTCAGGTCAGATACAAGAACGCATCACTAACAGTTATAAAGTGGTGCCATTATCAACAAGGGCTGGTGTCGGAGCTTACCTGACCAACGTCTTTGAGACACGATTTCATCAAAGACTTACTTTGATTTAAAACAAAAACAACAGGGAGGCTTTGTTAATCTGCAAGAGATAACTTATCATATTTAAGTTAAGCGATACAAATCTGACATGGCTGAAGAAGTCTTTTTACATTTAGGTAATAAAGCAAACTTTGTGAAGCAATCCTGAGTTTGCAGGTCACAAGCAAAAAGTGAAAATGGAAAACTAAGTGTGTCTTACTATTACTGCAAATGAGGCTTTGGGTGAGGCTTTGGGTGAGCAGGATGTGTGCATACATCATCTCTTTTTAAACATCAAGCATATGTGTGAGAAGCATATCTTGTGAAAGGGAACAAGATGGTATTTTGCACCACAAACAGGAATTACGTGTGTGTGAGGTTGAGGCAGATGAGGTTAACTCAGTTTCCACAGCTAGAAGCAGCCATGAGAGCAGAAGTTGCACATCAAGGTCAAAGCAAAATTCTGATGTTTTGCACCTTTTACCATGTTCACCAGTTTCACACGACAGCATGCTGATATATCCTGCCTAGTGTTGTGTAAATATGAAATGAAGATCATGGCAACAGAACTGTCTTCAAAGAGTTTAATATATGCCTTTGCAAATGGGTTCAAATACACAGTGTCTGATCAAAGCACTAAACAAGACACCTGAAGCAATTGAACAGAGACACAGTTACACAGTGGTTTATTATACTTCTATACTACTTCAGATGGATTTTGAAAATCAGAGACGAGCTCTCGGTCTTCCATTATCTTGTTCATCTTTGCAGTGAGCTTCTTTTGTTTGCGTCGATAGATGATCACCGCAGCTGAAATAAAAAAATCAATCAGACAAATACAATGTTTCACATTCAAATAGACATTCCTGCTAAAGTTTGACCTGTTTCTGGTATTGGACCAAAATGGGTCACATCACCCGACTGCACTATTTGTACTTACCAACAATAATGCAAGGTATCAGTAGAAGGACAAGCAGCGTCAGAAAGTACAGATGTAACATAGATTGAAGGGTCACTGTCTTGTCTCCATACTGTATCTGGGATAAAGAAATAAACACACAATATTCAAACTGAATTAAAGGAAACAATATACTGCTGAGGACTTTGGACATATTTGGTCATATGTTTTATTTGTATGTATTGATAGTTTGATGTTGTGTGACTGAAAGGTTTACCTTTAACTCCCGAAATTTTGTGTTGCCTTTCTTTTCAATCTCACAGATTAAAAATTCTGTCTCGTCACTGGTTTCTTTTACTTGTATGATGCAGGGATAGCGTTTTTCTTCATGAATTCCCCACACTGACAACTCTGCTATGGTCATGTTTAGTTTGTCTGCCTTTTTCTGAAACGGCAACAGAAACAAAAGCTGCTGTTTAAAAGTATTCATGTCCAGATCTGTATATGTGTGATAAAAAAATCTGCATTACCTGTATGGTGATGCGGAGATCATCCCCTGTCCTGGTAGATGAGAAGCTGGTAAACTCAGGGTCTGGATAGTAGGTTAATTTGGAGCAGGCCAAGGTTACATTGGCTACTTTCAGAGACAAAGTGCTGCTAAAAATCCTTTGAGTGTTTTCAGCTGCAGGCGAGTCATAGGTGAGCTTCTGTGTCCGTAAAAAAACATGAAGTGTTATATTTAATTTAATCTGTGTATGGCTGGTTATGACATTGTGAAGCTTGTTAACTAGGCAATGTAATCATGATTATACACATTAATACAATTAAAAAATGTGACCCTGGTTGACATTAGAAGACATAAATATAATGTCAAAGAAGACACATTAGATGATGTACTACATGATACACTAAACATAACAAACAAACATAAACCTGAACCTGTGATCAGTGTGTTGAGGATTTGGCCTCTGTATATTGTGCTCTACCAACTGGCTAACCCGGCACCCTGACATGAAATGATTCTATGTAATATGCTATGTATTGTTACACGACATAATGCCCGAAGTAGGGATAGACCGATTATCAGCCGGGCCGATTATCTGCATTTTGACGCATATCGGCATCAGCCATTTTTTAAATTTTTTTTATTTATTTAAATTTTTTTTTTTTTTTTTCGACGGCCGATAAGAGTTAATTTCTTTGCAAATTTTATTTAACTTTGTTTTATTTACTTTATAAAACTTCAGGAAGTTATTTATTTATTTATTTAAATTTTCAGTTAACTTTATAAGAGATGCTGCTGACCCTGGGAACTCCCTGCGCTTTTTGTTTGTTTGTTTAATAAACATATGCTTAAAGGCATTTAAACAAAGTTAAGTGTTGGAGTTTGTATTTTTCAAAGTTTTGACGCCAATATTTTCACTTTTACTGCAAATGAAATCGGCTCCAAATATCGGTTATTGGGCTCCTTGACTACTAACAATCGGTATCGGCCCTGAAAAAACCATATCGGTCTATCTCTAGCTCGAAGATTACATTGCATGATGATCACGATGATATCATGATACATCGGCTGTGAATCAACTTGATGCGATTTATTGTGATCATGTACAAAATTGTATATATTGCAATTTGTTTAATCTCATCATACTATCATGCTATGATTTTATGCATATGGCAGAATCATCTTTATAGTATTTTTTCATCTTTTTTAATGCTATAAGAACATTGGGATCTACAATCTCAGTCTCATCACAGTCCATAACATCAAACATTATTGCACTACTTTTTGTACAATCAGAGCAAAGTAATTAGATCTGCCTACATTAGTAAAATATAATTATTGCATGTTAGTTTAAAATATCTCAATACTTAATCACTTGACACCCCTGGTTGTGATCATTTGTGCACTATATGCACGATATGATGCGACATGACATAGTAAATAATAATACAATGGGACATTGTATGTGTCTATAGACCCACCTGATAGCTTCTGTTTCTGGGAAGTGTGACTTCCTGCAGGACTTTGCTGTGTTTGACAGCTTCAGCAAACTCCAGGTGGGATCCTGTGACTGTGATCTTCCTTTTCCCACTACGTGACAGCGAGCAGCAATCAAACAACAAATTTAGTACAGAATGGATACCAGGGACAGTAATTTCTTCCCGTGGTAGGTGAATATAACATACACACATCTGTGGGTACAACTTTTATATCTACATCTAAGAATCTTAGTCTAAATCAGTAATTGTGGCCCCTTAAAGATAAATGTTCACGACTCTAGAGTCTGACAGATATATCAGCTGGCAGATATAATTGCTCAACATGGGACTATCACAGATATGTAGTATATTAGTATTGGGGTGTTATTTTGTCTGATGTTTTAGATGGGTGATTTAGAAATGGTGGTTAAAAATGTACAAAAAATATTTGTTTAAGACCACAGGCTTCTGAATACCATTACATTGTTATACTGATGCAAAGTGGTTACAATAACCAGAAATGGAAGGTGTTTTTAAGTTTCAGCAGAGAGAAAAATCACTTTATATCAGTGACCTCTAAAATTGCTATAGGTTTCAAAAACCTCATATTGGTCAGGTTGGAGCCAACACCCTTTATGGTTGAAGTAGTGTAACTAACAGAGAAAAGGTTGGGAAGTTCACCCTCAGATGATCTTTAAGTTCCATTCAAATATCATCAACATTTTTCAAATTGACTGTTTGACACTAGAGGTAAGCTAATGGATATATTGTGGACAGTGTTTGGATTCATCCTCTGAGGATCATGAATATCCACAACAAAAGTTATGACAAAGTGTTGAGATGTTTTGCTGGACCAACCAAAAGAGCCATTCTTAGTCCTTGCAGCTATTAGACACACTTCAGGCTAGCACGGTAGTTCCTTCAAGAACTTGCATCACAACTATGAGCACAATGACAGAAGCAGAACATGAACATCAACTGTGAATGTTTTACATGAAAATGAGGGACTAACTGTTTTGCTAAGGCAGGGCCGGGGGTTGAGTTCCTGTGATTGAATTGAAATTGAGTAAACAGTTCTGGAGATGGAAGTGGAACATGCTGCAACTATAAAAGGGAAGTGATCTAATGGTAAGCCTGACGTAGACACTTGTGTTTTTCCACAACTAAAAACTGTTTTCCTGTAAGTCAGTGTAAGAATGATGTAAGAAAGAAGTCACAATGATAGACAGAAGTTACCAAAATGCTAAATTAACAGAAAACATTAAGCATCATATCTTCTCTAAGAAACAGTCACCAAAACATTGATGTAACTTTTAGTTTGTTGAAACATTTCCTGCAGTATGAGGTTAGATTTCACATCATCAGTCGTCAAATTATTCTTGGAAAGAAGAAGATGCAGTCATGTCTTATCCTCAGAAAAGCTTTGTCCATCAAAGTCTGCATGTTTGTTTGAAGAAGATAAAAATGATAACAAATGCAGTCTTACCTAAACCAGGTGCTGCTGGGTGAAATGTTGGTGCAGGATGGTGCAGATCGATAGGTGATTGTAGCGCTGCCATGGCAACTACCATCTGGGAGGAGAACACATACTTTGACCATGCCTTTATTTTCGGCACTTGGAATGTGGAACATCAGATTCCCACGAGCCTTGTTCCATACAGGCAACCTAACCAGAGCGCACAGGATGACAGAGAGAGAGAAAAACTACAGCAGTAAGTCTCATTGAGACAGCAGCAACATCTGGCCTATTATAATTCAACACCTGTTTTACCTGAACAAGAAGAAGTTTAAAGTTTAACACATCCAAAAAATGAGGCCGATTTTGAGGGTTTCCTAAAGCTACAAACTTGGCAGCTGACAATTCAGCAGCTGATGATGAGAATGGCTTTTTAACTTGCTGTAACACCAAACTTAAGTTTAGAATCTAGATTTGCCAGCATGAGTGAACCACGTGCACTTGAATATGTGTGAGGAGCAGAATCTAAATTACATCAAAAATGTTTTGGGTGTTTTTGGCTTTATTAAAACACAGTGCACTTAAAGTTTTGACTGGATGGTCAGTCAGAAGTCGCGCGTAAACTGTAAAATAGTAAAATATGTCAATTCTTAATATGGCTGGCATTTCCTAACAATAATTCTATCTTGCCATTTAAAGTGTAAACCAACTCACTCTTGAGGCGGGCAGTCCATGTCAGCCTGGATCCTCACTCCGGTCACATCACTGAGGTTTCTGCCGGACAACACTGCATGGTTTCTGCCGTAGATGGACACCACACTGGGAGAGATGGAGGAGATCTCTGGTCTCTGACAGTAAAACACACAAAAGATTATCATTTTAACTTTTTACTGATGCTAAAATCTTTACTGAATGTGAATCAGAAAAGTGTGTGAGAATTAAGGTTCAGACTCACAGAAAAGTTTGTCCATGACTCCATCATCTGGCAAACCCTGTCCTGCAGGAGGAAGTGAGGGGAATACATTATCCATCACATCCACAGTTTAAGTGTTTTGCTAACGTAGTTAAAAAAGCTAGTCTAAGGAATATTCCAACGTGTTTGTTTTATACCTGCAGACATATAAAACGTGACATTAACAAGAAGCTTACAGCAACAGCTGTGCCCTGAGAAGAGCTATCAGCAACACAGCCTGTCCTTATTGTGCCAAGTCGGTTGTTGAGTAATGCAACATTAGCAACTAATCTTGTATTTGCAATGTTTTTCTCAGAATCATGAATCATACATTTCATGTAAAACATCTGATGCTGTCTGATGTGGATCACAAGGGACAAGCCGGGGTCTAATGCTTGTTTGACACAAGCCGGGAACTGATCACTCCCGGTTGGGTCACCTGGGTGACGGGGTCTGAAGTTGAAAGACCGGAAACCTCCTATGACCCCAGGTACTATCACTGATGATGTGTCCAATTGCATCACTTGATGTATGTTAATACCATGATCATAAACATAAAAACGTCCATAATTACATTCCCTGCGCCTTGATTTGCCCACGAACAGCCGCTTGTGGTCCAGCCACATCCAGCCTCGATACACTGCCGACATCTGAAGAGGAAACAAAGTTTTTGCAGGTTTAGACACCAAAGCTATTTGGTCATGTACCAGGAACGTAAACATGGACTTGTGTGCAGCACATTGCCTCTGACGTACCAAAATGCAACCAAAATATAGTCAAGTTGGTTTTTTTTGGTTTTCAAGGTAGTCCAACAGCAGCAATCCATTTTTTTCCACACTTGATGGTTCATTGAAGTTTTGCAAAAAAGATACACTCCTCTTTCATACAGTATGTTAGTGTGTTCTGATTAATAGAAAAGGGTGGCGGACTTACAGGACAGAAGTTGGCGGTCCCCTGATATTGGTGCAGGTGAATAGCTTCAGTTTTTCCGACAATTGTGTTGTCCCAAGTCTAATCTTAACAACAACGGGCAGTCCTGTTAAGTAAAAAATATTACAGTTAATATGAAAGTCTCCTTACATAATTGTTTATTCATGTTGTTATTAGGACTAGGATTAGGATTAGGACATTGAGGATTTCAGTTCACTGGATTATCATATTTATGAAAAGTAACTGACCTTCTGCAGGAAGTGTGCTATTTTTAAGGATGGAGGTGCATTGTGGGAACTGTGGATGAGGGTTTTCCATTTGAAAACGTTCACCGGAAGTTGCAGAAAATTGACAGGCGAAGTTAGAAAGTGCGTTCTGTCCCACAGTCACGTGCATCTGGATTTTAAGTGTGATCTGAGAAAAGCCCACAAGTGAGAGTGTAACAGATTTAGTATCTTAGAGTCAAACTAATTACAGTTTAAAGTTTGCATGTAATCTGTACCTGGCCAGTGCCGTCCTGTTCAACTTTGTAGGAAACCATTTTCTGTTGAGAATCATCAGGAATGGATAACCAGTCGGAATCTCGGCAGTCATCTTCAAACGTACAGCTAGGAGGAAGAGACAAGTTAGGTTATAACCAAGTTTATAATAGTTGAAGATGTCCTCTGCAGATGTTTTCTCTGACCTCTTTTTCGAGCCGCACCAGACACAGTATGGATCCTGTGCAGACCAACAGTCCTGAACAGTTTTGTATGTGTTGCACTTTGACACCGGCACACGATTTATCTACAACAAACCACACACGCAGCATCTTAGCAGCACTTTAAATACGGGATACAAACATGACAGTAACAATAAAATCTGAATTTATGTTTCAAAAATCTATCAGGCTTATACAGTACGTGATACATGTACACTACACATACCTGGTTTCGGAATGGCACGTACACATGTTTAAGATCCACTTGATCCAGATGTAATTTGGGAAACACCTTGCGGTCGTCGTTGGCTCTGTAGAGCACCCTGGGGCAGGTGGTGTGGTAGTTCTTGTCCATGGCAAGCTGACAACGAGACAGAAGCTTTGTTACGTTTCTGAGAGACCAAAGCTGCTCTGCTGGCTGATACACTTGGAAAGTTATTTGCATCCACAACAGAGGCCTGCGGTAATTCATTTAGAGGTTGAGTTGCACTCTCTGGTGTTTCTGGGGTTCAGGAATCTCTTAGAGATCAAGCTGCTAGCTGATGACCGGCATCATTAAGGAAAACCATGATCCAAATGTGACTTTCAGTCCTAATAGGGACGCTTTGTTGACCTCTGACACCAGTAAGAGCTCAGTTTAAACCTGCATTCATGTGGTGTAGAAATGGTCAGAAAAGGAGAAGGCTCCTTCAAGTCAGAACAACAACTTGAAAACTAAGGAACATTTTTTTCCAGATTTGCTTAATAAGACAGAGTAGACATCATGAGAAATGTTGGTCGGACCAAACTAAATGTTGGCTCGGTGTCAAAAACTTTCCGTTAATTAATTTAATTCACCATTAGCTGCTCACCACTTAGAGTGAGCTAGATTAGTGAAAATATAATAACACATTGTATTTGCACTCACCTGTCCACACAGCTGTGCCTCGTTTTCTCAATCACTCTCAGTTTATATGTAGTAGGGATGTTAATAATTAACTTTTAACCTTGACCAAAAATAAGAATGTTGACCGATTAATACTATGGGTAAACAGAGTTTTTAAAAAAAAGCCTTTTTGCATATCTCTGCATTCCTGGGACATCAGTTCTGCAGATTCTCCGCAGCGGGTTTCACAGTCAACAGACTGCGCAGCAGACTAACCCCACAGCATGTTGACATGTTGACATTTCTTCACCAAAACCAGTAGAAAAACATGATCAGGACTGCTGTGGGCCTGACCTTTTTTTTTGAAGTTTCCATAGCCTATTGTTAAGGTAATGCAAGAAATAAGGCATTATTTTCTGGCCCAACTGGAGTTACAGACTCAAATTTTTACTTTTGCCAATGCCTGCAGTAAATCAAATAAATTCACATATATGTCAAATTCGAGGTGGCAATGGAAGCACTGTAGAGCATTTTAACAAAATGTGTTTAAAGTAAATATAGGTGCAGATCAGCTGTGTTGGAGAGTAGTGAACTGCAAGAAGTTAAACTAATAGTTTGGCAGTAGCTGTTGGAGTACAACTGCATCTATATTTGTAGAGCGATTCAAGAGTTAAAATTAATTTTCTGCCATTTTTGGTGAAGTTGATTTCTGTCATAAACCATTTTGGGGGATAACAACAATTTATTTTAGTTATTTTACTCACCTTGATGAGCTGTCCGTCTCCAGTCCCGATGTAGAAAACCATCCAGGCCTTCTGTCTCACTGCCAGCACAGAGGTCATGTTGTTCCCTCTGAGGATCACTTTCTTCGGCTTCAGTGTCTTTGGCTGAGAAACACAAACACATTGACCATCAGAACTGTATCAGAAAAGTATTTATGATTTGGATCAGATACAGTCCACACGGCCAACCATAAGTGATGCTTTCTTATATGATTAACTCACATTTTAGACACCTATAACTGTACTATTCAGCATCTTGTTGAGTGTATAGATAGCTAACTAATACTGATAGTGCATGATAAGGTAATATGCATGTGCTATAACAGTAAAGGACATTTTGTGTCAGCAGCCAACTTTCTAAAAGCTTAATAAACTCACGTCTCACCTTCCTCAAATATGCTGTCACCGGCAGACAAGACTGCACTTAGAAATAACGATTCCTTTGATTTGTATGTTAGTGTAGGAAAAGTTCCGCTGGAAAATAACTTTAATCAAGTGATAAGTGCATTATTTTTCTAGCTTCAGAATTAATTTCACTCTAAAATAACCAATACATGTTACTGGTAGTAGTGGGCTTTCTGGGTTTCTGTACTGGACCTGAGTGTTGCCACATAGAGTGGTGGAACAGACTGGATATGTTTCTAGTTCTGTGACTTTGGTGACCTCTCGGTATGATCTGCCTTTCTGCAGAAGCTTAATGACCAAACATTAAACTGCTGGATCAGGTGGACACAACAACATACGATCACCCAAAAAACATTTCTTTATAATAAGACGACCCACCGGTGGTCTCGACTTGGCACCACATTCACTGCAGAAGTCTGGATCCATATCGGCCGCCCCGGTGAGATCAGGGCTGATGTCGAGCACCGCCAGCAAGGTGTTTATTGGTCCTCCGTCCGCACTGAACACGCCGCTCCAGAGCACCGGCGGGCCGCCCGGGATCACCGAGGAGGCGATCAGTCTGCTGCCTTTCCCTCCCTCAGGGACGCTGAGAGTCGCGCTCCGAAGCGACTTCAGAGTCTGAAGTTTGCTGTCTTTGCCTTCAAGCCAGAGGAGACGGACTTTGTTGCTTTTGTCATTTGAAGGCAGGTTGGAGAAAAGATAAATGATGGAATTCATCTGAAATCCATCCACAAACTCCACATCGCCTTCACGTGTAATAACAGGAGTGGAGCTCTGCCCCCTATGAGAAAATATTTGTCCTTTCTGTTCATTATTCGTATTATGAAGGCTCACTGCATCTGACAAAGAAGGGCAAATTGAATTTTCTGTGGGCTTGCCTCCGTATTGCTGCACAGCAGTCAGAAAGTAGGTCTCGGCCCGGGTCTGACTCTCCACATTCACCAGGAAGCTCACGGACGCGCTGCTGCGCGACAGGGACCCCACCTCGATCTGTTCCCTGTAAAGCACAGTGGAAATGTCTCTCAGGTCCAGCAGCTCGCAGTATCCGCACCCGTTGTCGGTCACACCGCAAGTTATCAGTGTTTCGTTTACATCAAAAGGCAATAAGATGTTCACACTGAAGGTTGCGTTCCCCTTATCCGTCTCAGAAACCCGGTAAAACCCGCTTGGGTTTGGACCATCTTTCAAGATACCCCTCTGGGTCAGACTCCGGACCAGAGTCAGCTTGTGGCTCAGCTGGTACAGCATCTCCTCAGTAGCGATGTAAACCGTGTTGTTGGCCACGGCGATGTGGCGGACGTCTCCCTTAAAGCGAAATGCTCCATCCTCCTCCAGACACCGACCCGGTTCTCCCCAGAGAAATAACAACAGACCAGGCAGCAGGATCATCATCGTGCAGCGGTGGAAGCTTAACGCTCACACACTGATCGTCCTCATGACACTCTGCTCTCCTCCAAAGTGTCACTGGAGTCGTGCGTAAAAGCGCAGCGCGCCTCTGTTGAAAGGAGAAGTGCAGAAAGTGGTTGGGCGCGCCCAGTGAAACCGAAAAGTTACAGACATTATCATTATTTCTGAGAGATGATGTTTGTCTCAATGCGGTTTTCTTTCAGCCGCTTTTGTCCCACTTTGACCACGTGTTGCTACAAGCCTCAGTCTCCGCTTATACAATGATATGAGTGCGCTCCTGGGCAGATTTCAAATGATGGTTTCGTACAATAAAGCTGATGATATCCAACCAGAGAAGTACCAAAAGCCGCGGGGTAGTCGGACGAGGACATTAACGCGCTTATTAATAATCTGCGCGAGTCAGATCAGTTCTGATTGGTCCGCGTTAAGGCCAATCCAACTATGGCGCAAAGATTTTGTCTACTGACGTGTGGATGACATCTAGTGCCTGCTCTGGGAAGTTTTTTCTTCTCGTTAGAGACACTCTGAAAACAAAACCACGTATAATCTATTCTAGTTTAATAAACACGCAACACAAGAGACTAAACACCAGGTTTCCCTGAAAACTCAGTAAAGGAGCTCAAACTACCCGCAGAGACTACCTGTAGAGTTTACCAAGTGCTTGTTCATGTTAGGATTCATTGTTATCCGTAAATAACATTATTAAGAGTAAGGTCTGACCTAACGTGATTTTTAGAAAACATTTTTTTGCGATTTGACGCTAAAAAAAACTTACGCTTCAAACCTCCAGTCTCCATAAAACAACCACAAGATGGCGCTGTAACACAGCTCATCTCAAAGCCCTGAGTTTGAGCGTTGTGTGAAGAAAGAGTGGCCATCCATCCATCCGAGGAATATCTGATTTTTCACAGTCGTTGAATCATCTGTAGGAACCAGGAAAAGCAGAAGTAGGAGGAAAATGATTTTTTTTTTTACTGTGCCAAAGAAATAGAAAAGTAAAGTAACAAGTAGCTAACATAAAAAAATCATCCTGGGACTCCTCTGTTTGGTTATGTGCATTTGGAAATCATATATTTCAACTGAATTAAATCCTGTATAAGACAACTCTATTCCTGATACTCAGCTCAGGATGAAGCCCACACAGTCACCTGAAAAGAAACAAAGTATGCCATGAACACAGGATGAACTTTCCACTGTTCTCACTATAATGCCCAGGGCCAGCTCTTGGTTCAGAGGAACTCTGGGGCTAAATTATAATAAATAAATACTAATTATTATTATTGACCTTTTTCTTTTGGTATTATTTCCAACACACTCTTGCCTTCTCAAGTACACTTCCTGGCCACTTATTTGGTACCTATATAAAAGAAATGCAATCCCTTAAAGTAGATTCATCCGGCCCTCTCTGCCCTCATGATAATTCAGTTATTAGCGTCAGTTTAGCCTCACCAAACTAAATGATGTGAAGAACATCGTCTTCTTTAAGTTATTATGAAGAAAATAGTTTAATAGAAAATTAATTTAATAAAAATACAAAATGTGCCTCAGTCTGAGCAACTTATGTTAGATCACCAGATACCGTGTTTAAATGCCCTAGCGCTTTTACCACTAGAGGACGCTGTCTCTCCTCAGTGTGGACATGCAGCGGCATGCAGCAGCAGCCCGGTCAGAGGCAGTGAGAGGCAGAGTGTCGGGAACTCCAGCAGCTCCGCTCCGTATATTTCAACTGACCCTCCGTTATCGGGATTCATTCATCCCAGTCAGAGCTGCAGAGTCCGTTTACACGGGATCTGTCCATCCATTCACCCGTCTGTTGGCGACATACCTCTCCTTCCATCCAGCAGCGCGCTGCGTCCCCATCTGGGAAGGTCAGACGGATCATATTTTAACAGCGGACCTGGCAACTTTTTTCTAAATTTCTCCATACCTGTTCTGCGTTTCATCACCGGGAGATTATCACTACATTCAGCGGCCGCTGGTGAGTATTCCCGCCGGTGTTTTCATGTAAGGTGTGCGTCCCCTGCGGACACAGCACTGCAACACTGACGTGTGGACATAATCAAACCTGTGGCCAGCAAGAAGTGTTATTTTAATAAAAACAGGAAAAAAGCATTGAGGGAGGTTATGTAGAAACTGTCTGTTTACTCTGAGATTACTTTTCTGCATCATCCGTCCCCTGTAGGATTCGAGGACACAATTGACATTCACGAGCAGCTCCAAGTGGTGCATAATAGCCCACATCTCAATGGGACTTAGGATCAGTCAGCACGTCCTACACCGGTGCTTGCCAAACCAAGAACCAGGGAAAACCCAGGGGTCCCGAGGAAGCACGTTTTGCTGATTCCAGCAAAAATGAAGACGGTTGAGGCTAGAAAACAAAACAAAACTTTAACATCATATATAACAAGTTAGAGCAACAATACGATCACTTCTGGAAAGGACCATTCAGCATGTTTCTTTGATATCTTAAAGGTACCCTGTGTTGTGTTGGTAGCGTTATGGAGCAATGTTTTTATGAGTGGATCCCCTGTTTGTTTATTGTGCTAAAAAGGAAATTTGTTGGTTTACACAAACTGCACAGGGCACCTCTAACTATATTTTGACACTGCTCTTTAACTTTGAGTACATGTCTGAATTGATGACTAACTTATAAGTATTTTACATTGAGGTATTGTTGCTTAGTAAAAGGTTTCTGAATACTTCTTCCACTCAGAAGAGTCGTGGAATAGCGTGTTTTGTTCCCTCAGACAGCAGAGAAATATGAACATTCAAAGAAAGGAGCGTTTGTGATGAAAAATGTTGATTTGAAACTCGTTGAAAGTCTATCAGAAACCCGTCACCTCTGGATGAAAACACCAGCTGTGTTTGCAGCTATAGAATTATTCAGTAATATCACGATTTTCATATAAGAGCAAGTGGAATCACAATTAAAATGTAGTTCAGCTATTTTTTGTTTGACTTTGTGTTTTACTTACTAAGGTGACTAAAATATCATTTTAGCATTCTTTCCCCTACTGGTTTCACTGGTTTCCCTCAAAGGCAGTGCACCAGTCCACTGTATGTATTCTGATGACAGGCCTGTGGTTTGCAGTCTTTCTATAGCCTGTGGTGCAGCAGGTCTCCTCCCTTGGTTTTGGAGCTCAGAGGTCTGTAATCTCCCTGAACCACAGCACCACCACCCAGATTCATTTCTCAGCTTAAAAATGACACACAAACCAGCTGGGCACACAGCGGAAAAAAACATACATGTGCCCGGTTTGACAGTTTGGAAGGAGTCCCTGTAGAGCAGAGGTCCATGAGTGAAAATAGCTCAATTGCAGATACTACAGAGACGGCACAGGGTTCATTATTGGTTGGACCATCTGTCTCATATTTATATTCTGGTTTCGCTCTGTATAAGTTGGTCTTATTCTTCTTTTGATTTGTGTTTATGTGGCCATATAATTCGTAAAACTTGTTTTATATGCGTTATTGTGACAATGTGTTGATCTGTTCTCATTCTCAAGCCATCAAACTCTGACGCTTTGTCTCATACGGACACAACATGTACACATAAGCATCTGAAGACACATCAGGCGACAAGTATCGAAAGACAGATAAAGTGTGCTTGAGGTAGCGGTTGGGGGGATTGAACAATGGGTTAAACAACATAGCAACCTGGGTCCTGTGTGAAACCTACACTCAAAGTAGAATTTTTCGTTTATCCTTAAACCACAATGATTTTTCCCGACAGTTAACCAAGTAGTTTTGGTGTCCAAACCTAACCAAACAGACCATTTCATGTTAACAAGTCAGAGAGGAAGAAAACAGATGGTACATGTGCGTCTGTATGAGATATTGCAACAAGAACAGGTTGAATACGTGCACAATATCCCTCCCCCAATAGACCTACCTAGTTGTACAGAGAGACAGACACATATATACATTATATAAGGATAATAATGTAAGTCCCTTATTGGAGACCTCATTGGAAACCAACGATAAAAATCCCTTTGATCATGGTTTTAGAAGTTAGGTGTGGCAACAAGACACAACATGTGAAGGTGTTATGAAAACAGTTTGTCCCCCGAGTCCAGTCTTTGTGCTAAGCTCGGTTAAACCTGGCATGGCGTGTCTATCTTTGTACTGGGTGCAGTTGAAAGGTGATAATGATCATCTTGTCTCTCTATGCAAAGACGGCATGCAAGTGTTTTCAAAAATGTTGGACTCCCCCTTTAAATGCTGACCTGCTAGGGGAACGTTGATATTCATCATAATCTTAAAATAAGATAGTGACGATGCTGAGGTACTCTGAATAGACGGTCACAGTTTTCTTGCTGTCTAGAGTGTGTGTGTGTTGGAGCACTGCAGTCGGCACTTTTGATTGTCGTCAGGAGAACTTGCTCTCTGTCCTCAAGTTCCAGATGTTTGAGTTTAGCTGCCGCTTTACCCTCTCTGAAGCCATTTATTCTGTTACTCCAGTACATGACGGAGGTGTGTGAGTGTGAGACAGAGCTTCATGGTGGTGGGTGGAGTGGGTGGAGGCCATAAATGGCTAAATGTGAAGAATAATGACCGTGTCAGCGGGGAGACACTGCTGTGCGTTCCTCTTCCTCCTTTCTCTCTGGTGTTTCCCTGCTGCTGCGTGGGAGAGCAAGGGAACACTGCAGTGGTGCGTGTCTGCTGACAGTAATATGTTTGAAATATAAAGTCTGCTGTAATATAAAAGAGCCATACAAGCTGTTTAAGTGGGTTGCTTCTATTGCATTCAAATTTCTTTTTAAATCCTACATAATGACCAAAACAAAGACATCCTGTCCAACTACTTGTGTTTTTTCTCCATTCAACCTAAAGTTTGGGTTATATTGCGATCATAGTTTGCCCTTTGAGCTGCAAATGTAGGAAAAACATGTGCATGGACCTACATTTATTCAGATCAGTGTATTTAATCTCTGCAGACAAGTTTTCAGTTGCTCTAAGGCATTGAAGGAAAAGATTGGATATGCAAATCACAGTTTGATTAAAGGTACACAAATGTTTTAAATGTTATTGGACTTGGCATTTAGCTGTGGGTCTGGTTCATGTCTAATCACTGTGGAGCCATTTGTTATTTTATAGGGCCTTGTAAACAGCAAATTGGCTAAACCTTTTCAAGGTGTGGATGAGACTTGCCAAAGCTACATTTTCCATCTACAGGAATATTGGATAGTGGTTTTTAAAAGAATGGTTTGACATTAAGAGGAAGATGCTCCTTTGCTTTTTTGCAAGATTGAGATGACAAGGTAGATATGACCCTTATGTCTGTGTGCTGGTTAGTTTAGCTTGGCACAAAGACTTGAAACAGCTAGCCAGTTCCTATCTAAAGGTAACATACTCAGCAATCAACACATTATATCTCAAGGTTTAATATGTACAATCACCTTGACTGTAAATGTATGTGCAACTTGCCAAACACATAACATACCATCTTGATTTTCCACCCTGTTTTTTGTATAGAATGAACGTACAGCATTAGGCGTGTGATAATCGTGGGGTGGCAGATTTTGTTATCTTCTGACTGAACAAAGGTAGCCGTTTTTCCTCGTCGCCAGCTGCCGACTGTACCTGTATGATTCATTTCAAAAAGTGTGTTTAAGTGTTCTTGTGTTCGCTATTTTAAATCATTTAGACTTTTAACATCATTAGCTAGGTAGGTTAAGTATTATTAGAAAACATTAGCAACTCAGAAACAATCATGGTCCCTCTTAAAAACTGTTTGTCTGCAGTGGAAAATAAACCCTTTGCAGGTCGGCTTTTTCTCCTTAATGTTAAAACCTTTTTCTTTGGAGAAAGGCCTCTACGTGGATGTCACACAGTTTTTGCTCTGAATCCTTTCATAGGCATAATCTAGGTGGTCCTAAAGAACTCCTCAGTAACCATTAAACGGCTGGCAGAGTTGTATTTGAATCCACACATTTACATAAAAACTGAATGCTAGGGAGAGACTTGTCAAGGATATTAAATGACATTTAGAACAGCCAATTAAAAACCCCTCGCCAAAAACTAAGTAACAAACAAAGGCAAGGTGGAAATGTTGCAACACACCAGGCCAACAATTCTTTTTAAACAGTTTTTTCAAGGATGCAACCGATGGATCCATCTGAAGGATCTTTGAAATGGGACAGCCTTCAACGCGCCGCTGTGACGCAATCAGCATTCAAATACGCCCTTTGAAAGCTGCTGCCCCTGGGCTGGGACACAGCTAATATGTTTGAGAAACTCTAAGCTCACATTAAGTGAATTAAAATTATTTGTTTTGTTATTGTTAAGCCTTCAACATGTATTTTTAATTAATGGAAACTTTAAAGATTCTAGCTAACAAAGTTGTAGTTTTGGCCGTCACTGCAAAGCCCACAAAGGTTCACCAAGGTACAAAAAAATATATCATGTCTCATAGTGCTCAGAACACCTTGAAACTAAACTGGTTAGAGGGAACATAATGTTACTGCTGTCACTGTTTTAACCATTACAGCATGACTACAGTCTCACACACTGTTTTGACTGTGCTGTCTGGTTTGTGGAATCAAGTCCACATTAATAATATTTAAAGACGCCGACTGCTTCCTTGCTGAGAGAGACAAAGTGATGGATGGTCGACCTCCACATGAGCCACACCAAGCGGCACAAAGTCACACCATATATGGGCATGTGTGTGTTGGTACAAAAAGGAAAAGCTTAGCTTAAAGTCTGGGTGTGTGTTCGTTTGTGTGTGTGCTGAAGTGGACGAGGGAAGGGTTGGAAGTTTGCCACTTCATAACTTCAACCGGTCTGAGGCTGGCGAACATGTTTCTGGCACTACCACACACAAACACATTTCTCAGCTTTTATTTATCCAGACAGGGTGTACTGAACGTCTGTTTTTAGTTTTCTCCCATTTTTCTTGCTATAACTCACTTCAACCCTTTGCAGAATGATGAGGGGAAGCATTTTCGAGTGAAGTTTGTTTTAAGGTTCTACCACTGATGATGGATCATCTCTCAAACATGGCTGACACATTTTAACAGGCAATGCATTGGTTCTCACAAATACCAGGAATGTTTGAATGCCAGTTATGCGTCACCTTTGATCATTTTTTTGAGGGTTTTATTGCTGTGTTTGCAACAAATTATTTTGGATTCAGTTTGAGCCAATAACTATTTTGACTTTCTGGCATAAAAATGTATAGCTCCAAAAATGGTAACTAACATTCACTGTGACCACCCTACAACTTTCACGTCATCTAAGTTGGCTTTAATCTCTTTTATCAGTCTAAACCCACAAGAGCAATAAATCAATCTTTATTATCTATCACTGATAAGCAGTAGAAGAGCAACACAGATGCTGATTCTGGTCACTCACTACTGATACCGTTAGTTAGCATGTTTTGGTCTGCAGTGTGAAAGGAGGTACATAAATCTGATAACTAAAAAAAATACACATACGTGTCCGTCACAACTCAAGCGCTTTTCTTAATACATGGTGCCTTTTTTACGTTATCCCTAAGGTTGACCTTGATCTTTTGGCCTGCTCACAGCAGTAAGCGCAGAGGCACAGTGTATATCATAGAAGCTTGATGGTGTCGGAGGTACTTACAGGCACAGTCGGTTTTTGGGATGACCGGTGTCTCCATCCAGACTTCACGCTAGAGGGACTAACAGGTGAGAGAGATAATTTGAGGCATTGAGAATTTGTACTTGCATTTAACAGAAATGATAATTAAATAATAAAAATGATAATAAATATAAATAATAATAATAATTAAGGAACACAACCAATCTTTTGAGATGCCAACTACAATCAAATTTATGTAAGGATGTCCGCCGGGACACAGCCTACCATTTCGGATCACCCGCATTTTTACATTGACCTTGTTGTTACAAACCATGTCTTATTTAGCTGTTTATTAAAGTTTAAAACCATCACATTGTGATTACTGAGCTTTAGAGGTGCTGGTAGGCAGATTTTGTTACCTTGAGCTAGGCTAATCTTAAAGTAATAATCTCGAAGATTTTAAGTTAAAAGGAGTAATTTTGCTACAAGAATTCCATTCAGACCAGCGCACATGGCGAAAGAGCGATGCAGAGTTGGCCTTCTTTCCGTGGACAGATAGGTGCCTCAAACTGGGCAGGACAAGCTAACTTGCAGTTAGCATGCCAGCGCAAATGTAACCGTGATGCTGTCAGTGTTACCTCAGCGGGGTGGCGTGTTCTCGCACGAGAGAGCAAGAGTGAGCTTCTGGTGACGAAGAGCCCAGGAGGAGGGGCCCAGTTTGAATATGTTGTTGACAAAATGCAAGAAAAAAATCCTACTTATTATACCTTTAAATAAATGTCTGTTAAGTCACTATCTATCACCGAATGAGGTAACACTATGGTGATTGAGCCTATGGCCCACTGATGAAAGCCTTTGCATTTGCAGAATTACAGACTGTGTGTTGGGGCAACTTTCACGGAAAAAAATCACAAGCTACGCCCAGTTACCGGCGCATTTTCCATCAGCCAGCAGTGGTTGGTCTGCCAGAGAGGGTAGGCGGAGCTAAGCGGCTGCTAATCCAGTCTCTGCAAGTGTTGCGAGTAAACAGTTATCTACTATGGCTGACAAACAAAGAAAGATCGAGGACTGCAGATAAAACTTCAAAAAAAGACAAGTGAAAATTCGACGCTCAGACGAAGGCAAACAGTTTAAAAAGGAAAGCGACCTTCAGAGAGGAAAATCTAGTTACAACCGGAGCCAACCGTGGACGTCACACATGTGACACTGTCTGGATATCTGGGAAGTGTGCTCCCACAAGTAGCGTTTATCGCCATAGGTGCCGCCAAAGAGTACAAAACTGAGATCTTCGAGATTACGACTTTAATGGCAGCATCATATTTATGCAAAGACAAGAGGAAGATCAATCTTATCGTCTAACTCCCAACAAAAAAAATATGCTTATTTGCTAAAATGTCGAACTATTCAAGTTTTTACAATTGCCATTTTGTTGGCATTTGTATGAGCAGTGTTTGGTTAGCCACATCTCTGCAATGCAACAAAAACTTTCCAGTTGTAAGCAGGAACACAAGGCACTAGAAAACAGGAAAAAGCTGTTTAAGTCAATTTAGAACAAATAGTAAATGACACTTGACACTTTACTTTGTAGTTTTAAGTGTTTTAGCTGCATGAAGGGTGATGTTGACAGGTGTGATGAATCATTTCTTTTGCGAGACTCAGCACTGTGCAGCTTCTGAGGAAAATGTGGGTTTTATTTCACAGTTTCAGAGCTGCAGCAGTGTTTAAAATCCACGACTGTCCAGCTACAAACACACCTCCCTATCACGCTGCTGCCAGCTGTGCATTAATTTAACGAAAACACAAGCTTCAGCCTTGTGTGATTATTTTTGTATTATCTCAGTCAGCATTGCAGCTATTTGGAAATGCACCATGCTTGAGCCAGTGTGTCGCAGCATTCTTCTGGGATCATTAAGCTGTAGATTTCAATTAGATTGTACTTATTTTTGGTTAAAAGTTGGAGGAGAAAAAAACAGTATGTGTGGGGCCTGAGTTTAGAATCAATAACCTGGTGAGACAACTTCACAGTGGGTTGTTTTCTCATTAAACAGACCTGTGCTTGGTCGTTTTATCGGGCTGCAGTTGTGTTTTCCTTTTAAATGACTTAAGCTCTTTATTCCACACACTGCCAATCCCTCCATCATCTGCTCTCCCTTTTATTTCTTTCACATCTCTCTCACACCTGTATGAAAAATCTGAGCGAGGACTCCCACAAACGGACTGACACCGCTGTCTCTGTATTACAAGCTGCTCAAAGTGGTTTTTAAAGCTGAAGTCTTTCTGATTTGCGAGCTGTAAATGTCTCCTCTACTTTGACTGGATATTTAGAGATGTGTAAAGGTCACCACCTACTGATTAAATCTCTGTAGCCAGTACACGGCATCTGCAAGGATAGTGTATGATTTATCTGCAGTATATCATAGGATGGATACACTGTGCATTTCAAAGTGCTGCACAATGCAATGATATTTTGTCTGTGCTTCCCACACATAAGCCCGGTATAATTTTGAAATTTTTGCCAAAAAACCCTCCACACAAGTCAAGTTACATCCAATTCAATATAAAAAATATGTCCATACAATTTTACATAAATATTTACAGCTCTATAAGAGACCACTCCAAATGTTCCTTAAACAGCAGACAAGAGTTGGTCGTCTCTCAATCGGAAGGTTGGGGGCCTTAGGCAAAACACTGAACCCCAAATTGCTCCCGGTGGCATAGCCATCGGGTATAAATGCATAGATCCTGATTGGAAATTGGCACTTAGTTCATTGCTATCAGTGTGTGAATGAGTGTGTGAATGGGTGAATGTGACGTGTAGTGTAAAAGTGCTTTGAGTGATTGGATGGCTAGGAAAGTGCTATGTAAATTCAGTCCATTTACCATCTCTCTCTACATGTCATGGCCAGCCCAATCCAGGTCTGAACCCCATTGAAAACCTCCTTAATATGATCAAGAGGAAGATGGATGGCCACAAGCCATCCAACAAAACTGAGCTGCCTGAATTTTAACACTAAGAGTGGCCGAACGTCACCCAACAGCAACAGACTGGTGGAGAGCATGCCAAGATGCATGAAAACTTGAATTAAAAATTTGTTATTCCACCAAATATTGACAGTTTTCCATCGTTTAAAAATGAACATGAACTTGTTTTCTTTGCATTATTTAAGCTCTGAAAAACGTGTTCTGTTATATTAAACAGTTGTAATTTTCTGCAAATAAAAGACCTACATGACAATATTTTATTTGGAAGCAGTGAGAAATGTTCTATACAATAAAACAACAAACCGATAAAAAGTAGAATCAGAGAAAAAAATATTTAGCAGTGGTCTCTTATTTTTTATCTGGAGCTGTATTATAGGATGTCAGACCATGCACTGACTCCTGCAACTCCCCACTGGCAGGCCTCCCTGCATGCACAATCAAACCTCTGCAGATGATCCAGAACGCAGCAGCGCGACTGGTCTTAAACCAACCCAAAACAACACATCACTCCACTGTTCATATCCCTCCACTGGCTCCCATCAAATTAAAAACCCTGTTGCTCACTTACAAAACAGCAACAAAAACGGCTCCTGCCTATCTGAACGCCCTCATACAGGTCTACACTCCCTCCCGCCCACTACGCCCTGCCAATGAAAGACGCCTGGTACTCCCATCACAACACGCCCTGTGCACTGCCTGTTGGCGACCGGGTCCGATCGCACTTGAAGCCGTTTGTTGGCACTTACTTTGTTCCCTCCTGTGTTTATTGTTGCTTGTGCTGTATTAACTCTGTTTGGACAAAAGCGTCTGCTAAATGAAATTGTAACATTGTAACAGATATGCAGTTAAGTAAAATAGACAAAAAAAAAATCACAATTTGTTTGAAATGATATATTTAAACTTTAAAAGTGTTTTATTATATATATATATATATATTAATATTGAATTAACCCTTTACTTGTTGGCTACTGTAATTTCTTAGATATTATTTTGTCGTAATAATTTGTCTCCAGAGTTTTTAAATATAAGGGACTTCAAGCGACACTTTTTCCCTCAGTTGTATTTTAAGTTCAACATATTCAAATTAAAAGGTATAGTTATTCATACTTGAGGGACAATTCACTAGAATGTCTGTTACATAAGTTATGTAACTCGCCCCACCCTGTCTGATACACTCTACCACATATAACCAACGCAGTCAATGTGCAACATCCTTTTCACTTCATTTCACTTATGTGGAAGATGATGGCACTTTAAAAAAACCTTAACAAAAAGGTTACCAGTGAACATAATCACGACAAGATATATGTAAACCGTCAAACATATATCTTGCAAAACTCTTGCAGTATGTAAAAGTAATCTCTTATAAGCCCGGTTTGCTCTGTCCCGATATATTGAACCAGACTTTGAGCCTTTTTCAGTCCAGTCATTCATATCCTGATACTTCTTCAAGTAAAACAACTGAGAATCAGTCAGTGACTCATAAATGGGGGTGGAAACATATGTTTTTTTTGTCTTTATATTTTCCTTGTTGCTGGTTACATGTCTTGAAGAATATTTAACAAATAAACTCGTCCTACTTGTTTCCTCAGACGCTGCTTCCTCCTGTGTGGACGAGAAGATGGATGGCTGACCTCTAAGCTCGCTGATTGATTCCCTGATCCTCCCTGGTCGCAGCTGCTGTCATGGCCAAAAGCCCGGAGGTGAAGCTGGCCGTCTTTGGCAGAGCGGGGGTTGGCAAGTCAGGTAAACTGCCGTTTGTCCTTCTTTCACACAAAGGCTTACAAAGGCTCCTCTTGCTCTGACGCTCGGGAAAATATTCAGATATATTCAGAGGAAAGTTGTCTTTAGCAGAAACAGGCTGAATTGAAGTATTTGTTCTTTATTTTGGTGCATAGGATGATCTTAATTCAATTTCTTGCAACATTTAAAGGCAGAAATTGGCTTCTGTGTCCACATTTTTCTGCCTCATTTATGTTGTTTCTGTGCTCCTCACCACATCCTCTGCTTTCTAATGTTTTCCTCCATCAACCTGTCAGTGCCTTTACACTCCCCATAAATTTTCCTCAGACTCAGTTTGATTTTGTTGTCAACACTACAGTAGGAGGTTGTTTTTGGTCAGGCTTAAATACCTTCACTCCCACAGATAAGTCAGCTGAGTCATAATCATTCGGTTTTAGCACTGCCTCTATAAGCTGCAGCAGCTCCGCCTCAGCTGGCGCACTATATGTTTCCTCCAGTAGCTAACACAATAACACAGACCATATGTTTTCTGCCGGCTGCAAATCAAGAAGGATCGCTTCTCTGCAGCAATCAGCTGTTGGAAAACATGCTTTGGGATCTCTTCCATGTCGAAAGAGGCCATTAAAATGCCTGAGGAGGTCAGCTCAAGTGCTACACTGAAAAGTTAAATGACTGAGGAGTTCACAACCTTAAGCTGAAGAGTGCGGTTGTAAAACATGGCTTATGATGTCTGACATGCATGTCTGAATCCTTGTTCAGGAAATGCCTTCCAGCTCCAATTTGGGACTTCTTTCCTATAGAACTGAGAGGCATACAGTTAGTACAGTTGATAAACCTCCTTCATGATTGTAAGATTGCTGCCCCTGCAGTAAAGAACAAGAGCAGAGGGTAGCTTCACAATTTGTGTACTGGATTTATACACAGGCTTTAGCTCAGGCAAATTACAATTGCAGACATCCATGAAACATCCATAAAGTCTACAGCCACATGCTAGCAGCTCTGGCAGGGTGTACTCAGACAGGGTAGTGCATTGAGCTAAATGCTACCAAACATTTACCATTATTACCACTTTCTCATCTTGGTTTTGTTTGTTAACATGCCACTGTCAGTCAAAGCTGGTGTTCTCTGTAAACGATAAAAGCAATAATTGGCACCATAGCGGTTTTGCCCATTCTACATTCCTACAACACCCAGCGTGCATTGCGCCCCTCCCTCTGAAAGGAACGTCGAGAGACGCTGGAGTGAAATACTACCGTTCGGCTACAGGCAATGGCTCAGAGCAATACAGAATCCAAAATACTTTAAAACTTCAGTCTGCAGTCTACATTTCAAACCTGATGATTTTGAACGAGACATGACATCGGAGGCGGGCGTCCTACATTGAGGAATTGTAGTTTAGCAAGCTCCCTGGCCTCTGCCATGTAGTCTGGCGGAAGTTTTCCAGGATCCATTGGAGAAGAGGAAAGTGTCCTCCAAAGGCACAGAGCCAGATTGCATTTTTTTCATACCATAATGGCATTAGCACAGCCACTAGAGGTCATCCTGAGGAGGACATGAACGTCTGTAGCAAATTTGAATGATAATCCATCCAATAGCTGTGGAGAGATTTTAAACAGAAGCACAGTTTTATACCTCATGGTAATGCTAGAGGAAATGTCAGGGCATAACTAAAGTAAAGAGATGCATTCTCTGGGGACAATGAATGCTTGAACAAAATTTCAGGGCAGCCAGTTTAATTATTGCTGAGATATTAGTCGACTGATGGACTTGCTGCAACAAAATGGCTCAAAACACGGACTTCCTGACAGTCCAGTTGTGTCCTCGTCTCATGACCCCATGTCTGAGCTGAAGGCAGCCGTGTGAAAGAGCCTCAGATCAAGCAGTGATGTCGATATCGTAGTTTTCAACCTACTTTATTATAAACATGTTATATACCTGCAAAAAACTGTCTTCATCACCATCAGTTCACGTGGACTTTTGATTTTCACACGCTAACACGTGATTCTCGCAGCTCTAAGGTTGTCTGATCCTCTCGTCAGCCACATGCCTCCCTTTGCTCTTTTTAATGCACAAAAACAGACAGAACAGAAAAACAGCAGGACAGGAGTCATTGTTGTCATATCTGCAGCTACATGTAGCCCCGGTGATCCATTCAACGATGAACACCTCTCTTCTAAACTAACCCCCGTAGTGCAAAGTAGCCCACAGGTGCTTATGAATTTATCCTCTCCTCATCGGGGGAACATTGTGATTTAGGCTGTGAATTAGTTCACCAGCAGATTGTAGTTCACCAAACTCATTTATTATAAACCATCCGACTGAACGTATATCAGTCAAACATAAGCTACTCTTAATAAAACACAATGTTGAGATTAGTGAGATTCCATTCCATTTTTCTTCACCTACCAGTATTTCCATCTTGGCTTTGACACTAGAACTTGTGCTCATCTGATGCCAATTAAATTTTAGTTGGACTTCAGTGTATTTCTGCTTTTGTAAAGATCGTCCACTTCCAGATGCTGTTTGTTTCCCCTCTGCGTGGAAAAAATGTGTTCTAACGAGCAGACCTGCTGGGTGTCTTGGCATCTTTGGGGGTTTACTAGAGCCTTTGTGATGGTCTGTCCTGGACTCCTACAGGGCCATCGAGCCCTAATAAAGAGAAGAGTATATTACCTAAAGTGTGGCTCTTCTGGCACTATGCAGCCTCTGTTTTATTGGCTCAGAGGAGGGAAACTGGGGTTAGGAAATAAGATAAATTATTCCAATTGCTTCACCCAAACTTGGCCCCTGCTTAACACACACAAACACGTAGATACTCACACGCAATGAGCTGATACCATTGAATAAATCTTCTGAGGAGAAAGTTAAGTAAATACCGTGTCCCATAACTGTATTTTAAGTTATTTTATTCGGCTCTTTTGAAGCAAAGAAGAGGAAAAACATGTCAGCAGATGATTCACCAATTTGTGCTTTACTGCAGAGACTCATTATCTGAGGTTGGAGCCGCTCTGTACCTCTGTTGTTTTCAGCTCTTTAAAGTGACGGATGGTAGACAGGACTGATTATAAAAGGCGTGGATAATAATAGAATTAAGGTTTTCCCAATTGTCTGACATTCTTGCATGAAATTCAATCAAGAAAATGGTGATTGTTTGGTTACAAACAAAAATAGTTTACATCTTCATATTAACATTTATGAAGCCTAAAGATTAATGTTCTTTTATTAAAGCTGCTCTTTCAAAGATGGGGCTGGCATGAATTATACAAAACAGCATGTTGTAGATGAAAACGAAAGATGCACTTATCAATTAAGTCAATGTGTAATTTGTCCTAAACATCAAGAAGCTTTAAGCGGCACAGAACAGCAGTCAGACGTTACTTAATGGCAGGGGAACATGCAACAGCCAGAAACAGTAGATGGTGGAGACCAAAACAGAGCTAAAAAGACAGTGAATACTGAGATTACATTCACTAGGTGGACAGAGGCATGACTCCAACTGAATGCAAATGCTCATATGCATTCATCAGTGGCCACTTCTACATGATTTTCCTCATTGATATATTAAATCCACATAAAAAAACAGACTTGCTATCGCTACTTTAAACACACAAAGTCCGGGGGAAGAGAGGATTACGACACTGCTACCATTTAGGAGTTTGTTGCTCCTGGTAACTGGTCAAAGGAAAGCAACTCCTCTTTGTCAAAGGGGGAACCTTGTTTGTCTTAATTGTCTTAATCTGTTATTCACCAGCTTACTGTATCCAGTAGGGACACTCCTCTTTATATTAAATGACGGGAAATGCAGTGGTAGCGCTCTAGTGTCTGATATTGTGGGTGTGAACCTTTTCTCCCAAAGGGAACTTTTTGCTACTGTTGATTAAAATTCAATAAAGTAAAATAAAAATAAAAGTATTAGAGTTACTAGAGTTACTAATATAAACACACAAAAAGAAGCATTCGACTTTCATCAAATGACATGAATGAAATCTGGCTGTTTATTGCTGTGAAATCGATGAAACGCATACACATAGTATAGTGTGCTTTAGAAATTGTTGTTCGGATGATCTATGGGATGGGAAATTAACTTTATTGAGTGTGCAGCTCCGACTCGTAAAACATCTCGTCTGGTCGCTCCTCAAACATTCCGCCTCCTCCCCTCAGCCTGTCTGACGGCCAGAAAGTAGAGCAATAACAAAGGCCTGGGCCAACATCAGAAATACTACTGTTCACCACCTCCAACTCTGTGAAGGGACCATGAATCAGCCAAATATACGCGTGGGTCTGGAACATGATGCAAACAGTCATTCAGAGGGCAGGCAGGCGGGACGAAGCCACAAAAACAAACACAATGCTGGACAGAATTACAGCTACTGTGTTGGACTGAGAAGTTACTTTAACAATCCTAAAATGCATGTTTTTCTATTTTAGATGTTGACCCTTACTTCTAACTCTACTTCTTACTGAGCACTTGTCAAAACAAACTGTTTCAGCTGAAGTCTTCCGGAAATTACTTTTCAAGTTCTATTTTAAGCACCAGCTGGATTTGTCATCTCTGATCTGTTTCCTCAAGGAAAACAATTTCACTTCAGTCTGTGCTCCTTATTTGCATTTTTTTTCTGTTGATGAGTCAATGGTTTGTCTCAGCTGTTAAAAAGGAACAAGACATTTATTAATATGAATATGGCTTAGAGTATTCATCCAAAGGCTTTCTGGGTTAGAATCCTCCAGTATGTGCGGCACAATTTGAAGCTTTGTTGACACCACGAGCTAAGCTAATTTTCGCCAGCACAAACTCCCTATTCTGGTTTAACCACTGGATCATTTTTTATTTTTTTGTTGTGTTGGTTAACCACAATCTACGAATACACCATAAAATCAAACGCTGTTTCCTGTTTACTTTACTGCCATCTCCAGGAACTCTCTGGAGTCACTTTGCCTCTTCTTGCGCTAACTGAGGCTAACCAGTGCCCTGTTAGCTTGGCTCTGCTATGCTATGCTAAGCCTGGTGTCAGGATTTCCCACTTTTGGTGTTCCGTTTCACCTGCCTTTCCACCTGTATCCGTGAAGTGGCAGTTTAACTCTATGGAGCTGAAGTTTTGCTGCGATTTAATTGCAACATATGAGTCCA
Source organism: Semicossyphus pulcher (assembly GCF_022749685.1). Classification (NCBI taxonomy): domain Eukaryota; kingdom Metazoa; phylum Chordata; class Actinopteri; order Labriformes; family Labridae; genus Semicossyphus; species Semicossyphus pulcher. The sequence goes on along the minus strand of NW_027211694.1, from coordinate 17,982,007 downwards.
AAGGATGCAGAAATAACATCATGACTGAATTTGTCATGGCCAACATTGAATAGCTTGTTTATTGAATGGAGTTTGGGTCAGCCATCTTTGATACAGCTTCATGATGTAGGGAGAAACAACTGTAATGCGCTGTTGCAACATAGAGACATGCAAATTCCTTGCAAGTTTAAAAGATGTAACTTGCATGAATACGCAAGTGAGCATGTTGACATATTACTGCCTAGCATGAATTTGTGTCTATATTCACCTTTGCACAGGCTTTGTGTGTACACAACAGTTATGCTAAAGTGTTGAGGGAAGATGTTGGAATTAATTCTATAAAAATGTATTATATTATGGGTATTTCTTTTAACGTCAAACAGTGAATGGAGAAGACAAAGTACAAGATAACAGCATGTCTCTAAATTATTTTGACAATATTACACTGTGCGCTCATGATAACGACTTTGTAAAAGGGTGGCCGTGCCATCTCTCAGCAGGAAGCCTTTTTCAGTCAAATGACTGTTGCACTGATCATGCTGCTTCCAAAATCAACTTCCTGTGATGCCTGCCGGAGGAAATGAAAGTCTTGGAAAATAATCAAATAACATCTATCAGGCCTTCTGCGCGTAGATCCTCGCTCTGCACGGCCAAGCAATTAACGGGATGCAGAGGCACAGAGTAGGACCGCTGCTCGGGTTTCCAGGCACATGTTTGGCCTTTGACAGCAGAGAGAGCGCACAGCTGTGAAGTTGGCTGCCCGTTTAACTCCCCTGATTACATTCTGTGAGGGGGACCAGCAGAAAAAAGATGTGACTCATCAAAAGTACGATGCTGCAGCACAAGAGCTTTAATTAGTGTGTCAGAGGCAGATTTTACTCTTTTAGATAAGAGTTCTGAAAAAGTTCACGAGTGGCTTCAGTCACTGCAGTGATGTGAATGTTCATGAAGGGTGTGTTTGCTGTGCAGATGTGATGTTCGTGCACCAGATTGTGTTACATAAGACTTTCCCAAAGGCTTTATCCTTTTAAATTGTGTTTATTTGTTCAGGTTGTGTTCAGACTCAGAGCTCATGACATCTCACTGTATGGGTGAGAAGTCAAGTAGGCCTTGGGATCTCTACAAACAAGGCCAGGTGCTCAAGTGAAGAACCCTGCATTGTGAAATTAATAAGGATTCTTATGGGAGATTAATATTATGGTTTTGGGGGATGGGATAACAGAATATAAATAACCAGAAAAATAGGAATATCACGATGTGTTGGGGAAAAAAAATGCTTAGAAATTGTCTAGAAATGATCAGGAGTTCGTACGTAAAAAGGGGCTTGCCAGAGACGAATGGATGATTGAGCTGTCTGTTTGCCTCCCTTTGATCAGGTTGAGTGAATCAATCACAGGTAACAGTGACTTTTGTTTAGCTAGAATAGATTATGTCCTGATTCAATTAGAAGATCTGATTAATTTAATGTAGCTGAGGTGTTTAAGCTGTATAGCATCTCTGTTCATTCTATGGTAACTCATCTAAATGATTGCAGGTTGGCTCTATGGAGGGCAATTTGGCTCTATTGGCTTCGGTGCAGACCGAAATATCATCAACTATTGATTAATCCTACTGTCTTTGGTGCCCCCATGGGCCCGGTTGTTCTAAAGGTTTGATCGGGATAAGAATTATCCAGATTTGGAAACCGCCGTTTGTGTATCTAGGATCAGGTAATCCATCTTACTTTTGTCCCAGTTTTTCAAAGAAAAGTGGATAGGATCAACCTTATCCAGATACAGACTTCTAAAGATTGCCAAATCCAGATTACCAGTGCTCTTAATGGGGCTATATACGACATACTTAGGATCTTTTATTTTGTGTGGTTTTTGGTGCCGCCTGTAGACTGTAGAATGGTTTATGTTTGATATGAACAGCTATTTAGTGAAATATATTATGGGGATTACATTTTTTTCCACAACCCTAAAGTCACCCCTCTGCTTGGAGCAGGGTACTCCAGATTTTTTGGATTGAAGTTATCCCAATCCTACTCAAACGTTTTGAACAACACAAAGCCAAGATTGTATTACCTGATATCTTATCTGATTACGTGATCATTTTTTTCTTTTGAACAACGTCGATGCTGTCCGACATCTTTACTCAGATTACCTTTAAATAACCGGGCCCTGAATTTTTCTTTTAGTGCCATTGTGAGAATTTGAAGTTCAAAGAGAAAAAAAACGTCCAGTTTTGCAGTTAAACCCTGTCCGCACATTCATGTTCACTTGAGAATATAATTACTTTTGGGTTCCTTTCAATTGTAATCCCCTGCCACCCTTTCCAACATGTATTATTTCATATAATTCCATGGTTAATGACCAAACATCTGCTAAACTAGCAACACTCATCAGCCTTAGCTGTATAATTCTTTTTGTGCTACATGTTATTAACAGCACACTTCAGTCGCATGCTAATACAGTGAATATGACTTGCCCATTTTCACACTGCGGTTCCGCCTCAGTGCCGCAACGAAGCTCCGCCGGCCATTTTACATTGGACCAAGCAACGCCGGCATAAAGCCGCCCTAGTGTGTGTTTTTACATAACGTTCCGGCATTGCTGAAGCAAAATGTGTGCAAGGTGAAAACAAACAGCGCGTGCTTTAAATACACACACAGTGCTGTTCAACCCTGCCGGCTTCGATGTTTACACTGACGCCGTTTCTTCAGAGTATTTGAGCATCCTGAAGTAACACTTAGTCCTAAGCACTGCAGTGCTAACGAGCAGTTTTACAGAGCCACAATCACAGCAACTACAACATGTTGAGGTTTGTTTAGACAGAAAGCAAAGTGAGTCTTATTGTGCTAATTTGAATCCACAGCCATGAGTGTAGTCATTATCTGCCCCAAACAGCCAATATAACATACTTACTGGGCAGTAAGCGAGCTAGAAACTGACTTAACTCAGAACTCACCAGTAATTGTATTTCGTCCCTCTACTTGTTTATTTTGTCTGTAGAGATTTATGAGGAAAGCTAAACTCATACAATTCGAAGCAAGTTAAATTGGCACATTTTTCTCTTCATGTGTACTTCCTTTACTTTATGGTCAATCATTCAACATCTAAGATCAATCAACTTCCTTTCTGTCCAAACAGCTTTATTATCGTACAGTGAGCATGACTATATAATATTCATGGAGGTATAAAGTGAATGTTTATATTTCCATTACAATGATGCATACCCTAAGGATAAACACTTTAGACTGCATATCAACACACTCAGTCAGTCCCTCTGTTACTGCAACCTGAGGCTTTATTAAACTGTCAAAAAACCTGAAATCCCTCGGTGCTCCCGCACTTTGCTCATCATGTTTTCTTCCCCTTTCACTTCCTCCACTCCTGAACATGTAATCTGCCACCCAGAGTTTCTCTTTTCTCCTCAGAAAGGAACAGGGTGTCTCTGCAACCCACCTTATCTGTTTGAGCTCTCAGAAGGCCATTTGTGTGTTTCAATGCACAAATCACACCTATTCAGTGCTCTGCGCGCACACACACACACACAGGTTTAACTAAAGAAAGGATTTATTTTTGGACTGAAGAGCCTCATAGCTCATGTTCTGTGCCTCTACTCTGCATAAATAGCAACTTAATCAGACACACACAAAGATGCAGTGGACCCATAAAGGGTAATGATTGTGTCACAGGAAGGTGGGCTTCTCGAGCGGTTATGCTTATTTGTACTGTTGTAGTATTTTTAGAGGACACCTCTGACTCCCCTCCGCCTACACATACATTGTCCGTTCTCCACCCAACTGCCGCCGCTGGCCTCGACCGGCGTGAGTCATCGCTGGTTATTTCCTTCTTTGCTTTTACTAATCTTACTGAAGATTAGAAGCGCTTTTAACATTTAATGATAAATCCATTAAGTTGGAGGTTTTTTTGCTTCTAAAGTCATGTTATCAGCCGAAGTTCAGGTTAATATTCAGGTTCACTTTGCTATATTTGATTTATTTAACACTGTTCCCTCCCACTTCATCCTTTTTTTTTAGATCAGTTATGTAATACTTGCACTCTTTCATTAATTATCACCAAACTCTGATAAATTAATGCCTGCAGAGTAAACCTTAAAATCAGAGAATAACAAAAATTCTGATTCCCTCAAACAACATTTTGGTGTCAGTGTGTGATAGCACATTGTTTCTACCCACATTACACAAAATACTAAAGGGTGCAAAGGATCACTAACCTTACCGTTCCGATGGGATCACAGTTTGTGAGTTACGGATCAGATAGTTTTTTCGGATTAGCAAATAAAATGAAAAAATATATTTATAATAATTTTTCCACCAATGGGGGGGCAAAGATTAGTTGACACTGACAAAACAAAAATCGATGACAAAATGAGTCGCCTGTGCGCGGACATAACATCGTTTTCAGGAGCTGAGTTTGCTGAGGGGTGAGCCTCCTCGCATCCTTACCATCTCTGTTTGTCTTTATACGTCCTTGGTTTTAAATGGACAAAAACTTAGATTTTTTATGTGGAAGGAACTGAAAAACAATATGCAGTATTTGTGTTCTAATTTTGTTCAGTCTCATCTACATAATAGGCACTGACTCCTCTGTCCATCATCTTAAACCTTGTTTTTTTTTAGCTCCGTTTTTGATTTTAACATTGGCTACTTTTAGCTAAAAATTGAAAGCCAATCTTTTAATAAAAATGTTTTGCCTGTATGAAAGTAACATACTTTCCACAGCGCTGTTGTCTGTTAAACTCAGCTGAGCCTTTGGTCTCTTTGTGGACAAGGCCATTGTGTTAAAGGGATAATACCCAGGTTTCAAGTCTCAATTGTGAAATAGGTACTTTCCTTGTTCTCAGCGGCTCTTTTGTCCACAATGATTCACCTTTATGTGTGTAATCACAGCTAGGATCGCTCCTCAAGGTGTGGTTGCCCTCCTCTGCCTCACACATGGCTCCTGATGAATAGTGCTGCAGTGCTATTGTTAGAGCCTAAATTAAAGGGATGAATGTGGTGTTAGAATCCTCACGCCCTTCCCGTTCTTACCCAGCAACTGCGAGCTTCTGTCCATTTGCATCTTCAGAGATCTGAAATAAAAGCCTCTCTGGCGTCCCATTTTACTGAGCCGCAGGGCCCTGAGGAGAATGACTGCCTGCCTCTCTGCCATTGTGTGTACATGGAGAGCGTCCAAAGTGTAGCGGAGGGGAGTTTATCTGACCTTTACTGTCATTCAAACTTAATATGATACATACAGATACTTCAGTGCATAGAGTGGGAAAAAAAGTGCCAGCACTCCTCTTCTTGACATGCTGCAGTTTGTTTCAGTCGGTACCAGCAAATTATTAAAATGTCTACAGTGCCTAAAAAATACCAGGAGATATTGCTAATTTAAGTTAATTAAGGTAGCAACCATCCCAGATATTAGGATAAACACTACTATCTGTAAACTAGCTTCAGTGAGAAATTAAGTCACCGGTTGGCAACGGCTTTGTACTCCTGGCAGAATTTCTCCTTTTTGTACTTTAGTGCGTCATATGACTTTGTCCCTGTTCTCTTTGTGCCCTTTCAGAGCCAGGCTAACGTTATTGAAAGGTTATTTTAATTTTAGGCTGACTGGTTGTGTGCCAGCTTCACTGTGTGCTCGTTGTGTTAGGGGTCACGGTTTTTATGTTTTTGAGCCACGGACTGGATTCATTTTTCAGCAACATTTAAAATAACTTTTACACTCCTGCGATTCTGTGACCCACATTAAGTGTACCATTACAAAATTAAAACATAAATCCTTCTGTAGGCTAGTGCAATACACATAATCTACAGTGTCCAAAATTAGTACCCGCCACTTGCCAAATGCGGGTAAAAATAAATGAGGTCGGGCGCCAGGGGCAGGTGCTACCATTACTACAAAACATACTTTAAGTTGTTGACAAAGTTTTGTTTTGCAACGACTGCCCGTGAATAATTATATCACAATCCTTTAAATTGACCCTTGCTGACCACCATCGGCGCGCGCTCACACTTCTGGTTTAAGTACGAGTTTACACTTTTCACTCATCGCACCTGAAATGTAGCAAGTGTAACAGAGTAGCTGTTAGAAACGTGAAATAGTCGTTGGCGGACCGTGGGCGTCCTCCGTTTACTGCTGTGCATCCTTTGGACAGTCACACAGTCACCTCGGCAACCCGGTGTTGTTGAGTTTCCATGTTGTGGAGATGTATTTCCAATTCACTTAGCCTCGCCATCACTGCATCTAAACTACAGTATTAACCTGTACCACCGTCACTACGGGAGGCAGAGGAGAAGCTGAGACACCTGAGACACCTAGCAGGGAACAGCAGAGGCTATTGCTAGCTGAGCTGTACGGTCACTAGCAGAACTGAAGAGCTTGTAAATGACAGTCGGACACTGCAAGTTTAATTGTCCAGTGGATTATTGAGCTGCACTAATGGAAAGCATATTTTGTTGCAGTGATGACATAAGTACTCAAGAAAAAAATAATATCACAGTTTATACGTACTCATTAAGAGCAAAAGCCCTGCAATAACATAAGATAAACCATTATTAATCCCGAAGGAAATAACAGTGCCAGATAGTTAAAAAAATACAGTAAAATTCAAATAATACAAAATCAATAAAAACTTTAGCAAGAGTGAAAATGACAGGTTATTGTACTGTAAGAATATTTTGATCCTTAAGGTAGCCCACTCACTGTGCAGGATGGCCTATTTCAGAATAATATGTTTAATATCAGTGGATTATTGTTAAAGCATTACTGCGTAGGCCTACACCACTTTTTATATGCGCAGCTTTTTTTAACAACTTTAACTTTTTTTTTTTTTAACAACTTTTTCTTTAAATTTAGTGGAGTACAAGTATAGACAGATTATTAGTTCAGTACTAAATAAATGTCTTATTTTCACCACTGTTTATTATTGACATATCTAACTAAGTTTTCATGGCCGGTTATGGCCAGTACAATTTTTTGGCTTACCCGCCGATGGCTAGTAGACCAAAAAGTAAATTTTGGAACCTGTCTTCAAACATTTTTTACACTTTTGTACCATTATTACTGGCATTGTAACCATAAGTATGTATTATCTGTTGTTGCTGTCGTTGATGACGATGTGGCAAGGACGTATGTTGTTGTTGCTCTCTTTGCTCGTCACTATCCTGCATCTCCTTCTATCCTATTGTTCGGCTCATCCAGTCGAGGCAGATGGCCGTTCAACATGAGTCTGGTTCTGCTCGAGGTTTCTGCCTGTTAAAAGGAAGTTTTAACAGGCGTTAAAGTGTTGCTAAGTGCTACTCATGGTGATTCATGTTGGGTCTCTCTCTACATAGCATAAAGATTACAGTCTAGACCTTCTCTTTTTGTGCATCTTGAGATAACTTTGGTTGATTTGAAATGATTTGGCGCTATACAAATATATTTGATTGATTGATCATGCCCTTAGCTTTTGGACCAAGCACAGCGCTATGAAACTGAGTTTGTGTACCATGGGTACCAGTAAGTTAATATCTAGACATTACAGCAGGCTTTGGGACAATGATTCATGTGTTAAGCATCAGATTCTTATCACAAGCAACTGGTGTTTTCAAAATAAATGCAGACACAGCTAGAGTAAAGGGATCTCGTGATTAAGAAATATTTAATATAAAGCCGATGCACCTCATGATTGCCCTTCTCAAGCCTACCTCCTATGATCTTTTGGACCACTACCAAGTGAGGTATTTTTAAAGTGTTTACAAAAATTTTTTTTCACAGCTGTCAAACAGGTAAAAAACCATGAAATCTGTTTGAGGTCTGCATGGAGGAAAAAAATTGAGTGCAAACAAATAGAGAAGAGCAGCTCGATGCCTGCACGCTTCTGTGGTTAGTTTAGCAGCTGATTATAACAGACGTGCTCTGCAGGTTTAGTCTCATCAGCACCCAAAGTATTTCACTGACAGAAAAGCAGGCAGGCGAGAACATTAACAGGTGAGCATAATATAGTGTTCCCTTGGTAATGCAGTTCATTTGGATCCATTATGAATCTAAAAACTGATATGAAGAGGCCAGATGAGATTAGCGACAGCTTGTGTGTGCTGGTCTGAAGGAAAAGTCACAGCACAATAGAGAGTAAAATGTAGAAGTGCTGGGACTGTGCATCAGTGAGTACCAGCTCTTTCTGAGCACTGAGGGTGACATATTGATTTTAAATTCAAAGTGCTGATGGCCAAACAGGACAAAGCTAATACTGATCAATCCTTGTTGGGCTGTAATAAGGTTACTTGAGATTAAATCTCTTTCCATGATGTGTTTACAATATCTTGTCTAGCCCCTGTGATCAAATAGTCATTTCCCTGAGATGGTTTTAAATAGTAATTTCCCAGAAATGGAGCTGCAGACAGAAACTGAATTAGTTGAGTGAAATCTCATTGAACCCCAGTGCAGTTATAACGGAGTATGTGACAGGGCTTTCAGTTCCAGGCTCTGATTGGCTGACAGCAGCAAATCATCTTACCCAAATAATGAGATGATAATAAAAAAGCAAATTCTGAAAACTAAATTAGTTGTTGATGACTTGCTCTCTCGCCAAATAAATTACTATGATTCATTCAAACAAAGTAATGTTCTTTTGAAAGACTCGTGATGGACAGTTGGGGAAAAAAAACCACAAGCAGCGGCCAGTTAGTGACGCGTTTTCCATCAGCCAGCAGTGGTTGGTCTGCCAGAGAGAGTAGGCGGAGCTAAGAGGCTGCTTCTCCGCTCTCTGCAAGTGTTGCGAGTAAACAGTAATCTACTAAGGCTGAACAAACAAAAATAAAAAATATAGATGACTACAGATACAACTTCAAAAATAAGTGAAAATCCATCAGCGGCCATCAGAGAGGAAAATCAAGAGTTACAACATTGTCTTTTCAGTTCTGGTGCTCCACTTTGTTTACTAGCTGGTCTGCTGTTTTATACAGACCTGGTAATGTACACTATGTTTTTACACAAACATTTTTGATGGAAGGATGGCTGATGAGCAGTAAAACTAAAACAATAATTCAATAAGATGAATGGTGCTAAAACGCTCTGTGGAGTTTATAAGAAGTGCTGAGTTGATCATTTTCTTTAGGTTCAGCACTATAAGTGACATATTTCACTTTAGATTGTTTTATCATAGTTGACATAAAATATTCTTTATGAGTATCATGTAAATCTTGAATTATATTATGTCTATATTTATGTAGAAGGTTAACTGAAATCCTATAACAGGGCTCTGTTAATTTTCTAACAATCTGTAAAACAGGGAACGATAATCTTTGCATTGTGTTTGACAAACATTACCAGCGAATCTAATTACAACGCTCATGATTGCAGCAAATCCCTCTGCATTAGAGATTTATAGTGGAAACCATTTAATGGCTCAGGAGAGTAAAAGACTGCGTCTGATGGTTTTAATTGCGGCTTGATTTATTATGAGAACTTGGCTTGAGGCGGCAAAACCAATCTAGCCGCCAAATGCCATATTGTGACACAGGGAATGTGTTCACTGCACAACAAATTAAATGTTAGGCTGTCTGCCAGCTGCAGACTGGAGGCTGCTTGCACTGATATTTAGAGATATGTATTCATTGTCACTGCTGGTGTTCTGGTGGGCCACACTGGGTCGTTTCTGATTATATCAGAACATTTTTAGAAAGCAATTTGTTTGTATATTCACACTACAGCTTGAGTGCTTTTTCATGTGGTCTCTTTTTGGATAGATCGGGGTGTCAGATGGAAATTAGGACTCATACAAAACCTCTCGGCACTCCCGGGTTGTATAATAAAAACATGTAATTTACCTGCATTTTACAGAACTAGGTCTGATTATTTCATAGCTAATGACTAAGTAAGCATCGATGAAAATGGAAAGCATGTCTATTATTCTCACAAGACCAGTTGTGCTGATTTTGCCCCACATCTCATTAATTTAAATGGTGTACAATGACAGGAATCTGCAAAGCTCAGTGACTAATGAGAAGAGTGATGAGTCATGTAATGATAATTTGCCAGCTCTAATTGGATCTGGAGAAGGAGAGATGATGACATTACTTGAAGTATTACTGGTTTCGTATTTTGAGAAGATATTGTTCCTCAAGGACGCAGGTTACTCACGTCTGTTATTTTCTGATTAGTGTGAATGGAAGGTGCAATTTCTTCAATCCTCATCTGGATCACGTTGATAATCAAATTCCTGAGGCGTAGCAAAGCAGAATGGAAAGCAATGACTCACATCAAAGGAGAGCAAACAGATAGCTGAGGGCTCAATTGCTCATTTGCCAAGCCTCCTACCCTTTAGTCTCTGTTGCTATGGCTGTCAAGCTTTCTATTCTGACATGCCTCCTATGAGTTTGATGATGTCAAACAATGGGCCTTTGATTTCAGATATAGCCAAGCAGGTCTCCCATTTCTGCCAAATATTCGTCAAATATTTTGCCAACTGAAATGACAAAGGTTGCTGGCTGACTGCCGGCTGTAGCTAGCTAGCTAAGTTGCTGTTGGCCATTTTACAAGTGACAGAATAATCTTGTAAGAGTGTCTTGAATATGCACGATAGCTACATGCATGTTATCATGCCAACAGACTGAGGATAAAACTGAATGTCCCAGCAAAAAGTAAGCATCCTAACCAGTTCTTCACATGGAAATAATCTGCACTCTTCTTGTAATGCAATAAGAGCGAACAATCCTAGTTTAAGTACAATAAGAATATGTGTACAAAGCATGTTTCCATTTTAACATTTTAACAAGAGAAGTAGCTTTTAGGGTAAGGAAAAAAACACAGTGTTGACAAATGTAACTCCGTTTCAGTATCTCAATATCGTTGTAGTGGTTGATGGAGTGTGGCACAACAGGACCACCAATAAAACACTAAACTTGGATATCTAACCAGGGTTTGACATTAACCATGGTAGGATGGCCCATGGCCACAAAAGCTACTCTCTGGCCCAAATGATACATGTAAGTGGCCCGCTTTGTAGGGTTAGAAAGAGGGGAGTTAGACTGTGAGCTAAGAAACTAACATTAACTCAGAACTGGACTTTTAAATTTATATAAATAATAAGCCATTCGTAACATGGCTCTGGTGTTTTGGTTTTGCTTGGAGCAAAAAGATGTCCCTGTTGTGCTCAGTTGATTTTGCTGAGCTAAGTCAAATTACACTGACATACTGCCAAAAAAAAAAGTTGGCATTCGTCAATTCTGGCATTTTTGATAAGCATAAAGCAGTTGCGAAAAGGTTTGTTACATATTTGTCTTGCTCAAAACTTGCGCTTTGTCCACTGCATCTCACCCTTCAAAACTGCTGTTTGGCTAAAGCTAAATACCACTGAAGCCCATCTCACAACAACCCAGACAGTGATGTCATCACTCGTGGGAGATGACATGTCTACTGTTTCCTTGTGTGTTATTGTTACTCCTTTCACTTTGCCCTTCCCACACCCTTTCTTAAAGGGTATTTGTTAAAACCCAGAATAAATATGAATGGAGTCTGATTGGCGAGCTGTAATCTGATCTGGAAAGGAGCTGAGATGACGAGATGTCTAACTTGATCTCATTTATATCTGGCAGCAGAAAGAGATTGAATATTTCCCCTGGCACCTTCGGGACTTCCAAAAGTCCCTGTTCCACATACATGCATACATTTTCTTATCGTTTGAAACAAGCTTTATGTCAATACCGTGTATCCAGAGAGGCTTTCTTTTGGGATGCAGAGGTGCCCCAGGGAGTGACTGGTGGTGAAAGGAACTCTGGGAAAAGCCTGAGACGCGGAGCAGTGGCCTGACCTCCTGTTCAGGAAGTGGTTTTGGTGCTTTTGTAGCTAATTTGTTTGCAAGTTTGTAATATATGGGCTGTCACTCGCTGGTGTGTGTGGAGAAGCACATTGTATATATAATGCAAGTATATTTAAAGAAGAAAAATGCTGGTTGAGCGATATAAAATGTGTTTCCATCTGCTCGTTCTGGCAAGAATTAACAGAAAAATGAGAATGTGCAGCCAGAGTTTCAATAGATTTATCACAGTACTTTGAAGTGACAGTAACATTAATAAAAAAGTGAATAAATCTCTGAACTCTGGAAGCAACAAATTCATATTTTAACCGCTGCAATTCTCAGTTCACATTTAACCTTCAATTGAAGTGATTTAGTAAGACTAAAATGTTTTTAGTCTGAGTCTAGTTTGAGTGGATATGCAGGAAATCACAAATCAATAATCGCTGCACCAAGCAGTGCAATCTATAAGCCTGTTCTCAAAATCCCTGGCAAGAATAGAGGAAATATTGATTGGAGACGAGACCTGCTACAAAAATAGCAATTTCATTGTCATTTAAGCTTTAGTTATCTTACAAACTCAAACTACTTGACATGATTGAACACATTTGTCACACTGCAAAACACGTGACATTTTTTTTTCAATCATTGAAGAGATACCTGTTAACATTATATTTCACCTTTACAGTCCTTTACAAGCCTGTTAGGCCACTCTTTTCTCAATTATTCTTATGAGGTCATGCTGGAGATTCTATGCCACTTTTTTTATTTCTTGCATTCTTAATGTTTCTTAATATTATTATGAGAACATTCTGAGGGGAATTCATTAAGAATTGGGTATCATTTGCACCTGCTATCTGCTCCGTCTCAAGTCTGATGGGCCATTCATCTCTCTTAACCTGATAGTCTTTCAAGAGAGTCTTCCCCTTCTTGAAGGCTTGGCTTCGCCCCTTGCCACTTGTGGCGCAGCTGCAACGTTTTGAGATATTTGCACCCACCACCTAAGATGTCAGCTAGACTTTGAACTTGTTTCCACTCGTCTTTGAAGAGATCTGCTCCAAGTTGACTGGAGGGGGGGGAGGGGTTGAGCCTGTCTTGAGGGTCAAGATGAGAGGCGATTCTGGATCTGATGATACTGGGATAAGTGATCTTGCATTGATGACTGCAGCTACCTCGGCCATGAGAGTTATCAGGATCTCGTGTATCAAACGGGATTTCTTTTGTTCCAGCAGCATGCAATCCGTGATATGATGGGCGATGCCAATGATATGTTCCCACACGCCGCCCATGTGGGACGAGTGGGGCAGGTTGAATACCCAGGTGCACCTCTGAGTGCTCAAGTACTTTCTGAAAGGTAGTACTCGTCTTGTTCATTTCCAGCTTTCGGGAGGCACCGACCAAGTTCCTGCCACAGTCTGGCCGAATCCGTTTTGCAGGGCCCCTGACTGTGAAGAACCTTCTCAAGGCATTGATGAGACTGCTGGTGCTCATAGTCTCAATCACTTCGATATGCACTGCCCTTGAACACATGCATGAGAACATCACAGCCATTGTTTGGCGTTAGAGTGTCCTCCTTTTGTGCAGCATGAGACAACATCCCATGGCCCGAAGACGTCAACACCTACGTAGGTGAAGGGAGGTGCCACCTGGTGTCGTTCTGCTGGTTTTATTTATTTATTTATTTATTGATTGTTTACTTGTATAGGGACAAGTATGAAGCAAGTAAACCAATGCCACACACTACAGCATTTATAGCCTTGGATAATTTAATGCCCGTAGTTTCCTACAGGTGACACATTTGTATAGCAGACTACTGATGCAGCGTTTTGTTCCCACCAGCCAGAATCCGGCAGCCCGAATGGCACCTTCGGTCAGGTGTCTCCCCTGGTGTTTCACAGCTTCATGATGGTGATGCACAAGCAGCGCTGCCAGGTGATGCCGGCCAGGAATTAGGATGGACTCTGCACTCAGAGGATGAGACTTTTTATGTAGGGGGCAGTGTTTGTTGGGTCCAGTGATTTCTTACTTTCTCTGGACTCAGGCTTGTCTGCTGAAGAGACCTGGGTCTTGTGAACGTATACAGGCATCTTCATGGGCCTCTCCCACTTCCTCTCTGCTGGAGCTTGTGTGAAGAAGTTAAAGCTTGGGTCTGTACGAGCCTTCACCTCAGTGCGAATGAAGTATCCAAAAGCAGAGAGGGGAGGTAAACTGACTAAATGTTCACTTTTATATCTTGATCCCACGCCATGAACAGCGTTCTTATGCTATCTCCGTTTTGCTGGGTGTCTGTCCAGCTACTATTTGTTTATATATTAAAATGAATATAATAATACTTTATCTATGGCATAATCTCTTTCCACAGTAAAACAGAGTAAAAAATTCTGAGGTCTAATTTAAGTCTTGAGCAAATATTGCATTTTGCCTTTGTAGGGCACAATATTTTTTCCGTTTAAAAGCAGGTATTTTTCCCCTTGGCGGTCTTATTCTTCAGTCGACTCAGTCTAACCATCCCCCCCCCCAGTTTTATCTGCACAGCTGGCCTGGATGATATGAACTGACTTGACATGAACACAATAGTTCGGGTACAAAACTTGACTGCAGCTGCACAGCACAGCACAGCACAGGGAAAGCTCTACTTGTCAGCCAGTAAAGAGATGTTTTTTGTGTCTGAAGGGAACCAAAGAGCCATGGGTGTCCGTCTGATGGCCGTGGGGAATCAATAGACTGTTCAATCAGTAACACAAAGCAGACTCAGAAAAGGACCATGGGCGCCGCTAATTGCTCTCTCTTTGTTTGCTATTAGTCCAACATTCTGCCGCTAATGTGATTAGGTCACTTCAGACAAAAGCAGCTTTTGGTACCTCCCATGGATGATATGTTTGACATAAATCTGAAAACTCAGGGCTGCTGTGAAGCCTGGCCTGGAGAATTTGATAAAATCAGGTCACTATGTCTGCTCAGACTTTGGCTGTATTATTTTTTTTAGAAGAAATCTAGCCTGCAGCTTGAGACTGTAAAAAACACAATAATCCATCTCAAGAGGCAGTATTGATTTTGTGAGCATGCCACATACCAAATATTATATTGACACCGCTCCAGTTACAATGACAAGGATTTTTTGAAACAACCAGTAGTACACTGCACATGTTTGGAGATGACATTTCCATACTTTGGGAGTAGCATCAGAGAATGAACACCAACCGTGGCTTGTGCTCCACGCTGATTCACACTGTATGAAAATCATGTTTTTTGGATAAAGCTTCCTTTATGGCATTATTTGTAGCCGGTTCTGGTAATGATATGGTAATGTGGAAAATATTCCCGTTTTAAAGATACGTCTCGGTTACTCTTCAAGTGAGGAATCTCTTCTTTGTGCAGCAGTGTCAGTGCTGCAGTGCTGTCAGTACAGCCCGTGTCCCCCCTGAGCTCCCTTGCTTATACTGCATTGAGGCCTTCTATCAACCCTTTGAACAAACATGCCGCAATGTCCAGACGAATCTCTATCAGGTATTACCGGTATTTAATAAGTTACTTGGCCTCAAGCGAGTGACAAGATAACATTTAAAAGAAAAGAAAAAACTTTCCCCCAGTACCACATTGTACTGTTATAAGCTGTTGATGTGTGCTTGTTGTGCTGTATAGTGGTTTGAGTTTTCCTGACTAAATGTTTTTATAGTTGTGCTCCAGTCACATGGTAGAATGGACCTTTATCTTTTAAGTGTCACTTCAAATTCAAATTTTATTTGTATAGCGCCAAATCATAACCAGGGTTATCTCGAGACACTTTACGAAAAGAGCAGGTCTAGACCGACTCTTTGTTATGTTATTTAAAGAGAGGCCCAACATGAATCCACCATGAGTAGCACTTAGCAATTCGGCACAGTGGCAAGGAAAAACTTCCTTTTAACAGGCAGAAACCTCGAGCAGAACCAGACTCATGTTGAACAGCCGTCTGCCTCGACTGGATGGGCCGAAAATGGGATAGAAGGAGATGCAGGATAGAGACAGGCAAAGAGAGCAACAACAACATATGTTCTTGTTACCACAACAACATATGTCCTTGTTACATGAACAACAACAGACACATACTTATGGTTACAATGCCAATAATAGTGGTAGACTAGTGTGAAGATTAGCAAAAGAAATAAATGAATAAATTAGCGAGAGAAGCAGAGTAATGATAAAGGCTGAGGTAATCGTAATTGTAACAGTTGAAGTCAACAGGTCTACTATTAGCATTAGCAACACTTATGGCCAATGGAAAGACTCATGCGGGCTCATACAGATTTGTTTTTAATATTCAATATTTGTTGGTTGAGCTCAGAGCACTGTCTTTGTTTTTTTATGTATGCAAAAAAAATTGTGATGCAAAGTGCTTCAACACCTCCCACTTGAGCAACGTCTACAGTCAATCTTTTTTTTTTTCTCAATCCCTTTGAAACACTTCCGATTTTTTACCTTTGTGCTCCTCATGACTGGAACGCAAAACAATTATGGATAGAAACCTTTATTCATGCTCAGCTGTGTTTTTGGTGATAGCAATTATAGCAACAAATGTCAATGTCCTATCTTTTTTTGTAGGTCTAATTGCAACATTTTGAATAATGAATATGTAAATTACGGCGTTGGAAAGTTTTGAAAGTGTGGCATTATTTTGAGCAATTTAGTTTTTCAGTCATTTGAAAAAGAACAGCAATTCTGGTAATATGAGGTTCACACAGCAGTGGTATGACAGAAATGAAAAAGGAAGCCTCTATTTATCTGTCACTGTCAGAACTCTTATCAGCTTTCCTGTCACTACACACAGCCTGTGAATCGTCTGCCTTTGTGATGTGGTCAGCTCTGTAATACAGTGCACATTATCCCTGCAAACCTTAAGTGAATTTGGGCCACAATGTCCATATTGACGCTTGTTAACAAAGGCTCCTCTCTTCTATGTGCACATTTCTTGTGGAGGCAGTGAAAGGCAGGAGATACAGTTACCTCTAATGAGAAAATGGACTTCACGCCCCATCGGTTTTATACTGTCGACCTGGAATCCAGGCCACTGCAGCACAAAAACCACAAAATAACCTCGATAGGAAACGGAGTTCCTAACAAGAGAAGTGAATGTGCCTGGAGAAGAAACATGCGTCAGTCTGCCTTCTTCACAGCATGATAAATTATCTGCTGCCGCTCTGCTTTTCAGTGCAGTCAGGGAGTAATTGAAAGTTGCATGACACACTCTTCCTTGGGCTGAAACACATTAAGTGTGTTAGGAAAGAAAGAGAAATGTGGTTTACTGAGGAACTGAATCAACAACACAAGGTTAAAACAGGCCATCTCAAAGCTGTGGCCCTGTATGTGTAAGACATGCCTGTCTCTCTTCACATGTTGTATTAAGTCCATTCACTGGCCTCATGCTGACGACAAGACAAAGTGATGCAAAGTTTTCGAAGCTACTTTGCATGTGTCCATTACAAACAGAAACTTGAGCACCAGACTCTCAATCATCAAACACTCCCCTGAGCTCAATGGCAGGCCTCGAGTTCTTTAGAGGCCTAATGAAACGAGGCAGTGACACTTTGGCCCACATAATGTTTCCTTTCCTTAACTTGTCGTGGCTAATTATGAGCTGAAAAACAGGCCTCATCAAGATGGATGTTTCTTTTTCGAGTTCAAAGGCGAAGCTGTTTCCTTATTGTCCGTTTCATACAAGCAGCAGCTCAGTAAGTTGACACGAGGACACAGAAACCGGCATGGACTGAAGTGGAGCACTCAGGCCTATTGGGAGTCACTCAGGCAAATGACAGCTCCTGCAGGGAAGCTGTTTGTGCTAGTGAAGACTTGATTGTTGATTTAACAAAAAAAGTAACAAGTGCAAAAGAAGTTATTACATGGCTCTGCAGAAGTCTGGAAAGTTTGTCATAAGGTAATGTGAGGTTTAAAGTATTGTTTAACTACAGGGAGAAAAGCTGCAGTGTTCAGATAAACGGCTGCAGAAGTGAGGCAGACACCTTCTGCAGGGACTTCCAAGGGCTTGAAGGGGGGCGGGGCACAAGGCTGTAGTTGTGAAGTACTGGACAATGATTTTCTAATAGCAGAGAGGGCGTGTGTGTGCGTGCGGCCCTTTTGATAAGTCAAATTTAACAAAAGAGTTGATTACAGCTTGTTGATGAGGTTGGCAGCGAGGTACAAGCTGGAAAGATTTTTGCCAATTTGATTGGTGAATGAATATTTTAATGGAGCTTCCAGACTTCCCCAACAACCTCCAGCAGCACAGTTCTAGTTCCACACAGTCCCACATTTTAAATCGCTGTTTACAGGTGCTTTTATTTTGACATGCAGCACACAGATAGTTTGGTCTGTGGCTCTGCGTGATAACCAGGTAATGGCCTCCTAATTCTATCTGAATGAAGCACAAACATTTCTCTGTGGCAGATTACTTGTTGATGGTAAACCACTCAGAGTGAGTCAGCGGCCTGCTGTGGATGTTTTTCTTCTTTTGTTTGTGATGAAGGCTAATGCTTTAAAAAGCAGGCTAACTATCCTGTGTAAGAGAAGTTGCTAATGATGAATTTTGACAGCTGATGTTTCATCTTGAAGGCTGTTTAATACTCTTCTCATCTAAATGCTAATTTAAAAAAGAAAAAAATCAGAGCGGTTTGGATCTTGTGGACTGACAGTGGCCACAGCTGATTAGCTTTACCCATTATTACCTGATCGTTAGTTAGTTATTTACGTGTTGAAACCCACACTGAAGACGCTTAATGCAGCATAACAAAATCCTATTTATCTACCTTAACTGTACAGAATATATTGTGGCAACCATGTGAAGTGGTGTCTCTTCCTCTTTAGTGCTTCTTTCATGTTCTGAACCTTTTCTGTTGTTCCCTGCAGCTTTGGTGGTGAGATTTCTGACCAGACGCTTCATCTGGGAGTACGACCCAACATTAGGTAAGACCACTGTTTTCTTTTACTGTCAACTACTCAGCGATTACTACCCCAGCTGTAACTTACTCTATGACTACTGCTATAATAACTACAGGTTTACTTTTCTTGCTGTCAGTGCTATGTACCACTATTGCGGTGGCTGAAAGTACTACCGCTACTTCTGTCAGAATTGCTGCCGTTACATTTTTTCATTTTTCCAGGAACATTTTTGCATCCTTGTCAGATTGAAAGTATTAGTTTGACTTTTTGTAAAATACTTGCTTTCTTGCAGAGAGTGAGATGAGAGGGTAGTTACCAGTCTAATGTCTGTTCACTAAATGTGAAGCTAACATCAGGACACGGCTTAACCTGGTCTCTGAGAAGTGAGAGATATATTAATGTGTTAAAATTACAGAAAGGCATCAGAGAAACCATGGCTATGCAAAGCACATGTGGGAGACGGGGGAAGCCTTTTTAACAAAGTTTAACGCAGAGAAACGGATACAAAAACTTGGTTAGGTTTGGGTTAAAATTAGTTCAGTAAAGTTTAGTTTGTTGCACTGCATATATTGTATGATGTTTGAGTTATATTACGTAATGTATTCAACAAAAGTCGGGTAATTAATGTGTAATTCAGGACTCGAACTGGATAGAGCACAGCAATTTAAAGATAGATTTCTAAGACCTCTGTGTTGGTCTGTGAAACCTATTGCAATGAGCAGAAATTGAGGTGTGTTTTTAGACTTCACTTGAGCTCACAGTTTTGCCTGTATGATGTCAGTTTGTTGTCAAGGATCTTGTCTAATTGTTTGTGTGGTCCAGGGCTGAGCGATAAATCGTTTAGCAATTGTGCAATCGTCACATCGCAGGACTTGCGATGAGTGAAGCAAATTTATGGTAACCCCTGCTACTTTATTGTACCTAAGCTAAACAAAAACTCGCCAGTTTCTCATTTTCCATAATTTATCTACAGGAAAAGTCCATCTGATTTCACATTACTGCAGCTCTTCACCAGAGCACAGACAGAACTGACCTCTGTGCATTAAGACTCTGTGCGTCATCTGCTTGTAAACTGTAAACATGCACGCGACGCTGTTGCTGTCTTAGATGATCGAGTCAGACGCGCAGTTACGCAAGGCAGTTTATAAGTGAGAGTAGGCTATTCCTGTTATCAGCGGCATCTCATCCTAGTGCTTGTTAACGCTGTGGCTACATAAACGGACCATTGTTTACTTTTAGCAGCTACACCTGCAGCGCCCACACAGCAAGAGGTTGTGTGTGCCAACAGGAAGTAGGAGACAGGCAGAGCAACTGTCACATTGAATAGACTGAATCTAAAAGGGGCTTTTGTCTCGCGCCTCTGGCAGAAAAATAACTGCTGGGTGAGCAAAAACACATCGGTTTTTTATTATTTAATTTTTTATATACATACAGAATATTTTATATAACTACTTAAATATATTATATAAGAGTTCTTATTGTACAAAAGATGTCAATACAAAAAATAGTATCAGGTTAAAAAACATAGATAAGATAAACTGGAGATAAATTAAATGTGGTGGATGAAATGTGTGTTGGTTGTTTCAAAAATTAAGTTCAACGTGATGCAGTGAGATTAAAATAGACGTTTTTTCTGCCATCATCAGCGAGCCAATTCCCTGCACTGTAATTACAGGGCACAAAGGCATCACATCTTCTCTGTAAGGTGCTTTTCATTTCCTGGCTTCACATGGCAAGTCAGAGCCTCCGCTCTGCTTGCTATGTGTCTGTTTTTAGGGATACGAGGTGCAGCAGCTCTGCAGAGTGCAATCGCTAGCATAAACAGACCACATTGTCTCTTTTTTAATGAATAACCTTTTCATGTAAGGACATGATAATCACAATCCTGTAGCAATTATGCCTTGAATTGAATTTAAATAATAGCTTTCTTTTATTATAGTATTTTACTGTGTGTACCGGCCTCATACAACGTGTACTGTATAAAGTAGTTTGCAGGAGAAAAAGCAGAAAAGATATCTGCCTCCTTGGTTACCACAAGTGTTGGAATCACAACCATGAAAGCACAGCTTGAAGGGCATAATGGGAATAACAGCACAGTTGGAGGGTGTCTGTGACCAATCAGACTGCCTGGCTGAAATTACCCATGAAGTGGTCGACACATTATTAAAACCCTATTACGGGCACATCACACAGGTGGGGGGTGGGCGTGCTGAATGCTGGTCTCAGAAACATAGGATTGCTGCTAGAACATGGGCTGCATTTCATGTATTGCCATATGCCTGCCAGTGTTTACAGCTCACCATACGTTTCCATTTATCCATCAAATATCTACCTGTTAAGTTTGGTCAGGGCCATAAACATTTTTTTTTACAATGAGGAATCACTGGTGGTTTTTTGCCTGCCTAAAATTGTAGTCCTTTCAGGAGAGGGGTCCAGGTAAAGCAGTCAAGTGGATTTGATTTTTAAGATTTCTCTTCCTACCAAAGATCATATTTGTCTGCACTTATCAAACAACTGTTCCACCATTTCCTGGGTCTGCTTGAGCAAAGGTATTTGATCTGTTCAAAGGCAACCCAAAGAACAGAGCATGGACAAGCAATGCCTACCATACACAAGAAGACTGCGAAAGACTTTTAAAAGGCTAAAGTCTGACCCCCTTGTACATCTGAAGACATTTATGTCACAGAGAATAAGATTTTCCAGACTGGGTGTCTTGCAGAGTCAATATTGACAAGACTAGAACAAGATTCCTGTTTAGATAATTTCCCATCCTTATCCTGTTGGAAATCTACAAGGAAACCAATTAATGGTTCAGAAACAGAAGCCGCTTTAAATGCCACAGCTACGGGTCCAACTATTGTTAGTTTCAGTCATGAGGTACCTATTTTCAAACTAATCCACTGGTAGGTATCATCAGACTTGGAAAATCTAATATCCTTTGGTACATGGATGAATGAACTCTGAGCCACTTCAACTAAATCATCCCAACAATAACAGCGCTTCATCAACCTTTAGGACATAAATTATGGTTGATATAAAGTATTTCTTGTTATTGGAGAAGTTCAGTGGTCTGATGGACCGACTTGCATCATCCACAAACTGGATTCTTTTTCCAGTTTTGACACTTTTGAGTCCAGCATGACACTTTCTATTCCCCCTTCTACAAAAACAGCCTTCAGGCAGAGAGGGGCTTTAAATTATGAGGGAAGAATTGCTCTCTGCCAGAAAAATTACTGCTTTTGTTTCTCTCCAAGGGCTTTAGATTAGATGGTGGGGCTGGTTAAATCACCCCGGCCTTGCCCCCTGTCAGTGCATTTAGCAACACATACACAGAGGGGTGGACGTGGACAGATTGGGTGCTGTTTGCAGCTGACAGAGTGATGACTCCTGAAATAGGCTGTCCCACGGGTCGCTGTGTGAGACTCTGGCTCCCCTCCTCACAGATGCTCCTCATGCCTCCGGCCAAACTGCTATAAATCGCCCCTCTGCTTCCGCCTCAGGCTCTCGGTGACATTTCATTTACGTCACAGGATGCAGTATTATCCCCCAGAGAGGTGAGCGCACCTGGGATGCTGGAGTGGACGTGCAGAGACTGCAGATGCTATGCACTCCAAATCAGCTATTTTAAACTCTTTCAGTAAGAATGAAAAAAAGGTCATTTTAAAGTTTAGAATTAGGATTAACATATTTAAAAAAACTCACTTAATTTAAGAGGTCAGATTGTCATCATAGTTTTAAATTTACAAAATTGTAAATAATTCTTATGTCTCAACCACAAACCACAGATTATCTTGTGAAAAGTAAGCCTGGTCACCCTAAGATTTATTGAGATATTCTGTTGCTAAATTTAGCATGATTGATGAAGCTCACAGTGATCTAGTACTAACTGATACACAACATCAAACGTTGATAAGGTTAATCCAAACACTTTAATTTATTGTCTCAGTCTGTCTGTGGTGAATAGCCTGGTATTTTCCAAGTTGCTAAGATGTCCATCTTGGAACCTAGTGACTATTATCTAACAACAATAAAGCCTATGGGAGTGACTGGCTGGAGATATACTTGCTTCTTAACCTTGCATTTGCTTACACAACCGGCTGCGTCATGAACTGATTGTTCACAAACTTGGCTGTTCACTACGTGTGTAACTCGAGAATGCTTCTAGAGGACACACCAGAGAGCTCAGGCCGTATGCAAGTACCGTATGTGCGGGATGAACACAATGTCAGCACCGCCCCCACTCCGTTACTCCAACATGTTCCTCCATGCACGGACGTAACAGTCCCGGACTTGTTTCCATTTAGGTTTGCAAGTTTCCAAGTGGACTTCTAAAATGAAACGTATCTGTCGCCAGCTGTTTTGACAGGCATGTTTATCGCTGTACAGTGGCAATGACACATCGTACAGATGTGGATATTGCAGACTTGGTCTATCAGCTTGTCAACTGTCTGCCATTGTTGTCCCTGCTGCTGTGTTGACCCTGTCAAATCCCTTCTGCTTCTACACTCCCCCTACTATTCATGGGCATACTGCCTTTCACACTCGCATAGCGTTCATTTTTGAGGACGTGCACAACCGACGCAGGGAACATGTGGCAGCCATCATGTGTGTAAACGCGTAGTTAACAGCAAGTATATCTCCGACCTTACAGTATAGCCAGCTGTTAGTGATAAAGGACTTGCAGCCAATGCTTCCTTTTCCATACATAGCCATTGTTTACAAACTGAAAAACAGCCTGAGACGTGAGAATGGAGTTGGAATTGAGAGACAAGCTACAATTGCATGCAGATATGTGTTTATAGAAATTAATTAAAGCTAAATCCTCGTCAGATGGCCACCACTAACCTACAGACAGTGAACTGGACTAATTAGCATCTGTTCTATTCAGTCTGCCTTTTGTACATCTGCCTTTTTTCTGGAATATTTCTTTATATATGTACATCTGGTACATTGTTTTTTTTTTTATGTGAGATATGTGAATGTTTGCTGCTATAACAATATAATTTTCCCTAAATTAATAAATTAATAAAGTTCTATATCTTTTGAGCTATCAATCAATGAAAGCCCAGATTACTGATTACAGTCATTTGCCTTTTGCCTCATATGCTTCCCACACAGACTGTTTTCCTGCATACAATCAAAGCCCACTAAAACACTCGTGGAAAATGCGACTCGGACTACAAACAGAAATCAGAATGCTTCCTACTCCTAAAATGTTCTCACTTGCCTGACTAACAAGTTGAATATTTTAAAAAGTAATCAGTTCTCAGTCAGAAAAAAAAAGCTTACATTTCCAAGATGTGTTGAGGTGACTTCTTCTCACATTTGAAAGCATCGTATTAATTAGAGTGCAAAAGTACTGAACTAAGAAGCTCTTTGTTATAGTGCTGGCCAAAACTTGATTATTATATCATTATTTTCTACTGAAAAGGTCGAGATTCATTAAAATACGGACAAGTAAATTATACATCTCTAGCTGCATATTATTTAGGAACAGAGGTGTCGGACCTGGGGAAAATGAGGGCCCTTGTGTAAGAAGGTACAAAGATAAAATCATGAAAGCCATGGATGCAGGGAGAAAATGCCTTTGTACAAAGCCCAGAACTTTGTGCAATGCCGCTGATAAGGAACATCCAATAACAAGCTTGAAACTCGGCTGTATGCGCTGCTATTAATAAAAATAAGATGTTATGAGAGGTGGAAGGAACAAGATGTATTTCTTCTCCAAAGAAAAAAAAAGCCAATCTGGCCATTTTTCTAATATTGATTTCTTGACGTAGTAAGCTTTCTAATATTCTCCCATCACAAGAGAATAAAGAGCAGATAGGAGATGAGTCACAAGCTGAAAGCAATTGATTCACAAAGTCAAAAAGCTTTGAGAAAGTGCCAGCTAAAGCCCTCTGGTTGAGATGAAGGCAAAATCCAGCAGGATATCTCTGTGCAAGGAGGGTTTGAGGGGCTTCAGTGCTCTCTGCGAGGTGTTTACACAGATGGGATTTTTACAAGGGGGCAATTCAGGCAGATAACTCCTTTGCTGTTCAAGGTGGAATGAAAGGTCACGGTCACAGTTCACACCTGTGTTCCTATGCTCGGAAAAGAAGATGTTATCCTGCTTATTGAAGCTCAGGATGTGTCAGGTCACTGCAGGAGTCAGCGATCACCAAGCACGATGATAGAGAAAACTGAAGCATTTGACTCTGAAATGCAAGATAATGGTTTAATGGAGGAGGGACCAAGGAAAATGGAAACATTATGTCCTTATAACACAATGCAGTGTCTGTCTGAGCCACGCAGAGGCCAGCATGTCTCATTCTTGTAGCGTCTAATAGAAGCTCCCCGCCTTGGGGCGAAAATGCTTAACCAGCGACTCCAGAAAAACAGAGGTCAGTGATGTATCACACATACAGCTCTGAAGGGAAGTTTTAAAGCTAAAAACATGGTCTCTGGCTGTTTCAAGCCAGACAGTACTTTGCAGGAGTCAGGGACAGGCAGGCAATGTAGAGGGCAAAGTGTATAAGGGTAATCTGTGAACTGAAGTGCTACAAAACTGCAGCACTGTTGCTAGTCATCACCCAACTTTCATTGTGTATTCAATGGGACAGATGTGAATTAAATAGAAGATAAAGTTTCACTTTCATTAGGTTATAAGCTACACCCATTTATTGTCTTGTTGCCTACCAACCTATCCAATCTGTATCCAATAAGATTCATGAGTCCTGACTTTGGTGAAGCCTTACAAAGCAGCTTGAATGGCTGTGGAGTGTGTGCTGGAACGTGTATGCGTCTACACCCTCTCTAAGCTACAACACCATGAGAAAGACAACAAGACAAGGTCAAAACCTTGTATGTAGCTGACCGCATCAGGTCAATGTGCGCTTTTGTGGGCAGTGTGTTACAAGTACTGTCATTATAAGGCCGATGACTACGTATTTGAAAGCAGGTGCGTGCTGTGGACGTAGGTGAGGACAGCGGAGAAGCAGCCCCGCCTTCTCCCCGAACAAAGTATCCAGAGCTGTATAGACAGAAAGTTGCGTCAGTGGAGGTCCAATATCCTCCATGATCCGCCATTGTGTCGCGACTCTCTGTCTCAACGACAGATCCGGTCTCGGTGGTCAGCCAACAAAGGCCCATTGTCCAATGAGATCAGTTTTATTTCCTACTGAAGGGTTGCTGTTAAATTGCATCACAGTTGGTTTTAGGGTCTAACATGACCATGCTGTGAAAATAAAAGGAGCTATGGATGATTTAGTGATGACCCAGTCCAATCACAATTATCCTTAGGGATGACCAAGGTATTTTCCTCCGGATCTGTACTCCCTATGCTAAGCAAATTTTGCAAGAGGTGATCCTTTGTTTTATGTCAGCTGTCACACTTCCTCACAAAACTTTCATGCTCAGCGGTGCATCTGAGCCTTACTTGAGGCAAAACACAACTCACCATCAACAGCTAAACACAGTGTGCGGCTATTTTAAGCACTGAAGCAACACACACAGGAGGATACTTCTGACATAAAAACTTCTCACGTGTCACTTTTATTAAATTATGATTCTCATAAGATTGAATTTCTGAAAGCTTTCTTTAATTTATTTTTTGTGCCTTACAGAATCAACATATCGTCACCAAGCCAACATCGATGATGAGGTTGTCACCATGGAGATTCTGGACACAGCAGGGCAGGTGAGACAAATTATCCGTGTGTCCCCAATTCAACTATGTGTCAACATTTTTAGTTGAGGCGTCAAAACAGATACAAAGACTCGAGACCAGAATCATTTCCAAATTACTCCTACTGCAATGTTTATGCAGTTAGCCTGTTACACGGACTATATTTTATACCTCAAGCCTCATTCTGACTCAACTCTGAGTCAACTCAGCGATGACATCATCAGGGTTTTCTTTTTAAAGCACCTTCCTCTGGTGTCTCAAAACACAGTCAGAGTGGTATTTTTCAGTTCCTTAGACAGACCTTTCTGTGTAAAAACAGTAGCGTACCACATTAAGTTAAATATATATATATATAAAATGTATTCTTGGGGGGACTTTTTTGCATTTATTTGGATAGAACAGGCCGAGGAGTGACAGGAAAGAAAGTGGAGAGGGGGCTGACATGCAGGCTTCTGCAGTAAGGACTCAGCACTACACCAGGCCACCATGGCGCCCAAAATGCAGTTTTTCAGTGGCAAATTTGAGTACGAAGAAAGTGAGCTTACACACCTGAAGTCTGAATTTCTTAAAGATATGATCTCGAAGATTGCGGGACCACACTTGCCAGATATCCCGACAGTGTTGCATGTGTGATGTCCACGGTTGGCTCCGGTTGTAACGGTTGATTTTCCTCGCTGACGGTCGCTTTCCTTAGACTGCCTTCATCCGAGTGGATTTTCATTTATTTTTTAAGTTGTAACTATAGTCATCAATCTTTTCTTTGTTTGTTCAGCCATAGTAGATTACTGTTTACTCAACACTTAAAGAGACCGGAAAAGCAGCCACTTAGCTCCGCCTTACCTCTCTGGCAGACCGCGCTGCTTGTGATTCTTTGTGTGAATGTCACCACAGACACCCAGTCTGTGATGAAGCCTTTGCATTTGCAGAATCAGTGGGCCATAGTCTCAATCACCATTGTGTTACCTCATTCAAGGATAGACAGTGACTTAATAGACATTTCTTTAAATGGAAATCCTAAAACATTAGATTTGAAGAAACGGCTTATTTTTATGTCATCAAAACATTGTGGTTACCTTCAAAAAGGAGTACAAAAAAACTAAATGAATCTCAATCTCATTTTACTAATTATTAGATTATCATTAGGCACATAGGACATTAGATTGCAAAAACAATCTATACTTACAAACAGACAGTTCATGGTTCAAAGTGTGTTATATATTTAAATGTTGGTATCCTTCTGCCCTTGCTGCCTATTATATTTGGAAAGACACTTTGAGACAGCATTTGAGACTGAATGGCACTTTTAGATGCTAATTTCCAGCAGTCTGACAGAAGCATTCAGGGTCCTGGCCATAAGGGAGAGCTTGCGTAAGTCCTCTAGCTGAAGATAAATACGCTGCAGTGCTGTGTAGGTGTTCTGCTGGTGGCTGATTTCCCCTGCGACATTTCAGACAGTCATCTCTCTCTCATTACAATGTAGTCTATTTTCTGCGAGCATGGACGAGGTCCAGACATGGGTGCGTTGGCTGTCAGGCCTCTCCTGACTCTGTCTGTATCAAAGCCTTGTGCTAACTCTGTAATGATTTGTGGAGGTGGAATCTTCTTGGTAGCTCATAAATTCCAAGTTCAAAAGCCGGTCAGGTATACAAACGTCAAACTTTCTTGGCTGTCTTTTGGATGGATGTGGTGTTTAAGCTTCCTCCATCAATAACTAGAAGATCAGGATCTGTGTGCCTCCAGTCAGTCACAATTTAAAGTCTGTCACACGACCAATTAGGGTCTGTTTTAACTGGAGAGACTGTTTCTGCCTCAATATGATCAAATTAGGACCACATGTCTGAAAGTTGATGTTCCTCAGATAACTGCAGAATTTAATTTCTGGCTTCTATAGAGAGCAAAGAAAGAGGGCCAGGAACTGAACAATTAAGTAGACACCATAAAGAAATTACATGTGTTATATATACACAAACATAGCTAAAAAACAATTCAAAAATGCTGCTCTAAAGGTTTTGTTTAGCTTGACACCTGGATGATTGATCAGATCAAATGATTTGGTATTTTTAATTGCATCTCCACATTTTTGTCTTCGTCTCAGGAGGACATCCAGCAGAAGGAGGGTCACATGCGCTGGGGTGACGGCTTCGTCATTGTGTACGACATCACAGACCGGGGAAGCTTCGAGGAGGTGGGGCCGCTCCGAAGTCTCCTAGAAGAGGTGAAAAAGCCAAAAAACGTTCCGCTGGTCCTTGTGGGCAATAAGTCGGATCTGGACCACGTCAGACAGGTTGGCACAGAGGAAGGCGAGCGCCTGGCAGCTGAAATGGCGTGTGCCTTTTATGAATGTTCAGCATGTGCCAATGAGGGTGGCGCAGTGGCCGAGGCTTTCCACGAGCTGTGCCGCGAGGTGAGGCGCCGCAAGGCTGTGCAGGGCAAGGCCAGGCGCCGCAGCTCCACCACACACGTCAAACAGGCCATCAACAAGATGCTGACCAAGATCAGCAGCTAGGGAAGAGCCACATTAGCATCTCATGATGCAAGAAATGTACTTTTTTCTCCTGTAAATGTTTTAATCAATTATTGGCTCAGAAATGGACAAAATGTGACTGATGTCATGTGGAATGTTCTTCACTTATTCTCTGATCATTTTCTTCAAAAAAGGTCTCAAGCGAAATATCTGTTCCCTCTAGAGGTGAATCATGGTTTCATTTTGGATCATTCGGATCAAACAATCCTGGATACTGGTGAGATATGAAATGTTGGATAATAAATCCATAACAGCTCTTGCTCTTCAAGTAGTAATCTCGAAGATCTCAGTTTCGTTCCCTTCGGCAGCACCTTTGACGATATCCAGACAATGTTGCATGTGTGACGTGCACAGTTGGCTACAGTTGTTACGTTTGCACCTCTTTATTTTCCTCGCTGATGGTCGCTTTCCTTTTTAGACCTTCATCTGAGCGTCCAATTTGTTTCATTTTCTTTGGATTTTCACTTATTTTTGAAGTTGTATCTGTAGCCATCGTAGTCATCTGTAGTGTATCTTTTTTGTTTGTTCAGCCATAGTAGATTACCGTTTACTCGCAACACTTGCAGAGACCTGAAAAGCAGCCGCTTAGCTCCGCCTACCCTCTCTGGCAGACCAACCACTGCTGTGTGAGGGAAAACGCGTCACTAACTGGGCGCCGCATGTCATTTTTTCCTGCCAAAGTCGCCACAGACGCCGTCTGTAATTGTGCAAATGCAAAGGCTTTCATCAGTGGGCCATAGGCTCAAACACCATTGTATTCGGCGACAGTTAGAGACTTAACAGACATTTACTTACATGAAAATCTTCGAGATTATTACTTTGAAAAAAAAAAAAAAATCGAATAAGCCAGATGGCAGTCTGAACATGATGCATGCAAGCTGTACTATTTAGCATGCAAAGAAGTCATAGGAGAAGAGTCATAGGTTCTCTCTCTGTATCTTATCTGTAGGGCATATTGTGATGTTCGGCCCTCGTATGTTACATAGAGCCAATTTAAGATTTCTGTAGTATGGCAGGATTATGCGCCTTGTGTCAAAACGTATTTTCTACACGCAGTAGAGATCAACAATAAAAGCCCCACCCACACATGTCCTTCACCAATGAAAAATCTAGTGTTGTCAAAGCCTGTTCCTGAGACCTTGTAAAAAAAAAAGTCCACAATGTTCTTTTGTCATTACATGTTCTGAAGTGGCTCACTGTGTTTGTCCAGGACATATTTACTTCACCAAACCAAAAGCACCAGTTTAGTACATGTCTCAAGGCTAATGAGGGACCATTATGGCCATTTTCTCTGTCAATTCCAACATGTCACATTCCAGGGATGTTCGTCATGGCTGTAACTGTAATATTGTAAACAAGAGTATGTATGATATGGTATATAGCCTTAAGCACTGTTGTGTCTTAGGTGTGTACAGAACCCAAAGGCATCTACAGTAGATGATACTGTAATTGTTCAAATGTAATGTTTTTTTCTTTATCTCTGTGACCTGTATGATCAAAACAGCCAGCTGTGCACTTGTAATTAAAAACAGACGTATCCCACCAGTTTTCTCGTAATGAATCTGTGATTTTGGTTGCCACCAGTGTTTGCTTCTTCACTGTGTCCATGATGTTCCACAGGACCACTTGAAAGTGTTTTACAGTGTTTCAATAACAACCATGGTGATTGATATGGGTGCCTTCAGTCGGACCATCAAATGTCACATTTACATAGTGACAGTCTGCAGATGTTCTGAGCAGAGACAGTTTTAAATATTATTCATTTGCACTGTTAAAAATAATGGCATCCTAGGATTTGTCAACCTTTCGAAAAGGTATATCCAATACTTTATTCTGACCTTCATATCTAAAATCTTGACATTTCATTTAAATTAAAATTATTAAACAAAACTTCTGTTAACATTAAGTAAGAAGACGGTGCCGACAGGTATTCCAGCATCTTAAGGCTGCGATCAAGGAGAAGAAGAAGACAACTGGGGCTAAGAGCTGGCATTACTAAAAATGTTAACACTTAATTTTGTAGTGCTCAACAATTTGTTTACATTTAAATATAGGAAATAGAATTTCATTTCAGTTCAGAAGTTCAGTCTTCCTGAATAAACAAAAACTTAAACCTCGTCATTAGCCCAATCTCGGATCCATCGGCTATAGTCTGACGACGATATAGCCTCTATGGATAACTGTGAAAATGCTGGGCGTGTAGCCAGCGGTTAGCGATAAACGACTTCCAGTCGAGACTTCCTTTTCCACATGCTGCATTGTTTACAGAAAAAGAAAATCTTGTGATTGACTTTAATTAACGGTTCTTACCTTTGCCAAAATTTCAACATCATGATGCAGATTAGTAAAAAGTAAAAATGAAGCTTTGTCAGGTCTGTCCTCGAGAGAAGAAAACTACTTAAAATGTTTGTTTGTTGAATGGAGGTCAGATCAATCTGATGCATTCGAGGAAGTCGGGAAATCTGAACGCTGCATGGTTTTCGTTACACAGCGTCAATGGAATTTATCTCAAGTTGAATTTTAGATCTAGAGCAGATTTTTACCTGAACTTACAGATGTTGGTTTATAGAGATTAATAAGAAGTTAAATCATCAATCAGATAGCCGCTGATAGGAGCCGGGATGAATATGGCCTAAAAATACCACTTTTAGTCTTTACGTTTTTAGATCATAATTTAACTTAAATCAATCATTTGAAATGAAATATATCCACATTGCAATAAAATCAGTGCACTTTGATTCATACACACTCACACACGCCACGGAGAGGAAAAGCTTCCTTATGGTGTTACAGTAACTAACAACACTGGATTGATTCTCTGCACTGCTGCAGCTCAATATTTCAGCAGTGCGGGAGCACCTCGTGGATAAAATGGATTTCAAAATCTACACATGGTTTCAAATTGTAATCTTCATTGTTTTTAAGCCTGAAATTAAACCTGTATCAGTCAAACTCCCTTCTCTACTTCTAACATAGTACTGTATTGAAAAGGAAAGCTCCCACTAAATACACACTGTTACTTCAGACTGCGGACTCAGAGAGAGGATGCAAGATGTGCTTTCTTTAGTTTGGGTTATGCAGAAAGGAGTGGCCCAGCTATCTGGCAGATAATTACTAGAAGCAAAAATCCCATAATAACCAGGGAAAGGAGCCACAGTGCTCCTCCTCATCCTGACCAGTTGAAGACATTGCCAGGCTTTTCCCATGTATGAGGCTCTTTAGCTGCTTTTTTTTACTTTAATATGTTTAACAGCAAGTTGCTACCTTAATCTGTCATAAGGTGTCTGTCTTTATGTCTTTCGTTTCAGCTTTTTTAGTTGAAAACAGCTGAGTAAAATGTAAACTAAAATATTACGTTTTAAGATGCTAAGATGAATGGGTTGTCTGACGCTGTAAGGGCCCACTCATCAATTTCCATCACTCTAAAGATAGACAAACATATGTTGATGATCAAAGGTGCTCTATTCAGACAGGTAGGATGATATAAAGAAATGACTGTGGGTGATTGATAGGAATAAGCAAGAAGGATTCTGCACAGATCTCATTGCCAGCAGGGTCTTCGCTTGTGAGTAGAGATGACGCAAGCACTGACGGGCATGAAGACAACTTGTTGGGTGAGTTTGGGTTCACACAGTTCTTATCCCTCTCATCAATATAAGGCAGCCAGCAGGAGGGGGCACTCAGAGAGTGAATGGAGGGACTAACAGGGGAAACAGGAGTAAAAAACACTTCAGGGACCGGGGAGGAGATGAGATATCATGGAAGTGAGAGCCGTGCTCAGTGTAGCTTCACAGCAGGCGAGGGCAGAAGTATTTCTACTAGGGATGTGATTTGACTCTCTGTGTATCACTATGGTTTAGAAATGTGGACGGTATTTTGAGAGGGGGTATTTTTAAAATCAAATACAATTGGATACCATGTTACTTCTTGGCTATTCCAAAACGCACACAGACACTTAACACTGGATTTGGTTGTGGTTATATATTACTTTGGTTGTCGGCATAAACTGTCAAATTTGGTGTATAAGACACACTTTCAATACACTTTTTTTCCATCTAAAAAGTGGGCTGTGTCCTATATATAAGTGCGACCAATATACCAGTATATAAAATGCAGAGAGAGGTATGGTATTGTCTTACGTTATAATCTAGCTAAAGTTGTCGGTTAAGTGGTGACGTCGCACCTCCACATTAAACTGTCTGGGTCCAGGCTGCTACAACGTCTCATGTTTTGTGTTTTCCTCTCCGTTTAAGCGACTTGCTAACTTGATTGTTGCTCATGTTCGTCACAGACATGCACCGTCATGATCACCAGTGGAGCTGTCACCCTCACAACAACAAAACCTCACAACCCGTAGGCTGCCAGCTACTGCTAGTTACAGCAGGATTGCAAACTTGGTGAAAACAGATGGTAGGCTGGAATGTGGGTGCGTTTTGACTGATTAAATGATTATAAATTGAAATAGTCTTGAAATAACTTGTATACATGTTTTTATAAATAGCTATAGAAAACCTTTTTCCTATGGGATACCCCCAACTGCGTCTTATATTCCGGTGGACTTAAATTCCAGATTTTACAGTACTTTTATAGATATTGCAAATGGCATGACTCTCTGCCACGGTCTTTCCATCTCCTTTTCCATGTTGCTTGCAAAGCCTAATTCGTATTTTATATAATGTGGTAGCAAACCTCACAATATTAACTGACAACTTTTCAACAAGTACTTTTATGTTACCGTCCAGACTAATGCCTATGGTGAAAGGTGTTAGGTCAGCTCAATTTTATCAATATATCTGTTTATGAGACCTCAAAGTCCCCTTCCAGTGTATTTTGTAATTGTTGTATCATATATTTTTATACAATTTACAGACAATGGTGATAAGACAAATCTTTTTTTGTTAAGTTAAAAACTTTAAGCAAATATTGAAAAATATCATACCACAAAGATAAATGTAAAACAGAATGAAAGGGGACATATTTTAGATATGCAATCAACTTTCTATTATTCTAATGTGTTTTTGAATCACTTTGGTAAAGTTTGTTTCGCTTTAAAAATTTTATATTTTAATGTAATTATTTTTCGGTTGTTCAGTTTGGTTCAGTTGTAGAAAACATAGCTGCTCTGGGATCGGTTATTCGGCCTTATATGAGCCAGAAGCCCCTTTAAACTTTTATTACAAAACCAGGTTGTTCCCAACATTAAATTCCCTTTATAATAATAAGCTAAAAATAAAGTTTGAAAATGCTGGATTCTATAACTCATACCATGATGTTGGTGTTGTGTATAGAACAAATTAAAATGCTCATAATAAGTATCCCTTCAGTAACTCACTCAGGCTTTTGGAAACGCCTCCAGAAGCTTCGACCTCTTTCATGTAAAGCTGAAAATCTCCTCTGAAGGCGCTCAGTCCTGACCACCTCCACAGCAGCAGTGTGCACGGCAGCAACCAACTATACAAACAGTCATAAAAATTAATTTCCTTTCCACTTTAAATGTCCACATTATTTCTGATAATTGATAATGACCGTACTCACTCAGAAACTCGGAACGGAAATAAGTTTCCTACGCAGTCTCTCATATCATGTGAGCTCACCGTAGTGACTGCGACAGGTGGGCTAATTAGCAACAGTCCACGCGCCAATTAGCTTAAGTAAGAAACAGAGAGACAACAGCTCTATGCCAGGCTTATGTTCCCGCTTAACAGCGTAACGACATGAAACAAAGCTTATGGCTTTAACTTTACTAACATACCGTATTTTAACACACTTCACCGAACTACAAGTTCATTCCCCACTTTTCAGTCGTTCAAACTTCAATGCACAATGTTTTAAACTTTTCGCTTTTCCCTCGTTCTGCACCCACTCGCTTAAGTCCCGCCCATATAGGAAATTGGTATTTTATCGTACTCATCCCTGATTGGCTAATATCTAAAAAGAACACCTGACTAGCCAATTGAAAACAAAACAAAGAATGATAGATTCAGGGAACGCTTTTAACGGAGGAAATTAAAATACTGCATAAAACTATACATTTAGATGTAGATGTCGGTAGGAAGTCCCCCATCTGCGGCCATTAGCAAGCTTATGCGCACACAGTCTACATCTTCAGAATCAGAATCAAGTTTACACATACAAGGAATTTAGTTTGGTTTTTAGGTGCAGAACACAGAACTAGAATAAAAATAATTAAAAAAGAAAAAACAGTAGTACTGCTACTGTCAGGGACCTTAAATAGAATAAGATAAAAAGTAGACAATAAGAATAAGATATAAAAAAGCAATATAATACAAAATATGTACAACAGGTGTAATTAAAGAGCTGAACAGCTGTGCAGGTTTATGCAAGATTATGGTAGTGCAAATATTTAACAGTACAAAAACGTATGAGTCACTATGGCTTTTTTCCTCCCCCTTCTCTTTCCAAGCTGTTCCTGTGCGTTTAGTGTTTTTCTTTTCATTCAACAAATATTTAGGCTTTTAGGTTGCTTTTAGATTTATGCTCCCTTACAAAATAGTAAGTCTTTTCTCCACATAAAAGAGGACATGCTGTGCATGTAAGCAAGACAATTTATTTATTTACAAAGTGTATTTTTAACCTCTGAAACATCAATACCATCTCATCACAAGGTCCATTTAATAGCTATTCTGGTCACGTGATCAACATCACTGTCATTGTACTGTACATAGCTTGTTATAAAGGACTTCTTGTCATTGTTGTGCTGTAAAGCTGAGTTCTTTATTGATACTTGAGAAAAGAAGGCGACAAAAACAATCTCACCTTATCTGCTTATGAATATCGTGTGATGTATTTAAAAGCTCCAGGTAGATCCTCGAACAGACCTTGAGGTGACGCTTATTTCTTTGAGCATCATTTTGATATATGAAGCTGCCAGTCTGATTTGCAAGTGCAACAAGTTGCCAGATGCTGCTTCAAAGGCCTCAACTGTCCTTGAACTGAGAGGAGTTACCTTTTGTCTGACTTCCAGTCTTTTGCAGCATTGTGCGCAGCTATTAAAAATATTCAGCTGACACTCTGGGAAGGCAAATAACTCTCACTCTCTCTCTCTCTGGTGATGCCTTGAACATCTCTGGAGGGAAACAAACGTCTCTAGAGCGAAAATAATTCCCATATCCTTGCAGAGGCCGATATCCCCATACATCCTGTTTAGATATGCAATCAGGGGGAAAATTAGCTCTACAGTGATTTGGGCACACTTACATAAATAACCATGGGAGTGTATTTTGACTGACAGGCGGAATGACTGAGATAAAAACAGAGATAATTTATTGTTGACAAACAGAGATAAGTCGACCAATTAAAGTAAATAAAAGTGAGTTTGGATGTCCATATGCGATGTTTGCTTTTTATTAACTTACTTGGTAAAAGATACGTTCTCAGGACCCTCTTGGTGAAATTTTCCATTATAAGGCAAAGGAGGGCAAAACAGAAAGGAAAGCATCAGGGTTTCATAGCAGAGGAAATGAAAGGCCGGCCTACACAGAGGGGTATCGTTCCCTCTGTAAACAGGCCCACTCTCCAAAGCTCTTCTCTCCTCCTCAGCCCAATCTCTTACAAACAACACATACTTCTTCTCCGAGTGGGCTGCGTATACACTGACAGGCTGTTTGAGTTGAACTTGAAGAGTTTATTTCCAAAGTGCTATACGGTACATCCGCTTCAGCGTGGAAAGAAACATCATCGCCTCAAGTTCATCATTCAGTGTCTTTCAAATGTAGTTGAGTATCAAGTTGTATTTCTTCAGTTTCAGGCTTTTATTTACAATAATTTGAATTTTTTAGAATTTTTTTTTGCAATATCTAATGACCTTTCTTTTCATTGTGTAGAAGAAGAAGAACCCTATTTTCTCCACAATGTTTCCCTTATTATATTTTTTGCCCTGTTAGTTCTCAATACCAATGTTTTAGTACTGAGAGTAAAACATCTCAACACTGTGGATATTATGTTCCCTAGAGGATGCTTTTTTAACAATTGAATTGGTATTTCCACTTAATTCATAAACAATTATCTGGGGGAAGCTATGGAATTTGTTACAAATAACAGGTTAAGTAAGAAAAGGTCCTTTAAGCCCATGTTAATGCTTATTCATTATGGAAACGCTATTGTTCACATATGTTGAAATTACGTGCTTATGGACCCTCCAATTAACAGTTAACTGATATTATAAATTGGAAGCGTATTAACTGAGCACAAGGTCTGTTTTGCCCAAAGTTACCATTATCCATTATCTATACTTATCCCATTCTGGATCGCACAGGGGCTGCAGCCAATCCCAGGTTTCAGGTCAGACAGGTCGCCAGTCAATCACAGGGCTGACACATAGAGACAGACAACCTTTCATGCACACCTTCACATCTATGGGCAAATTCAGTCACCAATTAACCTAACGTTGTGGGAGGAAGCCGGAGTACCCGGAGAGAACCCAGGATCAAACCAGGAACCTTCTAGCTGTGAGGTTGCAGCTCTAACCACTGCACCACCACCAGCCCTATCAGATTTATGTATTTGTTAAAGCACAGGCCCTTAAAAAATTATCACTAATGATTTGGTTGACCCCTGACCAAAGCTGAATAAATAGTTTGACATTTTGAGGAAACAGACATGCTTGCTTGCAGATAATAAGCATATATAGGGAATTAATATGAATCTAGACCCAGCAGGCGGTGGGCCAAGCTTCTAAATTCATGCTAAGCTAACCATCATTCAGAGTAACAAACTCAAAGAACTCATGTAAGAGAGATGAATTGTATGTAAAATCTTTGAGATAACACACAGAAATAATAGTGACGCTGAGCTTCTTGAAAGCAATAAGTGTACTTCTGTAAATGTAGAAATATTCCATTAATGACCTCATGAGTTACTGTGTGTTTTGCTGCTAGTTTTGTAACGTTATTTAATGACAGCTACAATTGACCTTTCCCATCAAAATAAATATATAATGCAGCATGCTGTGGAATTATAATGAAGTGGTGTGTAGTACAGTTTACATACCATTTATGGTTTGAAATGTCAAACACTGCAATATATGAGGCATTTGCTAAGTCAGCGAAGCAGCAGCCTGAAGATTAGCGAAAAGGTATTTCACTTGATAAACACATGAAATCTCATCATATGTCTCCTCAGATCTATTTGGGGTCTCGTTAATCTAATACAATCTAAAAAACGGTGGCATCTGGTCACGAACATAGTTTGGGATTCCTCTGCTGACGTTTCAGATATCTATCTTTGAGATTTCTGTGGTCAACACAGTGCCACGGGAATGAAGGAAATACATATGTGTATAAAGACCAACGCCATGCATGTCTAAATACTTTGAGCATGTGAGAATAATATGTTTATTGTGTGCGTGTGTGTCTAAGTATGTTCTGGGGCCGCCCTCTCATAATAGCCGACCCAACGTTAGTCGATGAAAAGATCCAGTCCACACAGATTTCATTGGTTTTAGTAGTTGTAGAAATAAAGGAAAAAGGAAGGTGGCCTTGTTCATAAAAGTAAGAGAATGTACTGCGGACACAGTTGAGCTTTTCATCGGTTGTTAAGTCAGAAGAA
This sequence comes from Semicossyphus pulcher, assembly GCF_022749685.1. NCBI lineage: Eukaryota > Metazoa > Chordata > Actinopteri > Labriformes > Labridae > Semicossyphus > Semicossyphus pulcher. The sequence goes on along the minus strand of NW_027211694.1, from coordinate 17,943,587 downwards.
AGTGTCTAGATAGGTTCAGGTACAAGTAAAGGAGTCGTAAAAGTGCATTGTGTTGCTGCACTGAGTGAATAAAGCACCTGTCCCCAACTAGTCTTCTCTACTTTGTTAGCTAGTTAGCAGCTACAAGCCAGGCTAACGCTAGATTAGCATAAGGTCTCTTAACTGCTATTCACAGGACAGAAACAGGGGAGGGACAATATTGTCGGCTACTAAGTCTTTGCTAGTTTACCGACATATTGAGCGTTTAGCATAGTTATTAACAAGGGGGAGCAGCGGTGGCTCAGAGGAAGAGGTCACCTCTTAATTGGTAGGTTGGCAGTTCGAGCCCCAGCTTCTGTCAAGGTGATCTCGGGCAAGACGTTGAACCTGTAATTGCTCCCAAAGGCATTGCCTGCATGTATGAATGTGTGTGAATGTAATTAGTTAGATCCCAATAAGCCTCTCACTTTGCAGCCTCTGCCATCAGTGTATGAATGTGACATGTAATGTAAAAAGCCCTTTGAGCTTGCTTCCTGTTGTATTGTATTTTATAGATTATTGGACTTACATGGAGCTAACCCGTTAACCACTGCACTGTGTCAACTTCATTAGGCTATATATATTTGGGTCAACAAAATAATAAGTAATCAAAACATTTACACTAACTTCTAGTAAAAAGGACAATGAGTTGTCATGACTAATTGTTTTGGCAGGTATTTTCTCTGATAGCTGTGTAACACCTTTGTATGAACCTTGCCCTGCTTTAAGCACTGACCTAATGTCCTGTTTAAACACGAAATAACAGTGCATTAATAATGCAGAATAGGTATCTGTGTATATGGGTGTGCGAATGAGAGATATGTTGTTTAAAAATGTTTTTCACCATTGGTCAGTCGAAATCGCTTTTTGTGTCCACAAACACAGAAACATGACAGCAGGAAGAATAACCACTGTAGAGGACTTCCATCTCTCCATTTCTCTCTTTTTACATTGTGCTCGATGAAGCATTGCAGTTGCCGTGACAACCAAGGCCTTTCCTTGTTTTAAAGATTCTCACTATGGTGACCGAGACGTTGTTGTACTGTAGGCAGGTTTGAGAGGGTGGGAATAAGGGTTTCTCACACACACACACACACACACACACACACAAGTATGGTAATACAGTACACTTAAAGGGACATACACACAAAGCCACCCACACAGTAATGAAACCTCTGACGCATACAGACCTTCAGGGTCTGAATAAGATAAAGACAGAGTTAAATATGGATGTGCCACTACATCCTTTAAAATCAATATTTCCTTCCCTGAGGGCTGTATGGTTACACACTTTCAGCTGCAGCGCTGCGATGACACATCAGTGTTGAAGAGAAAATATGATTCACAATCATCAGTAGGATCTCACAGAAGCTTCAAACTCACTCTTATTTCAACTCAGTTTTAAAACTCCTTTTGGACTACATTTCCCATGACACACGCTATTGAATTGTTTTCGTGTTAACCTATGTCCTTCAGGCAGCAGCCTTGTAACTCCAGCTGTGTCACAGCAGTTTCTGTATCACAAAGACGCTTGTGCTTAAGACTGTAATTGTCTTTCATACAAAATTTTATTTTCATTTCCACTTCTATTTCCACTTTCCAGAGAGACATGAACTTCCTTGTTGCCAAGCAACATCATGTTGAATTCTGCCTGTTCATATTTACTCAGTTTATTGAGTCCCAACTCTACTTATATAGGATTAAAGCTAATATAATATAATGCATTAATTCATTTTTGGTCACCAGGGGGCAGTAGAACACTCTGACATACTTCATTGCCCCTGTTTAAAGCTCATTTTGCTAATATGTTAGCATTTGTAGCATTGTGTTTACACATGAGCAACCACATAGCTACATTAGCATTATAGTATTTCATATTTACTTTGGTTTGGTCTCCACCCTTGAGAGAAAGCTACTTATAGACTGAATCAAGGCGGTACTTCCTGGTAGACGACATCAGAGATAACGTTAACATACAGAGAAGATAATGCTGAGACAATCAAATCAGTCCTATCTGTAACGTTTAAAGACATACATTTAAATACTTTCATTCGCTTCTGTTGTGCTTGTATTATGTACTATGTTGCTTTGATAGTCGGATAAACCAATCTACCCAACAGTGAACTAAATCACTGACCTCCTTTAATACTTTTAAACCACAAACATTAATTATAAAAAGTATTTTTCAAATCATGTGAATGTTCATTAAAAACATTGTGTTAGCTTGCCAGCCTTAAAGCTTGTCAGTAACGTCAGCTTTGCTGACTCCCATTTTCAGGCACTGTTTGCTCTCTGCAGATCAAGATCAGAAAACTCTTCTCTACTTTTTATTTTTACCCCGAATCCATGTTCCATGCATCCAACGGTTTCCTCTTTTTCCCGGGCCTGGTTTGCTGTATGTACTTTATGAAAGGAATTCTATCTAGAAATGCTGTAAACAAACATTGTGATTCGTTCTATTGGACATTTTTCACCATCACACCAAGGTTGCATACATTGGCTTTAAAAGGGTGGTTTTGTTGGAAAATAGCTGCCTGCCCTTCTGTCAAAATAAATGTCTCTGATGAGAGTGTTGAGACTGAACCAATAAGGTTTTTTTTTTGCATTCCTTATATAAAGATATTCATTCATTCATAGATTTAGAGTCATGTCCTAAGCTCATAAGCTCAGTAACTGTTGAGTAAGAGTGCAAGACTCCATATTTGTCAGCACAATAATGTGTCCACAAGTCCTTGTGGAACTAATTTCATCACGGCCCTGTAGCCTTGTTTGCAGCAATGCCTTCCTATATATTTGTGCAGATAGTCAGTGATAAGTTTTGCTGAAAGCCTCATGAAGCCAAGAGCTTAAACATCATGTTCAAAGTTATGAGGATGGATAGGGTTTGTTTGGGAGGACAACGCCCCCTTCTGGTTTAATTGATATACTGTGGGAGAGAGAGTAACTACACTCTCTACTTCTGCCTTCAACCTAAAACAGAAGTTCTAGGTGAAACTCAAAATTTAGCAAATCATTAGATTTTTTAAGAGCAAAAATACAATGTATAAAACCGTGTTGTGGAGATGGTCTATCAGTGAGCAGGTGTGTATACAGACGTGGTGGTTGCAGGCAGGCAGGGACCTGTGGCAGATGAGATTTGGCATTCCAGCTTAAGAATGCAAGAAATCACACAGCAGATTACCATCAGGCTGCCAGTGGCCTGGTATGCAACACGTGTCCGAGACTGGGAAACAAATGTTCAGCACAGGGCCATCTGGGAGGAAGTTTCAGCATTTAGGACGTCGTAAAGGGTCAGAGGTCAACTTATCAGAGTTTTGAATATTACTGACCCTAAGTACTTACATGAGGAGAGTTTAATCATTTTTATGGATACTTAAAAGCCACATATACTGTATAAGATGAATTCTTTGTGAGCATGGTAGTAAAAACATGAAGTTATGTTATGCAATACTGTTTTTTTTAATCTCTAAATTTCTGCTTAAATCAACTGCTCTTGAATGTAGTCTGGGTGGTCCTCAGTGTTCTCCTCAGCCTCAGGCTGTAATAGACTTAACCAAACAGTCCTTTGTTATCACTTTATTTTCTTAGTGAGATTTATAGAGACCAGCTTTTAGTCACTGATCTAGGTCTAGGATTAAAACTACATTACTTCAGAAAACTTAAATGGCTAACACAAAAACATAATAGGCAAATCTCTCGGGATAAAATTGGCCAACAAAAGCATCCACTTTTATGGCATCATCAGGTCGTTATCACTCAGCAATTCTCGTCAGCTCTCTGGAACCCTTTAGAGTCTTTCAGCTTGTTGTTTTTTTGATAAACCCATGTCATGAATAGGCTAGCTATAACAAGATTCCATTTGGCCCTACATTTAGTCAGTGCTAAAACCTGACTCTGAAATATGACCAAGTAACCTGTTGATATGAAATAGATATTTATTTGACACACATCAGGGTGCTAAGCTAAAGTTTATGAAGGACAATGTACCAGCAGGCTGTACTTTTTGACGCTAACATTGTTGACTCGGTGGAGCTGGGAATGTTAGCTAGCTCTACCTCTTTACCATAAAGTCAAAGTATTTGGCTTCTCAGTGTCTGAGAGATTTTTTGCCTTTTTATTTTTCCTCCACGACATTATTCCTAAACGTCACAAAAAGTGGTGTTACTGACTGGCTAGCTAGCTATGGATTCTTGCTAGGTAATGTTAGCTTGTCATAGTTAAAAGTTTTCCTAAATTGGGGTCATGTTTTTACTAACAAACATGCTGATGGACTTGCTAATCATTATAACTATGCTTACAGCTAAACTACCCAATTGTAACTGTAGTTAGCTGAAAAAAACGTAATCAAGACCAAACCAAATAAACTACAAATAAATGCTAATGTTACTCCATACTCAATGGATGTGCGAGTTAGCAATTGTTTGCTAACATGTTGACATTGCAGCTTTGTGAGGTGATAATTATATGAATATTGTGCATTAGCTTGTTACCGCTGCCCTAAAACGGTACAAAAACAAATAATGATTTTGGCTTTAAACTTTGTGGTGAAAACTCTGTGATGCGTTGCTTGTTGTACTGCCCTCAAGTGAACAAAACTTATTTTAATTCGGGTGTTAAAATGAACATAATTCGCAACCTCAATCACTTTTTGTGGCATTAACAATTTTATTTCGAGTTTGCACATCCAGGCATGAGGTATTCTCAGAAATACCTGAGGGATGATGCCATTGTTTGAAAGTGTGCAGTGACATATTCATGACTGAATGTGTTTCATATTACCGCTGTAACACAAGCGCCTTACTCTTTAATTTGAAAGCTTGACGTTAAGTGGGCAGCAGATGAAAGGCAGCGCTGGACTCCAGCAGGTTTCCCTCTCTGTGGCCTCTCGTTGCCAGTCAACTTTTAACACCCAGAATTTCATTCCAAGAGGAATAAAATAGGGATTTTGGGATTATCACCACATATTCTGAAGGTTGCGTGTTTCAAACATGACTTTTCAAATACCAAAGACTTCTGCTGCAATGTCCATTTATGGAGAAAAACATTCAAATCCTCTGATGTGTGCCAATGACTGATAGAAAGTGGAATGCACGACCACAGGTGTAATAAAAGTTGTTACCTTTAATAACAGAAATCTTGATTTTCAGACAAAAGAAAAAAAAATACAGAAAGCAAAATAATCCTAATACTAATAAATTACAGAAACACATGAGATGCATCACACTTCTCACAGATAAGCAGCCAGACATTAAGATCACATGACGACCAAATTTACACACCTGAGGCACACAGGAGGGGTTGGTTTTCATGCCACATTTACACCAATATACAGAACGTTAATACACTTAAATAACCTTACAATACCATCCACCATTCAGCAGAGAGGAAGGGACACAGTGGACTGAAAGATTGGCAAATAAATCCGTGCAATGACAATAATCTCTCATTTTACAAACGGCACATTTAAAGTGGACTTTATTTTTTCTTGCAGTAAATAGCTATACTTAATGGCAAGTCTCTGTAGCTGCATATTCAAAACAGTGTTAGGCTATTCATCAGTTGAACACGGCAAAAGTTGAGCCTGTGACTCAACCATGTTATGACTGAAAAAAAGAAATGTTAAACATAGCAAAGTATTGCCTTTTCTCTAAATTAAATCTCATGTTGAACTGATGTCACTTGATTAAAGAAAGGATGAGGTGACGCAACTCTGGCGCAAACTCTGCACACTCTGTTACGAACATGGACGCAGCATCTGTGACATCAACAACAGGTTTATAAAGATATGTTTGGAGGGGGTTTTTGGTGAGGAAGTCTAAGTGGAGTCGAGGCTGTGATAGGCTGCAACAGCTGTCAATCCAGGGAAAGACCATAATAGATACCCCTCTTTAAGCCCTATTATCTTGCAGATGCGTAAAATTAATTTAATAATTAATTTCCTCCTAATGCCCACGACATGCTCACACCAAAACTGATATACACATAAATGAGTACCAGGGCCGTATTAACCAGCAAGAGTGACCAAGGGCTAAAAACGAGCTGAGGGCCCCAATAGGCCCCCATCTCTTACTATGTTTTTTTTTCTTTGCTCTTAAGTACCCATGAGTCACAGTGTACACAACAGGCTACAAACAGCATCTTCATTATATGCTGGCCCTAAAAATATGGTTGCATAAATGATCAACTAATCAGATCAGACAGACATTAGCTAGATATTTAACTCCTTTAAACCCAAAGAACAATTTGAAAAACATGATGACATTTAACACAAATGTCTACTTCCTGTTGCCTATGTTTTGGCGCAGCAGTAAATCTAAACTCTAGGTTGATGTCACACACACTACATTCACGTATCCAACTAATCCCTTCTGCCTTAGGGAGCAATTTCTCCTCCTTTTCTTGTCGTAACACGCTCTAAATTACGATCTGAAACACTGCTGAGTGCAAGTAATCTTCCCCTCTACTACCACTCTATGGTCAGTTTCTGCAGAGCTCTGCTGAACTTGAGGTAGTAAACTTTGCAGCTCAGTTCAAATTCCGTCAAATCAAAATGATCAGGTGTTGAGCAATAGCGGCTAAGTGAGAGAATTTATTAGGCCCTAAATTCAAACAAAGCAAATCTAAACTCCTTAAATAAAAATCATCTGACATCTGGTCATTCATTATATCTGACCCAAAACACTGATAAATGTACGGCATCAACTGGATCCTATACTGCATTTTAAACCCAAAAATGAAAAAAGTGACATCAAAGTTTATCCTAACAGAAGTTAAAGTAGCAGTTTTATAAACTGTGTGATATGATTTCTCTTGCTTGGAAATAAAAATAAAAATAGTTACTGCTGTGTGCGTCTGCAGGGCAGGACAGGCCTCCTTATGTTGTTAAAGTTAAAGGACACAGTGATCTAAGTTAATATGTCATTTGACGTCACAGCCATTATTGCGTGGCACATAAGGGATAGTAAATCCTCATGGTTTGGTTATGGCTTATCATACTGCAGTATTATATTATACTAATTGGTAGGCATATTTACAATAAAGACAAAACAATATGATTTTTACCCTCAAGGGCTCTCACAATGAAATGCTAATTTGGTCCATTTTGACACAGTGACAGAGGTGATGAAATGCTTGTAAAATTGCTCGATGACAAGTCACTGCATTCGCTCAGAGACAAATCTGACTGCGGATCAGAATTTTGCTTTAACAAACAATCCTCTGGGGAGGAAGAGGACTGGAGCGAGCAGAAGAATCACAGTTATTATTGTTATCTAATTAAAATGGTAATAAAGGAAGATTTCACGAACACTGACTCCCTTATAGCCTATTGAAAGGTCAGCAAGCAAATTGAAACCCCTTCCTTGCACAGCATTTGTCCAATTATAATTTTGCAACCATGTCCAGGCACATACACCTGCCAAGCTTCGGATTCAAGGTCAAAACATTTTGCTTTTGGCTGTTTGAGTGGTAGTTAGTTAGTTAGTTTGGAGCATGGCAGTTTTTTTTTATCCAATCAAAAAAACAAAAACAAATATGCAAATAAAGAGGAAGGAATGGATTAAACAATATCTGCTATAGAAAAAGCTGCTTACGTTAGCATAACTAGCATAGCTGAACTCACATTCTGACTATGCTAGGAGAACTTCAGACGTTACTGCAGTGTATGCAAATTATTAAATAAATAAATGAATAAAAAAACATACACACACACGCTAATATACTAACACTCATACACTCACATTCAACGTGTAGCATTTGTCCTCTATGTGGAAGCTGCTCTTGGATGCTAATGTTAGATAAAGTTAGGGCTAACGTTAGCAGCTCTGTCCTACTCTATATTAGAGTTGGGGAAGTTTAAACTCCAGAGATCTAAGCTTAGGTTGCCTGGTATAGCATTACATTCATGAAACACTGACTTTTAACCAGCAACCTCTAGCTTTAGCCTCAGTTTCTTCCACAATATGATGTATGTAGCCATCGAGTGTTGTTAAAAGCCCCTTTTAAATAATTCCTGTTTTTAACTGAGTCAGCTGGACACAGTAAGAAGTCAGGTAGAGCTGTCCTTTTTATCCAACTCAAGGAGCTAATGTTAGCTTATTTAGCTAACTAGCTGGCTGATTAAATGTGGTAGTGACAGTTGTTATTTCTGTAGATAAGTAATGTCATATATGGTAAAATCAGCTGTCTACTGGTGTTTGTGAAATCAAGACAAAATACAAAATGTTAATTTGCAATCAGTGAGAGCTTGACAGGCGGTGACTATGAGGGCGGGGCTTAAAAACGGTCAATTAACTCAACGAACAACTGTGATTCTGTGGCTCCACCCACTGATGAGAAATGCGACCATCAGATATTTTTCCTTCCAGAGCAACTGTTTGTACAAGTAAATCTGCAGTCCTGATCATCATCTCGAACAGTAATGAGCACTGGAGTGCGTTTTTTTTGTCAAGCTAATGCACTTTTTAGCGCAATTTACAAACAATGCTAGTTCTTCTTGTAAGCACCAAAAAATATGTTGGTAAAAAAAATAACGTCTTTAAAAGTGTTACACTTCATAGCTAAAATCAAAATGGCACAAACTTATTATCAACGTAATTATTGCAAAAATGGGCGGTTCTTTCTTCTCGTTGCGTCCATATTATTCAAAATGTCAAATTTACAACTTAACACACACATACAATCCCACACACACCACTAGAAATTTTATACAGCTTCATGCATGTGAATTAATGTTCATCTTTAAATGGGGGTCATAATCACTTTTATCATTATTATTTTGTCATTATTATTATTATTGTTATTGGTCGTAGTAGTCGTATTATTACTAATATGGAGATAGTGATAAAAACTTTGAATTGTTGCATGTCTGCATACTGCGCACAGATATTGAAAAGACAGTCCACTCACTTTGATATTTCTATTTGGAGCCCAACAAGTACGGAAGACCTTAGCGGACATGCATTCATACATTTTATTTACTCTGTTTACCAGTGATAACGAGTAATTTCTGGTTGTTTTCTCGAGACTCGTCTTATTCATCACGTTATCGCGAGATAAAGCCGCGGCACCACCCTAATGTCAGATGATAATAACTTGTATCCCCAGAGTTGTAAAAGCACAAAACTAACATAGAAACAGGCTTATGTAACTAATGTCATTAGTGTGGGCAATGGCAGCATGGCATGTCCTGGTCTGTAATATCGCAGTGACCAGCCTGTTGTTTTGTTTTCTAGATTGCCGGAATATCACGACAAAAACAAGCATTGTTACCTCGAGGTAGTGGGCCAAATTAATCCATTACAATGGGAAAACCAGCTTTGTTTTCCCGAGATAACGAGAAAAATATGTCGATCTCGAAATGAAAATGACTCGTTATAACGGGAAATCGGGGTTAATAAAATGTATTGATGCATGTCTGCTAAGGGCTTACGTAAAAAGGTAGGCATATGAATTCAAATATTTTGTCCACCATAGCAGATTATTATGTGTCATTGTGCTCTGTGTGAAAGCTAAATATACAGTTAATCACCTCCTGTAAGCTTGAAGCAACAAGCATTTTTCTGGGGAAAAAAATACCTATTGGAATTAAATTAACAATTTACTTTATGGGCCTTGTAGCTTAATTATTAATAATAATTTCCTTGAATGTTTCCTGTTAAAGAAGTCATTTGGTGCTTTTTATCAGGAAAAGTGAGAGAGGGATAAGTTAGTTCATTTAAAAATACTATTACTCATTTAAAATTACATAGTTTGAAATAGATCTTAGTAAGATTTTAATCTCATCAAATGTGACAGATGTACGGCTAGGATGTAGTGTCTGCACGTCCCCTTTACGATCAGTATAAGGATGCTTCTCTGGGAATAAACAACTGTTTGTAAATGGTTACATTTCCTTATGTACGGACAATAATGCCTGAAGTACTTTGTGAAAACATTGTCTTAAGTGTTAAAATAGTTTTTTTCTGTCTTTATAGAATAAGATCATAGCTCTACATTTACATGCAGTACCAAAGCAGGATGAAAGTGTGAAGATGTCTGCTTTGCTACCCCTGCAGATGTCACATTCACACCATTTTGACAAAAAAGGATGACATTGTTTGAAGGGAATAAAGATGAATAAAGATATAATATGTAAAACAACCAAACCTTTTCTGTCTCCATAGAAATTCAAGCACATTTTAAGTCTCAAAAACGTACATCCTCACCGTTTGCCTTTAAACACATAGCAGTAGTAGTTATGATACAAGTCCCCCACAGAATAATACATTTAAGTGCTATTCACAAAGCACGAAACGTTAAGAAAAAGAAGAACTGCAGGGGAAGATCTGGGCTGTGATGGAAGACGACGGCTGTAAGCCAGTACAGCATTTGCACCTTGCGAAATCACACACTCAAAGGTTGCTTCGCTGTGTGATTGTTTTCTTGACCCAGTGCAGGGGGGATCTTTTAATGTTTTTTTTTCTTTAAAAAGCACTTTGGTAATGTTAGATAGAGGAGATACTACGTAAGCCAATATGTGTCTACAGCAAATGGACGTGTGAGAAATGTGGCTGCTGGCAAGATGCACAAAATCGCTGGTGAACCGTGAGGATTCAGTACATTTCTCGTGAGTACAAAGGAACAGTTTCAGATAAGATATTGCCGTAGACATCTGCAAACAGTTTGGTAGCTGTGAGTCGATTAAAATATTTCAGTCAATAAATAAATGTGTATATAAACAAATCAGACGGACCATATAATGAACATTTTCACTGGTTGAACGCAGAATAACGACTTTACTTATACCAAGCAGACTATGACTTAGATTATTTACTGTCACTATTTAGCACTAGAAAGGCCAATCTGCCATCCCTCTCAGTCACTTCACATGATGCAGAAAAAACACAAAGGATTATGGGTATAAGGAGACAGTTGGCTGGACCGATAATATGGACCTATTTTTTTCAACTGTTCTCAACTGGGATGAACAGCAAAGAGGAAACAGACAACATCTTCAAGCTGAATAAAAGTTGTAGAATTTTGAATGGGATTTGGTTTGATCCTGCATCAGCACTTAAAATCTTCTGTAAGGAAGACAAATGCAAATATGTCCACTTTTACATCTGACATCTCCAGTCAACACCTTCATCAAAGAAGTCCCACATCTATTGGCCTTTCTAGTGATAAATCAAACATGGATCTGAGGACAGCGGGTTGCACCAGGTTGTCAACTTCACAAACAGGGAAGGAACAGGAAGCTGAGGCTCTAAGGAGGAAGGAGACTCCATAACAGATTTACCAGTCAGGGTTTTAGGTTTTTCCAACCTGACATTTGACAGAAAGAAGGAAGCTTCTAGGAAGGTGTTAGTCAGAGAAGAGGCTGGCGAAGGACTGTCGGAGGCTGCGGATGGTCTCAGCTTTGGCCTCGTCGTCGGTCAGGCTTCCTCGTAACGTCTCTGTGAAGGTATTGGTCAGCGACTGGGATTTACTGTGAATTAAAGAAAGCAGATGTTTGTAAAGTAAGGGTCCTGATGCAAAGAAAAGCCATCATTGTAACATGTAACCTTAACATGACTAATGTTTCAGTTATAAACCAGCCGGACCAAATTTCCCTCTGACAAGAGAAAAAATTTGACGCTTGAAATTGTGAAATATAATATAATTCTTTGGCTCACCACTCCCAGTATTATGGATTATATTGGTGTGTTATTAGTGGGACCACAGTGTGGACCTACTTCAGCTGTGGAGACTGTTTCTGAGATCCCGGCCCAGAGGAGGCGGGGATGGGGCCGGGCTGGAAGGCCTGGCTGGGTGAGGTGGTGGCTGAGCGGGCTCGCTGAGGAGAACCCTGGGCCGACTGGGATGGAGAGGCGGAAGCAGAGCGGTGTCCCCCTGCAGGAGGTGCGCACATGTTGATTATTTGTTATACTCCAATGGAAAGTACTCTATTGCAGTAATAAATAAATAAATAAATAAATAATAAGAAAGAGTCTCCTACCTCGTCTGGGCTGTGTGGTCTGTGGATGAAGAGAGACAGAGTCATTATGAGATAGAGATATTTTCAGTTTCAGTTCACACAACTTTATTGATTATTATTCACTCATTTCTGAATCCCATAGTATGAATTGCTTAAATACAATACTTTCTGAAGTTATTTCTTGGATAAAAATCAGGTAAAGAATTGTGTTTGTGTTATCAGTGGAAGCTTTGAAGTCATGGTGACGGTCAACTGATATCAGCTGTAACATAAGCAGAAGTAGTAGTAACAGTAGTTACTGTATACTGGGTCTAAAAGTAGTCACTCTTAATTATATTCTATGAATTCTACATTGAGGGAAAACTACCTCCAGCTTGCTAAAACAATATTATATATTATTTTATTATTATTAACATAAGGTGCAGTATAAAGGTGCAATATAAAGTACTGTATTTATTGCCTTTGTGCTGCTGCAACACCAGAATTTCCCTACTGTGATTCAATAAAGGATTATCTTATCTTATCTTATCATCAGAGCAAGAAAGAATGTGATATGATATGATGTGATATAATATGACATTTGGCCTCCATAGCAGCCATGGCCCTGAATGTGTACCTGTTAAAATGACAACAGCAGCAGCACAAGTATAACCGATACAGGTTGCTCTGTACAATGGAATACAAATATTCTAATAGGGCATTTCATCCTTCCTTACAAATATTAAGTTATTATTCACCCAAACATTTTCTCTTTTTTTCTATAATCTTTTCTTTTGAGTTGAAGATCAACTAGTACACATCATCAGACACTGTACAGTTTCTTCACAGAGGATGAAAAAAGAAAGACAAAAGCAGAAGCCATGGTTCATAAAGTTGCACTTTGTCATACGCAGCAGGACAGCGGTTTTGACTCTGTTTAGGGTTTTATTAATGCATGAACTAGAAGTTCCATTGAAATGTGGGGGTTTAAATTGGGTTGGATATGGCAAGTTAAAAAGTTGCACCTATTTTGAGGTGTTGGGCGAATGTTTTTTTTCTAAGTCTAGAGGAAGGTCTAAAGAGTTTCTCACTGAACACAAACACCCCCCAAAAAAACCCTCTTGAGGCTTCCTTACCTTTTTGTTTATAATATACTTAAGAGGTCTATTAATATTAGTTAACAATAAAGTATAAGAAGCAATAGTTGTTGTTGTAGTAACAGTTGTAATTCTTATAATGGTTTAAGTGATTGTTTGTGTATTATTGTATTTTTCATAATGATAGCAATAATGTAATGATGGTAATTTTGTTATGATCAATAAAACTATAATAATAATAGTAATACTAATAGCAGTAGAATTATTAGTCATGAATGTAGAGGCGTGTCTGTTGTACCTTGACAGAGGACGGCTGCGGTGTAGAAACTCCCAGCAGCACCTGGGCCATCTTGTTGATGATCAGCTCTGTGATCAGCTGCTTATCTTCCTCCACGTGTTCACCAATCAGAGGCATGGAGCTGTCCATCACCTGCGGAGACAGAAAAAGCAGCCAATCAGATTCCTTGGAGACTGTTTCAGGAGAAAAAAACACCACAGAACTGAAACATTCTCATTTGTCCACTAGATGACGCCATCACATCTCTTATTGAGATTAGAAGCATCCAGGCCCACAATGATGTCAGAGATAATGGAGTCTCTGGTGTTCTGCCAGCATGATGAGTCATTTTACAGAGATCTCAGGAAATATACAACACTGGCTGCTGGCCATAAATCCTATTTATGTACCGAGCATGACTTTTGTGCTCATTCCCATGCATCATATGTTTCAGAAAGCCCCTTGTGCTTGATCTATGCTGCAGCAGATAGAGCTGCAGCACTACTTCTAGGGAGGTTCTGCAGTTTGAAATCCTGCAGAAAGTTGCAAAATGGCATAAAATAGGGTACGAGTGGATCCAATGTTTTCCTTTCTCTTTAAAAATCCTCCAAAGTCATCAGGCCCCTCAGGCCTCTCTGATAATGAATCACATGAACCAAAGTAAAAACAGAAACTTTAATATATAACTGTCCATGTGAGACAAAGTGAAGCTTTATAGATAACATATAGCTCTATTTCAAAGGCTCAGGAGGCAAAAATGTTCTAAGCCAACTGCTGTTTTTCCTGTGCCCCCTCTGATCGGCGAAAAGGACCCAAAATTAGAATTTCCAGTGAGCAGCAGATACAACGTGACTCCATCTATAAATATGTTGCCTCATGTATGAGTTGCAAGGGCTTAGACCACATCCATCGCTAAACACAATTAATTAACCTCTAAGAAAAAAGACAAAAAACTTTCCCACCACTGGAGCTCACATGCACACACACGTGTACTGCAGGACCACAGAGCACATGGGGCTCAGAGACCTGACGTCCTCTTTCCGAAAGACCAAAACAAACATGAGCATGGAAGTGTGGCTGCTGGGACTGGAATGGTTTTGGGTGCAGATGCCCGGTGTGGTGGATGAGACTGACGCACCGCGCCCCGGCCACAGGCTGGAAACACAGCGGTGGATGTGCCGATTCTCATGTACACAGTGTGCTAACATGTGCTGCAGGAGGAGAGCGTGCAGGGATCTCATTCCAAACAAACACTGCAGCAGCTCATCTTACTGAATGGGCTCCCTTTGCTCTTGTTGAAGTTTTTTTTATTAGTGGCATCATTTAAATTAAAGTCAAAATACTTTCACACAAAGACTGCACTGTCGCTGAAGTGACAGTAACCAATTGTCATAGCACAGTGTTGATAATTCTATTTACAATCTTTTTTGGCCCTGGAACTCAAACCATTCTCTGATGCCATCAAAAAATATACTTAGATATTGTTCTCCCCCGAGCCTGCGTGGGTTCCCTCTTCGTACTCCGGCTTCCACTCACAGTCCAAAGACATGCTCGTTAGGTTAATTGGTGACTCTAAAATTGCCCGTAGGTGTAATTGTAAGCGTGAGTGGTATCTATAGGTGTTTTTCAACCAAAAGTACCTGGAACTTTTAGTTCCAGGAACTTCTCTTCAAGGAGCTAAATGGTTCCTGTGGCCCATTGTTGTCTGCGTTTCGACAGCGGCCTCAAGTCCTGGGAAGATGAAGAAGCAGTGAAAGTAACTGCACTACACTGCCAGTCCAGTGGGTGGCGGTAAGAAGAAGATGAAGGCGACACTCCAGTTAGCCTGTTAGCATGGAAACAACTTGTGCTGTTTTTGTTGATTGATAACAGTTGATTGATAACGATGATAACAGTGAGCGTGCAGCTGCAGTCTTCTAAACATGGCGGGTGAAATAAAACGCTGCGAGTACTCAACCAATCAGAAACAATCAGCACTGCATGCCCCACCCTGAAAGTTCCTGGACCTTTGGAAAGTACTACCCTCTGAGCAGGGGATAAATCAATTTCCACAGGACTAAATTTAGACCCTGGTTCCTGCTATCAAAACGCACAGAGTTCCTCAAAAGGTTCCTAGTTCTGTGTCAGCCCTACGATTGACTAGCCATCAGTCCAGGGTGTACCTGGCCCCTCGCTCAATGACAGCTGGGATCAGCTCCAGCTGTTGGTGACTAAAAATAAGCTGCTTTCGTGTACAATCTGGAGCCCATTGTTTTATAAATGACTATGAATTTAACAGTGACTAAAGGCGTGTGGCTCAGCAAGGGGGCAATTCAGGAAGCACTTTAAGGTCTAAAAAGTTTCCAAAATACATGTTCTGCTAACTGCTGCAACATGCACTTTATGAAAATCAAACTTTTGTTTGCAACAGCGTGTGAAAGCTTGCATTTTTTTTAATATATTCTGCAGGGTGTATAAAAATTCCATGCAATAAAATTTGACAGACGAAAAACCCAGCCAGGCCGTCCATGTGAAGCCTCAGTAGGGTTCCTTCCTGATCATAAATCCTCTCCTCGCATTACGTTTCATGTAAAAACCACAAAGTAAATTTAAAACCTCTAATGGGACCTGATTTTTTCATATATTCTTGTGTAATGTAATGAATCCAGAGGATCGAGAATATTGAAAAAAACATTTCGGATCCAAACTGTGTTTTTATGTCCCGGGGTATCTCACTTTCTTTGTTTTTCAGAGCCTATTTAGATCCAAACGTTTGGGTTC